>NC_133393.1:141215323-141518353 GCF_047511655.1 Castor canadensis
CCATCTGCTCTCCCCATACAGGGCAATTAAGTTGAGAGACAATGTGTTGAGGCAAGAAAGGTGACTTTATTTGAAATCTGGTTAGAGATAAAGATAGGGACCCTTGTCACAAAGCCCATCTTACCAGGAAGCTGATTTAGCAGTGGCTTCTCTAGGTAGGTGATGGGTGTTCCCAGGCTGGCAGTGCCTTCTCACAGCAGGGCTGGGTGATGTATATCAGATCCTTTACCTAGTCAGGAGGTGGTTTTCCATTCTGGAGATCTCCAAAGCAAAATCGCTACGTCCTCAGTCTAGTCTGACACTAAATAATACAGTTTACCCAGTGGCCAGGCTAGATGGGGGATAGCCGTACCAGACCCTGTTGCTGGTGCCACTCCTTAGTGCTCAGTTTCAGTTTATTACATATTGTTAACTCCCAGTAATGAATGAAAGCATCCTTAATGCTTGGCTTCAGTATCACAGGACACAGAGGAGGGCGTACTCCAAAGAAAGGCAAGCATTGGATTTCCCTTTCAAAGGTCAGAATGGCTCTGTCACAGACCAGCTACCTGGGGTCTATCTGTTCCAGGCTTGGGGAATCAGCTGAGGCCTTTGACAGCTTAAGGTGGTGGTATGGGGTTCTGGTGCTCAGGGATTGCACCTGAGACCCAAAGTGTTCCAGCTTTTGCGCCTTGGTCTGGGTCCTGCTGTGGGAGAGCCTGCCACCTAACAGGTGATGACTTTACTCACTTTCGCTGCTCCTTGCTAAATTGGCTGCTCCTGTCAATTTTGCCTCCCAGGTGACTTCTGCTGCCCCTCCACTGCTTTTGACTCTGCCACTTTCACCCTGATGCTCTTCCTTCCAGTGGCTCCTGCCCTGCTGCTATCCTCACTGCCCCCGTTCCACCCCCTCCCCATGCCACTTCTGTAACTTCATGAAGCTGAGTAGGATGTTGTTCCTGGGATCCTCTGGAGGCTGAAAGTCTCTGACTGACCATTCTCAGGACCTAGCTCCTCTGAGGCCACTGGCCAAAAAAACCCTATGTCATCATTACATTAGTATGAAGTTGTTGAAGCCTGGAGGTTATAAACTTCTGTAAAAGGTTAATGATACAGGGCTCCAAAAGCCAGAAGGGAGCCAAGTTTTGAGTAGGAGCTTGAAGGGGGTGGTGGGTGTGTGGTGCTGTGTATCTCCCCTGGGCATGGCTTAATTTTGTTCCTATACTACCACATTGCATTCTGAACCTGGCTGAAAATAATTTCAAGAGGACTTAGTTTCAGTCTTGTTCCAAGAGCAATTCTGATATGGAGAAAGGCCATGGGAAATAGTTTTACCTGGGATTCTTGGGCCTCCTGGCAAAGCTTAGCCAGTGTCCTTTTTATGCTTTGATTGATTATCTTGACCTTCTTAGAGGACGGTGGGAGGGGGTGCTATGAGTATGAGGCACATATTTAATACCTGGAGTAGCCACCAGCCCCTGAGTGATCTTGGCTGTGAAGGAAGTTCCCTAGATCATTTTGAAGAGATTGGGCTAGTCCAGATCTGGGAATTACCTCTTTCAGTAGCCATTTGTAAACCTCAGTGGCCCATTCTGTATGAGTGGAAAATGCCTCTACCTAGCCTGTAAAGGTATCAATAAACACTAGAAGGTTTTTATAATCTAATTTTATAGGCATCGGATAAAATCCATCTGCTAGTCCTCTCCTGGATATATTCCCCTGATGTGGAACTGGCTGGGCTGGAGCGGGAGGAATACGGTATACCTAAGCGTTGTTATAAGGCACACTTTGCACACTGTAGTCACCTAAACCTCTTGCCTATAAGTCAGCAATGGAGTAGGTACCATTGTGTCTTGCCCTTAGCGCGTTACTATGTTAGGCCCTAGGTTGTCCACTGGCTAGCCTGGGGGAGGATCTGGCCCCTCATGTGTCCACCATTGCAAAGGGATCTTTTGATATCATTCCTTAGTGAGAGCTTTCTTGTCCTGCTCTGATTACTAAGGGACCCCTTGTCTCAGGGACTATTGATTAAGATGATCAATAACTTTTGGTTCTATTCATGTTGTGGAATATTCATGCAGGGAGAAGGGGACACCAAGGCTTTTTGGGAAGCAATGTTATTGATGTAGCAGCAACAGCTCAGCGGATTCCCATCTGAGGGCTGAGCCTTGAGAACAAAGGGGCCTTGCCTTGTATACCCTTGCAAGCCAGTTACAGAGATGAGAAGCAAAGTCTAACCCGTATATGGCTACACGTAATTTCATTGGCTACTCATTCCCAGAGCTATGCGACCATTTTCAGGTTCAGTTTCTTTAAGTTTCAGTTTCCTGCCATGCTGTCCCCTCCTCCCCACTACATAATCCCCCCTTTGCTCGGACCCATCTAGGGTCAGTCTGATTTAGGGTTTTGTATTTCCACAGCATCATTATGTGGGCAGCTGTTTTCCTTTCTGTAGTGGCCTCCAAAGTGGTCCTGATAGACCACAATACCAAGAGGACCAGGCAGGGTAGTATTAAACATGCTTCTAAGACAAGAGCCATCGCCCCGTTAGGGCCTTGGATCTGCCCAAGGCAGAGAATCAACCTCCAAACAGGCCATTGGGATTCTGTCTTCTCCAAGTCTGGACAGGGATGGGCAATCTCCCTTGTTCTGTGATTTCATCTGTGACCTTTCCTTTGTCATCAATTTGTAAACAGCAGTTACTTGGATTGAATTTTCTGCATACACCTCCCTTGGAGGCAAGTAAATAGTCTAAGGCTAGGCGGTTTTGATATATTGCATTGTATATCTTGGTATGCTGTTTGGCCAGTATGTCAGGGCTCTTAACATTTTCATTAGTTATAATTTCAGCTACTGCCTGGAACTGAATAATGCAGTTGATCATATAAATCGGGGTGCGATAGCCTTCGGATCCATCTTCTGCTAAGTGATGGGACCATAGTATTGAATGATTGGCTCAGGAGGCCATTAATTATCTTTCCAATTCCAATTCATAAGGCACCCTGTCTTTTTCTATTTACCTTTTCCTCATATATGGAAACTCTCAACTTTTCCCCTTGTGTGAGGGGGAGCAAGAAAAAGGATGGCCAGATTGTGCCCAGTACACAGGACCCGAACCATCTGCTGGGTAGCACTGTATAAGCTTGCTTCCCACAGATCCAACATAGCCTGCTGGGTGACTGCCAGTCTATGTTCGCAGTGAGATTGTCCCAAGCTGCCTGGAGATCAGAGAAGTTGGCTAACAGGTGGAGCTGGGGTTCTGTGTGGTTTGGAGTTCTCCACCATTGGGTCTTCTGAGAAGTGTCATTGTAAAACTTCTGTCCCAAACAAGTTAAATCCCCTACTTGGGTGGAGAACTGGCCTTTTGGGTAGGAGATACAGTAATTCCCGATGATAGAAGTTTTTAGGAGCCATACACTTTTTCCACGATTTGGGAAGGGGGTCTCATTAAAAGGCTTCCTTGTTGCGGGAATGATGAGCGAAACAAAGTCGCCGAAACCACTTTTACAGGAAGCAGGGAGTTTGTTACGCTGGTGGACTCGGGAGATAATTTCTCAAAGACCTGAGCCCCGATCAATGTCAGGAGCTGGGTTAAGTGCTTTGCCCCCCATTGCCCTGTAGAATTTGGTCATAGTTACAGGAAACTGCAGAGCTAGCAGAAAGCTGCTCATAGACTCAGAGTGAGGAAACCAAGGTATATACCAGACACAGTAAATCCCAGGAAAATGGCCAAGCTGGCTCCAGCATTCCCCCCTTTGATGCTTTGACATTTTATTTCTCATCTCTTTTTTCCTTAGGGATGGGATTTACTCTTTAGTAACCTTGTAATAGATACAATTGTGTGGCCATTTTTTGTTCCACAGTGGCTTTTATCAGGGTCGATACAGACTGCATGACCAGTGGCAGCAAGCATGGGAGTATAAAACAGCCTAACACCATAATTATTATAGCTCCTTTTTTTAAGCAAATCATCAGTATTTTACCCTTTTGAGAAATCTTTTTTTAATTTTATCTGTGATCTCTTTTATTATCTTTTCTGTATAATGTCATTTTTAGTCTGAGTAGTATGTAAGCACAACTCATAGGATGAGGGGTTCAGGTTTGCAAAAGCAATCCAGAATAGAAGCAACTAAAAACAATGCCACAACCTGTTAGCAGGAGAAAAAAAGAGAACTGCCAGAGAGAGCCTTTTGATCTGGTTTTATCCCACTGGGGCAATTACTGCTATTTTTATTGACTAAAACAAAGCAAGGTTACAATACCAACAATAGACGTAGGCAAGGGACATAGGCAGGACTTAAGTATCACTATAGAACATTAACTATGAGAAACGATAGTCCATTAATTGTGTTTAGTTGATTTCTCAAGCTTCCGCCATGCGTTGACTAGTCATCTTCTAGTTTGTGACTAGGGCAAGGCTGAAGATCCCCTCCTCAGGGTCAGTTTGAGTGGTTTGTTGGAGTCTAGTTGTCTCTTTTATTTGGGAGCTGCTTTCTTTACTCGGGTGTGATGGATGCACAGGGTGATCTCTGCCACCTTGATTACCGTGGGGTAGTCAGGATCACCGAATAGGGCCCTCTCCACCAAGACTGGAGAGGCGGAAGATTTTACTCTTATCTAAACCTGGTCACCTGGCTTAAAGGAATGCATATCAGTGGTTAAGTTAATAGGGAGTCTCTCTCAAACATGGCAGTGTAGATCATTGAGCACTTCTCCCAAACTGTGTATCTATTAGAGCAAGATTAAATTTTTTTTTTTTAAATCTCTCTTAACATCCTTTTACTACTCGGGGTGGCCTTCTAAAGAGAATAGTTTGTTTGGTGTGGCTGCACCTGATTCTAAGTAAAGCTAATGGCAAGATCTGTTGACAGAGTTTACTCATCTGAGTTTCTAGTGTCCGATTCATTTTCTCAACTTTGTCTGAACTTTGAGGCTGATGTGCTGTGTGAAGGTTTTAGGTTATTTTTAGCCCTTTTGTCAGTTGTTTAACAACTGATGCCACAAAAGCTACTCTATTGTCTGATCCAGTGGAGATGGGGATCCCATACCTGGGAATTATTTCCTTTAATAGGGTGTGGACCACTTCTTCGGCCTTTTCTGTTCAGGTGGGGAAAGCCTCTACTCACCCAGAAAAGGTGCACACAATCACCAGAAGGTATTTGTCTTTTCCTCTTGAAGTAATCAATTTCATTTTTTTATATATAGCCCATGAACATGAAGACTGGTAAAAGCACATTTAGAGTCTATGTTATATTAACAGTCCTTTTAGCTACCAGTTGTAGGGCATGTGTCAGCGCAGTGAGCTCTGCCTTTTGTGCCAGCATGTCCGGAGCCAGTGCCTGAGCTTCTAAGACTGCGTCCAAAGTCACTCCTGTACAGCCAGTGTATCTTGTTTCCTCTTTGAGGAAACTCTTCCCATCTGTGAAAATTTTATGATCAAGATCACAGAGTTCAGGGCGGCTTGAGAAGATCTTATTAATCACCTCAACACAGTCATGGTCTGGGGACCCCACAGCTGACAGAAGAAGGGTCACCGGGTTTAAAATCCGGACAGCTTTCAACTTTACTTGTGGATTTTCACAGAGCATAGTCTGGTATCTGACCATCCTGGCATTTGTCAACCAGTATTGTCCCTTGTATTCCATTAGAGTCACAACAGAATGTGGCACCCAGACAGTTATTTCCCCTCCCAGTGTTAGCTTTTTTGCCTCTGCTACTAGCAAGGCTGTGGCTGTGAGAGCTTGCAGGCAGGGAGGCCGTTTTGCCACTGAATCCAATTGCTTGGAGAGATAAGCCACTGAGCAATGTCATGAGCCCAGGTATGGGGTCAGTACTCCAGTTGCCATGCTGCTTCTCTCATGCACATAGAGAAAGAAAGGCTTCTTCACATCTGGGTCCCAGGGCAGGGGCACTGACTAATGCCTCCTTGATGGCATGGAAAGCCTGTTGTCAGAGGCTCCCTTTCCTTCTCCTTTGTGGCTTTATACAAAGGCTTTGCTAGCAATGAAAAATTAGGTATCCAAATCCAGCAGAACCCAGCTGCTCCTAAAAACTCACAGATCTGTCTTCTGGTTGGGGCTGGGATTGAACAGACGGCTTGTTTTTGTTCTGTACCGAGGCTCCGCTGTCTTTGGGCTATATGGAATGTCAAGTATTTAACTTGGTCCTGGCAGATTTGGTCTATATGGAATGTCAGGTATTTAACTTGGTCCTGGCAGTATCCTTTTTCCAGGATACTTTTTATCCAGCCTCCCCTAGGAGGTGGAGTACAAGTTTTGTTCCATTAACACAGTCCCAGTGGTTAGTTGCTGTGAGGAGGTCATCTACATATTGCAAGAGGGTGCAGCCAGCTTCCTCTGTGGGGTATCCTCACAAATCAGATGCCAGGGCAGTTTTAAAGATAATTGGGGAGTTTTGAAGCCCTGTGGTAGATGGTTCCAGGTTAATTGCTGTTGCCTCCCTGACTGGGGGTCCTCCCATTGGAAAGCAAAGATGGGTTGGCTCACAGGAGCCAACTGGATGCAGAAGAACGCATCTTTTAAGTCCAAACATGAGAAGCAGGTTGCTTCTGCTGGTATCAGGGCCAACAGAGTGTACGGGTGTGGAACCACCAGGTGTAAAGTCACTGTTGCTTGATTAGTCAACTGCTCGGAGATCGTGCACTGGGCAGTAGTCATTGGTGTCTGTCTTTTGGAGTGGCAGTAAGTGGGTATTCCAGGCAGATTGGCAGGGTGTCAAGATTCCATAGAGTAAAGCCTCTTTTTCTTTTAACAGTCCCAGTAGTCATTGTTTTAGCCATCAGAATCTTACACTTGTCCTCAAAGCACTTTTTAAGCCAGGGAAGAGGATGAGCTGCCAATAACTTCCATATGTATGTCGGGGAACTTGTTGGAATGACCTGGCGACCCTATCACTACCTGATAAATCTTACAAGTGGTTTCTTGATCTAGAGATCCCTCGGAAGGCCATCCCACTTGAAAGGACACTCAATATATATGACAGAATTTTTAAAGATCTTAGAGTATGAGCTTCACACTGTAATCACCTATATATCCTTTTTTATGTTTATATATATTTTTATAAGTAGTGTTTTTAAAATTAGACCACATGCAGATCTGAACTGTGAAGAATATGTACTCAGGCTGTAACAAAACATAAAACTACAATTTAATAAAGTTTAAATTAGCACCTGTCAACATAGGGCAAGGTAGCATATGAAAGAGGAATTAAGTTAACACTTTTGATGTTTAGCATGTAACACAAGTTATATGTTCCTGTCTTTTTTAAAGTTGTCAAGCATGCATTGTAAAGGAGTCATTGTACTCTGGTGCATTGTAAAGGAGTCAGTTTACTCTGGTTCCCACCCATAGTGAGACAAAGCACAAGAATATCAGGGAGTTTAGAAATGAGGTGTGGGGGGGGGGGTCCTTGGTTTCTGACACAAAGGAGAAACAGACAACCTTCACTTCATCTGTCTCTAGCCGTTCTGCTCGTAGAGATATTTCAGACACCTCTTGGTCATAGAGAGGCCTTATAAGCCCTGACTGGTGCCCCAAGGGGGTTGCCCTAGACCAAATGAGAGCATCTCTCACTTCTGGGAATGAACTCCACACACCATGTGGTGAACAAAGTCACACTCTTTTCATGCACTCAGTTACGCATCACACATTCATCTAACCCAACACCTAGTCTGGAAGGTATCACAGCTTCCTCCTGAGTAACCACAAAAACCAAAGAACCAGATTCAGGAGTATTAGTGCATACCTAAGGGGTGATCAAGTCCCTCTTCCGTCCTCTCATGGACGGGGCTATTCTGATGGACCCAGATAGGCACTGCTCCAAATTTTCCTGGTTCCTGAGGTCTCTACCCAGGTTCTGTTGGTGTGTACAGACCTCAGGCCTCAGACTCTGACGGAGGCTTCCCTAGCTGTCTGAACTAACTGTCCAGAGGCACGCCTCAGCAGGGTCATGTCCCCAGGAGCCAGGCTACAGGCCCAACAGCCAGGGAGGCAAAAATGCCAACTTTGGTCTCTCCTGTTCCCAGCCAATGTTGCGGGAATGACAAGGGAAACAAAGTCGCTGCTTTCTTACAGGAAGCAGGGTGTTTATTATGCTGCTGGACTCGGGAGATAATTTCTCAAAGCCCTGAACACCGATCTGTGTCAGAAGCTGGGTTAAATACTTAAACAAAGTTTGCTCCCTATCCCTTTATAGAATGTGGTCACAGTTACAGGAAACATTGCAGAGCTACCTGGAGGCTTGCAGTTTTGCAGAGCTAGCAGAAGTCTGCTTGTGGACTCAGAGTGGGGAAAACAAGGCACATACCAGATACAGTAAATCCCAGGAAAATGGCCAAGCTGGCTCCAACACCGTGGGTCCAGCTCCTTAGCTTCCTATGGCCAATGATCTCCCAGGTTGGTTCCCCCACAAACATAACACGAAGTGACATTTAGTGTCTGGGCTATGGACTCAGCTAATGAGAGGAACAGGGTTTTGGTCTTGATAGTGAGGTAGAAAACTCACTCTGCATTTCCTCATAAAAGGAGTGAAAAATTTGATAAGAACACCCTTTATGATTGATGGTTACTAATTTGAGGTGTAGCAGAGTTCTGGGACTGGACCCCCCTTCCATCTATCATTATGCCAGTCTTACATCCATTTGTAATCCGAGGGCTTTAGTATAGGAAAATTTATGGGGTTAGAGGTGCCAGAGGTACGGTCAGGGGTAGTGATCCCTTATGAAGGAAGGCTGAATGTTTTGCCTTTTGGCAGGTAGCTCATGAAACACAACTCCAGTAAAAGCAATAGTACCTGTGGAGATCTGGCATTATAGGGTTGGGTTCCTGACACATATACTCGTCATTAAGTCTATAGGTTCTCTCTCAGACTATGCCTCCACATGCAGCTTGGCCTATGGCCACACATACATCAAAGAACACTGACAGTGGGTTGAACACCTGGGTCTGGTTAATGAGGTCCCCAGTGCTGTGAAAGCTTCAGACCTCTAACCACTGTTCCTGGAGGTGGGGGAGGTGGGGTTGAAGTAGATATGCTGATTACCATGGGAGCACACCAAAAGATGGTATGGTTGTGGGTGCATGACCTGATGATAGTGCGTGTACAGGAGTAATAAGTATGAAAAAGCAAAGTCCTGGCGACAACATTTCCTGCCCTGGTAGTAAGTATGCATAAATCACAGTTTGAGGTTTGGGGATCCCTGAGCAGAGAACTAATTAAGTTTAAAAAGAGGAAAACAGAAGGGACCCATCATTTAATAAAGGCAGGTGATTCCTTAATCTTCTGCCATGTATAGATTAGTCAGCTTTCAAAGTGACTAAAGCAAGACTGTCATCTCACTGCCTGGAGGGTCCTGCTGAGGAAGGGTATGGACGTTCTGGAGGGTGAGCTTGCATGGTAGGTTGGGACAGGGATGCACTCCCACTTGAGAGAGGCTGGCTTCACCCAGCTGTGATGGATCCAGGGAGCAATTTCTGCTACCTTAACTGATGGGGGTAGACAAAATAACAATAAAAGGGCCCCTCCAATGGGGTTTTAATGGTTGGACATTGCATTCTTTCACCCAGATGGCATCCCCTGCTTTGTAAGGGTGTGTGTGGGTTGTCTGGCTAATGGGAAGTCTCTTCTTGATCCAGTCATTGATTTTCGAGAGAATTGACTGGAGGGCCTGCATCTGTTGTCTCAAGGTGAGGTCACCTATTTCTTTGAGGTCCCCTCGTGTACCCTTGATTAAGGGGAGTGGACATCCATAAAGGACCACTTCAAAGTGTGAAAGCCCTGTCTGCTTTGTGGGACTTGACCTGATCCTTAGTAATGCTATAGGTAGTAACTGATCCCACTATAGATGGGTTTCTTGACATAGTTTTCCCAGCTGTAATTTTAGGGTCCTATTGATATGTTCCACTTTTCCTGAACGTTGGGGGTGGTAGGCCGTCTATGCAACCTCCAGGTGATTCCTAAGTCCTAAGCTACCAGCTACACTACCTCGGCCACAAGGTTGGCCCATTAGCCAACCCAATAGACATGGGTATCCCAAACTGAGGTATGATCTCCTTTAGCAGGCATCTGGCCACCTCCTGGTCCTTTTCAGTCTGCATGGGGAAGGCTTCTACCCTTCTTGAGAAGGTACAGACAAACACCAGTAGGTACTTGCATTCTTGAGCTCATGGCATTTCAATGAAGTCCATGATCAAGTTTTCAAGAGGAGTTTCGCCAACACTGTGCACCTGGGTGGAGCCCTTGGCCCTTGCTGGGGGTTGTTTTTGGAACATAAGATACATCTTTCACACACTGTCTTACTAATGCTGGAGAGCTTAGGGACATAGAAGTGCTGGGCCAGAGTGGTTGTGAGGGTCATTCGCCCTGAATGGGTTTCTTCGTGGAACTGCTTGACAAACATGGGGGGTAGTGATTCAGGGATGGTGATATGACCATCAGCAAACTTCCACCATCTATCCAGTAGAAAGCTTCGCTTCTTCGGTCTTGAGCCAGGCCTATTCTTGTGTTGTATACTGTTGGTCCCATTTGCCTAAGGGACACGGGAACAAGGCAGCTATCAGGGCAGTTGGGGCCAGTCCCCCTGTGAGGGCTGCCTGTTTGGCCTCTCTGTCAGCTCTCTAGTTTCCTCAAGCAATTATTGTATTTTCCTTTTGGTGCCCTCAGCAGTGTATAACTACCACCCATTTTGGGGCCCATACAGCATCTAGCAGTTTGAGGATCTCTTGCCCATACTTGGTACTTTTTCCTCTCAAGTTACTGAATCCCCTTTCTTTATATAAGGCCCCATGGACATGAATAGTTATGAAGGCATTTTTAGAACCAGTGTAGATATTTACTCGTACTCCTGCAGTGACCTGGAGCATCCATGTAAGGGTGACAATTTCAGCCTTTTGTGTGGAAGTTCCAACCAGCAGCAGGCAGGCTTCAATGACTTGAGTCCAGAGTTACCACTGCATACCCAGCAAGGTGTGTGCTGTCCTGGCCAAAGCTGCTGCCATCTGTGAAATGTTCAATGTTCTGATGGCTGACAGGCTGATGGGTTAGATCTGGCTGTTTTGGAGAGCCCCAGGTCATCCGGCAATAGGGTGGCTAGGTTTAAAGCCTTAACGACCTCCAGCCAGATATGTGGCTTTTCGCATAGCATACTCTGGTATTTGACCATCTGAGATTGGTCAGCCAATAATTTCCCTTATACTCCATGAAAGTCAGGATGGAGTGGGGAACCCAGACTGTGAGTTCTTGCCCTAGGGTGAGCTTGTCTGCTTCTGCCACTAGGACAGTTGTGGCTGCCAGGGCACTCAAGCAAGGCAGCCAGCCTTGGGATGCAGCATCAAGTTGTTTTGACAAGCAAGCTACTAGATGATGCCAGGAGCCTAATAGCTGGGTCAGGACCACAACAGATATCCCCTTTGCTCATGGACATATAAGGAAAATGGCTTTGTCACATCCGGCAGGCCTAGGCCTAAAGGCTTTCCTGTGTTCCTTTCCCCAAAACAAGGATTCTCATTCTTCCCCCTTTGTGGCTTCATAGAGAGGCTTAACCAAGACAGAGTAATTCAGGATCTAGATTCAGATCCAGAAACCTGTGGCTCCCAAAAACTTCTGATTTACCAACAGGTCTTGCAGGCTGGAATGGAACAGACAGCTTGTTTCCTCTTGGGGCTGAGCTTGCATTGCCCTTGTGACAGGTGAAAACCGAGGTATTTGACAGTGTTTTGGAAAATCTGGGCCTTCTGAAATACCTTGTACCCTACCTCCCATAAAAGAGAGAGAACGAGATGAGTCCCTTCCATGCAGTTGGTCCAGCCATCAGGAAGTCATCCACATACTGGAGAAGTGCGCAGCCATGCTGGTCAGCTGAGAAAGCTTTGGGGTAAGATGCCATGGCAATTCTGAAGATAGTGGGGGAGTTTTTGAAACTTTGTGTCAACCATGTCCAGGTTAGTTGCCCCTTTTCTCCAGTATTTGGATTTTTAAGGCTGCAGTGCCATCAGAATCAAAGGTTTTCTGTGCCTCAGTTTGCATAATAGGTCCCTGCCCATCAGGGCCACAGGGCCACAGTGCAATCAGGAAGATAGAGGAATTCATGCCTTCACAGCTCCCAAGAATGCATTGTCTAGACACTAAGAAGGTGCGGTGGGCCCAGTTCCCTGTAGTCCCAATAATAGTTGCATGCTTTTGTGAAAGGGAGCCCACTGGTTAGGTCATAACTGAGTGTTCTGTGCCTGTGTCAACCCTGAGGTCAATGGGATGGCCCCTTGTCCTCATTCAGACCATAGGCTCCTGGGGGCCTAGTAAAATGGAGCCTGGTGTGTCCTATTCCTCCTCATAGCCTTCTAGAGCTGCCGGTCTGACAGTGTTTTCCTCCCAGAGTCTGGCTTCCCCGCGGTTGGGCCGATATTTTCCCTCAACAATTTGGCCTCTGCCTCTGGTCTGTGGGGGCCTTCAGGGAGTCCATGGCCCATTGGAAACATTCTTCCAGTGCCTGTCCTGGTGACAGTGGGCACGTTGATCTTGCCCTAGTTCCTCCCTGGGGTAGGGGCGTCCTGGGGGCACTGGTCGTAATCTGTGGTGGTTGCCCCTGCTTCTGCCCAGACCAGCCTGTTGGGGCCCGCCTGACAGTTCAACAAGGGCTTTAGCAAGGAGGTCCACTTTCTTTTTCATCTTCCTCTTGACCTCCCATTTTGCATCCTGATCTCGATTGACAAAAACCTTTGTGCCTACTTCAAGAGCTGGCTGGCGTTCATTCTGGTGAATCCCTCCAGTTTTTGCATTTTTCACCTTGTGTCATCTTGGGCCTGGACAACAACAGCGGCATTAATCATCTACTGGTTTTCAGCGGCTTCTGGGTCAAAAGGGGTGTCCAAGCCAAAGGCCTCAAACAAATGCTCAAAAAACTGGCAGGGACTCTTGTCTGGCCCTTGGAGGACTTCTGATGTTTTGCTCATGTTCATGGCCTTTTCCCTCCTTCCTTCATGCCTCCCAGTAGTGCCTCCTGATATTGTTCAAGCTGCTGGTAGTCTCAGTCTTCATTAGGGTCCCGGGGGTGGGGGCCTTCTTGGGGAACTGAGCCTGAGCATAGGCTTGCACATTTAGAGTGCCTGTGGGGACATGCTTTTCCAGCCACTTTAGAGCCACCAACATTCTACAGCGTTGATCTTCAGTGTTGAATAGAGTCAGAAGAAGCTGTTGGCATCTGTCTAGGTGGGTTTATGAGTTTGGATGATAGACTGCATTAAATCAATGAGAGCTTGAGGTTTTTCCATGAAGGAAGGAGTATGATGTTCCCAGTTGAGGAGGTCTGTGGTGGTAAAGGGCTGGTAGATAAATGTCTGCCCTCCTCTTTGTATTTGACTATGCTGGTCATAATACACTGGGCCTCGGACTTCCTTCGGACATCTTCAGAGTTGTGGAAATCTGAGGAGGGGAGGAGTCCTCATGGAGGCTGGTTGGATGCCCCTGATTGAATGGGGGATGTAGGGTGAGAACTGGCAGACTTAGAGTGGGCATGAGGTCCCTAGGTCTTGGGGAGGTCAGGGGAGTTGAGGTCCCAGAGGCCTCTGGGTCAGATTTTATAGGTGTGACTGTCTCTTAGGCTTCCCCAACTGACATTAAAGGCAAGGGTATGGAATTGGGTGCCAGTGGCAGGGGTGGATAAAGTAGCACGTAGGGCAGTGGTGTTTCCTCAGGCTCCTCAGCAAGTACAGGCTCCTTTGTTTTCTCCATACACTTGGAAGTTGCAGCCACCCTAACTACCATGATTCTACAGGTTTCTTTCAGACAAGGTCTTAGCCATGCTGGCTGGCTGAGAATTGCATCCTGCAATTCAATGTAGGGAAACTGATCTGAGTGCTCAGGATTTCCTACAATTACACTATAAACTTCATTGACAACAATTTTGTCTATTGACCCTTCCAGGGACCACCCTACATCAAAAGTGGGCCAGTCTAATTCACAAAGGGTCCTAAGCTTATTGGGACTCCATAGTCTCCATTAAATCTCTTTTAAAAAGTTTTTAAGCATACACTCCAAGGGGGTGCCCTTTCCCTGATTTCCACCCATTTCCTCCCATTACCAGACATCAGAAGGGTAGGGGTTTTGGAAGAGAGGGAAGGGGTCCTCTTCTCTGACTCATAGGGAAGAATAATATGCACCCCTTATTGGTGACCTGGATGTGGTTGCCTGGCCAGGAACTGCACCTACACGGGGTCCTCACCCAATTTTTAGCCAGGCTACATCTCAGACAGAGACAGACAGACAGACAGACAGACACACACACACACACACACACACTTCTGCTCTGCTTCTTTAACCTGAGAGATGGTTTCACCCAGTAGGGATACTCAGGTGTCTCTGGGAGGTGATCAGGCTCCCCTTCTGCCTGAATCTGGGTTCTTACCAGTCTGATGGGTGGGGCTCCCAATTGGTTCCTGAGCCATCTCTGGGTTCCTTTGTGCAAACAAGAATCACTCCCTGGTGCGCCTGGAAAAGTGACTCCCTCTGTTGGATCAATAGGTCTGCTGCTGCCTGGCAGGGACAGCTCTCCTGATAAGCTGGGTCTGCCGAGTCCCAGAGACAAGGAGGTGAAAAGACACCATCTCCAGATCCCTGATGAGCCTCTAGAAAGGTTGCAGGGTATTCAGGCAGGGAAATCGGACACCAAAGCTTTTTGGGAAGCAATGTTTATTTATATTCCAGCAGCTCAGTAGATTCACATCCAGAGACTAGGCCCCAAGAACAAAGGGGCCTTGCCTTATATATCCTTACAAGCAGATTACAGAAATGAGAAGCAAAGTTTAATTCATATATGGCTAGTCATAATTTCATTGGCTACTTCATTCTCAGAGCTGCATGATCATTTTCACATTCAGTGTCTTTAAGTTTCAGTTTTCCTGCCATGCTGTCTCCTCCTCCTTACTACATTCAGGCTGGTTGCCTTATCTGCTCTATTTCCTCTCATGGCCAGTGTAAGCAAGTCAATTGATCTGACTGGGAGCAACTGGGGATTAGAAGAAAGACATGAAGACAGACATAGAGAAAAACTGGGATCAGGTGGGTCCGATGCTCCTGATGAGAGATGCTGGCCCCTCCTCATGCAAGCGTGTTCATTTATACTGTACATATGCGGAAGTCAAGTTAGGTTCTCATGGGCCAAGTCTCATAGTCAACAGGAACAAGGATGGTATGGTAAGTTGTTTTTCTATCCTGACTGTCCTGTCTAAAGGTAAACATATACTGTTTTCCACCCAAGGCAGCCATGCTGAACATTGTCCATTCGCTTTAAGCTTGGGCCATGCCTTCGCAGCTCAAAGGTCCTTGACATAGCCATGCTTATGTCAGGGTTTCTTCTCAGTCCATTCAGTTATGGTTTCCCACAATTTCTCTGGCTTATTGAGAAGCTGTCTTTTTGGTATCCTTTGCAATGAATGACAGCTCTCTCCTAAAGAAACATTACAGCCTCTAAAGGAAGTAGAATTCGCTCTTTATACTTTGTAGGGAAGTTTTTTAGCTGTCAATGACCTCCTCTCCAAATGGCAACTTGAGTGTGTGGTATCAGAAACCCATATTTGGAGCCTGTACAAATGTTTAACCTTACCCTGCAAAGCTCTGACTAAGGCAACAAGCTCCATGTTCTGAGCTGATGTTTGTGCTGGAAGAGCCTTGGTCTTTATGGGTCATCCCTTCCATAAAGCTGCTCCCAACTGTGAGCCAGTTGGCCTGTGTGTTCTAGAAGGAGTTGTCTCCCAGATCATGTCTGCTAGAGAAAACCTGTTCAATTACCTCTACTCACTGTTGAGGTAACTCAAATTCTTTCTTGTAGGGAAAAGAGTGACTGAGTTTAAAAGTAAGGTCAGATCAGGAGTGTCCCATAATTGGGCCTGATTCTGCATTGACTCCTGACAGTCAGTCAGTGGTGCCCCTTTATATCTGATAGGATTTTGAGCTTTCAAGGGCTGCCCTAAAGTGAGTTGTTTTGTTTTTTCTTTTGTTTCATTCTGAGCAGGGTGTTGCTGTGTAGCCCAGTCTTGCCTTGAACTCATAATCCTCCTGTCTCAGCTTCCTGAGTTCATAGACCATCACACCCAGTTTCTAGAGTGCGAATTTTGAGGCTTCCTTAACCAGAAGGGCTATTGTAGCTACTTTAGGCTGCTGGAATACCCTAGAGCAACAGAGTCCAACTGTTTTGAAAAATAGGCAATTGGCCAGAGAACTGATTCAAGCTTCTCCCTGCCTTTCATGTACACATAGGATGAAAGGTTTTAGTGGTTTGGGAGCTCTAATGCAGGGGGTTGGCCCAACTTGGCTTTAAGATCCTCAAGTGTCTGCTGGCAGCCCTGATCCCAATAAAGGGGTTCTCTTTCATCCTTCTTTAGGAGTTCATAGAATGACTTGGTCAATAACTGAAAATTGGGTATCCAGTTTAAACAGTGCCTTCTGTCCCTGGGAAGCCTTACAAGTTGTCTACTTGTCTGGTGGAGAGGATAATGAAATGACTTCTCACTTCTTGTCCATCTCCAAAGCTTGGTGCCCCGGTGTTAGTATGAAGCCTGGGCTTTAGAAAAGGACCCATTTTAATCTCATTCTACTGGGAAAGCAGAATAGTAATGGTATTATTCTAATCCTGGCAGGTGTACTGGCAATTAGTAAGAATGGAAAGGGCCATTCTTCAACTGTAACTCCCTCAGTTCTTTGTCAGATGCTTAGGGAAGTACCATCTAAGTGTACTGAATGACCTGCAAGTCAGACTCACACCATTTGAAGATAGATGAGTACTGTGACTGTGAATGGAGGGAGGGTGTGGGGAGTGGATTATGAGAACTTGACATAAGCACAGTTGTGCTCAATGATCTATAGGCTGAGTTTGGCATGGCCCCAGCCACAGAAAAGAGTGAGAGGCAAAAATGCAGCACAGCTGCTTTTCCTGAGTTGTTTGTGTTCAGGGAAGCAGGAATGCAGGTTTCTCCTGTTACAGTGTCACGCCCCTCCCCAAGAACTGTTGCTCCACCTACTTGTTTACCACTGGATATAAAAGACTTGCTGAAAGAGGACATGAGGGTTTTTTGATGGGGGATTCTGATTGGCTGGCTGCGGGCTGCTTGTGAGGCTCCCGCTGCTGCTGGCCATTGTGTGTCTCCACCAGAGCAGCTTTCTGCACCGAGAACTTTATACATGGGCTTTAGAAAAGCTATGCTAAAGAAAAGCTAAAGAGAACCTGGGACAGTGCAAGTCTAAGGACTAAGACTTTAAGAGTTATGCTAATGCAGTTTTTAGACACAGCTGCTGTTGTTTGCAAGTCTGAGCACCAAGATTTTAAGCAAGATTAAGGAAAACATGGGACAGTGTGAGTCTAAGGAAAGAGACTTTAAAGAATAGAAAAGAAGACTGACTTTAGAAGTAAGGTTTTAAAGATAGAGAAGAGAAGCAGAGTAAGAGAGAAGTAAAAAAGTAATGAGGCTGTTGTGCATCTCCATCTGAGCACCCAGCACGCCTGGCCTCAACTTTCTGCATGTCTGTCTTCTATTGTTTGTCCTTTCTGCCCCTCCATTCGCCCCTAGTTAGGTCAGTAGCACAAGAGCTTGTGAGAAAGCCTGCTCCAGGAGGGTGCAGAAAAAGGACCTGGCTGGGTCCTGCTCTACCTGACTAGAGGTTCCTTCGATTATTCCCGGCCCTTGCAGGTGTTTGTAATCCTTAGCAGCAGCAGCAGCAGCAGGCAACAGTGGGCAGTGGCAGGTGGCACTCTCTAACATCATAGCTTCTATCCACACCTCGGGTCAGGGCCCATGGTGCTTGACAGAGTGACAGTGAGGTCTCCTGTGCCACAGGGGCTTGGGGCCTGGAGTGCTTGATGGCTCTCAGCAGAGGCACTCATGCCTCAGGGTTGGGGCCCGAAATGCCTGACAGTGTTGGCCTTCTGTTCAGGGCACTGGACAGAAAGGTTATAGCACTCCTCCAGGGTGGGTCCTGACATACATGATAGTGGTGGCTTTGGGTTGAGACCTGTAGCTGGCTCCAATTGGCTCCACTAATGTCAGTCTCACTCCCACTGCTGCTGCCTCTGCAAGCCTGGAATGTTTGAGGTAAGCCCTGCTCTTGGCACCGTGGGTGGCCGCAATCAGCTGCGAATGCCCCTGCAGCCACAAGATCCCTGAGCTGGTGCTGATGTTCCCACACCATTGGGCTGCCCTCCTTTTGATACCAGTGTTGCTGACATGACATCTCGAGAGCCTCTTGTCAGCTTCATTTTTGCTCTTGCTGAGACAGCTCTGGCCTCCCTGCTACTGCTCTTACCTCTACCACCATGAGTGCTATCAGCAGCTGTCAGTCCCAGTGCTCCTGCTGGTGGCTCCCATGATGGCTCTGGTAGGCCACCACTGCTCTTGCTTCTGCTGCCACTTCTCTTCTTTCATTGTTACCAGCGCAGCCGCTCTACTAATGATGAAAATCAAAAGTAGGCAGATGAAGAGCACTTGAGAGATGTCTTTCTTGAGCCTAATGTTGAACACTGGGGCAGCACAGAAGGGTGTGCCTGGCTGACTCAAGTGAGCCAAAAAGCCTGCTCACATAGTCAGAAGGGGTTGTGACTAGGGTGTCTGCACCAATCATAAATCCCCTCATGCAAACAAGATTGTATTTGCACAGTCATTGTCACCAGTCATGGCAGTCCCTTATACAAATGAAGGACCAGTTACATTTCTGCTGGACCTCCAGTTGGAGCAAAAGCAGCTGGTGCTGGCATGAGGGTAGCCTGGCAAGGGTCCAAGAGCTGTCAATTAGGGAGTCAAATTGCTCCAGCCCCAGCATCTCAGCACCCTTAAAGGAAAAGTAAACATTCTAACAGGTGCTTTCAGTAATGGCTTATCTTAACATCAGCAGTTCTTTGACAGCATTTATCAGCGCTCCAGCAATGTTTAACTACTATCAGTGTGTCCCAGGGAGAGGTGAGTCTCTACCATCTGTTTCAGCTCCTGGCATGTCCCGGTGACCTGAGTGAACAGGGAGTAAGCACAGGATGTGTATGAATTACAGTTTTGTCAGCTGCATGGAGGGTCTGGGTGAACTAGTATTCCCCATTTGCTTTCCTTGCTGTCAGTGTGGGACTATTATAAGGAGACAAGGCTTCACAGTGCCTCAGGTTTCAGAGCGTACTTCTTCCTCCAAGGACACAGGACCCAGGCTTGGATTGTATTTGGGTAGGCTCTTTATTTTCATTTTATTTTTTCTCCTTTGGTGGTATTGGGGTTCTTCCCAGGCAAGTGCTCTACCACTTGAGCTACACCCCTAGCCCTTTTTGCTTCAGTTATTTTTTCAGATGGGATCTCCTGCTTTTAGCCAGGGTAAGCCTTGGACTACAATCCTCCTACCAATGCCTCCCGTGTAGCTGGGATTAGACGTGTGAGCCACTACATCTGGCTTGTTCTTTGAGATAGGTCTCACTAACTTTTTGCTCAGGCTGGCCTTGAACTACAATCCTCCTAAATCCTCCTCCCAAGTATCTGGGATTACAGGTATGAGCTACTGTACCTGGCTCATAGGCTCTATGTTGATGGCCCGGCCTGTGATACCATTGTCTTCAGTTTGTCCCTGAAGCTTGCACCTGAGTAATTATGCTTGTGGGGATTTGCTAAAATTCTGTGCCATGACCGACAAGGAGGGCTAGCAAATGGGTTCTCTGATCTGGTTCTACACAACTTGCATCTGTCTTTTTAGGGAGACAGAGACACTCAATTTACTAAGGCAGTCTCTACCTAACAGGTGTGCAGGGCATTCTGGGACATACAGGAAGGAGTGGGTTAAGGGCATTGTATCCAGTGTCACAGTTAAGGAGGAAGGTAAAGCTCCTTACCTCTGATTGCCCTTCTACACGTATTCCCATGCAGTCAGTGTTGGAGAGGGAACCAAAGAAGGGTCAGGACAAAGCATGCCCCCTCTGCATCTTCCTGCCTGCCGTGTGAGGCTACCTGAGGCTCTGCTGCTCTGATGTGATGTCTTTTGTTTATAGTGGAGCAGGGGAAGAGCCTCAGATCCTCCTAGTCCAGTTGTCAGCTCTCGCTTTTGGGAATGCCTGCTTGGTCCTGGGCTTGCTGTCAGTTGTTACTCAGAGCCCTTCATGCACCAATAGCCAGTGACCCTCCCTCCAGCAGTTGCACCTGTTCTCGCCCATGCATTTGGGTTCTTGCTGAGGACATGGTGGGGGCCTTGAGAGGTGGAAATGAAACAAGGCAGCCAAAAGCCATGTCTTTTTCTCTAATCTCCTTAGTCTCTGCCACCTTCTCCCTGTTATTAAAAACCTCATTGTCCTCTTCAACCAAGGTGTCTGGGGTCCTGTGTCGTGAAATGCATGGCCATTAGGGCTTTTCCTTCCAGCATTAGTGTGTGTCCAGAATGCTTCTGATAGGAGGGTCAGGAACATCACAGGATTCTTAGTCCTCTCTTCTGTCACCCCATCTACTCAGTCATAATTTATAGACTTACTCAGGCATTTCTTTATCCCTTCCAAGATACACAATATGGAAAGTTCCTAGCTCTGTCAATATAGCCTTCAGGGTCCCAGGTATGGCCTGTGCGGGCTCTGGACATGACTGTTCAAGTGTTGGCTACCATCCTGTCAGCTTCCTCAGCAGCCTTCTTAGGAATATGCTCATATTTGTCAGAAATACGATAGTGAGGTAATACTGAGACCACATTCCTCCACGGTAAAAAACAGGTTAATGAAGTCGCCTTACCAATTCTTAAAATTTTATTAGTATATATTAATTGTGCAAAGAGATTTCATTGTGATATTTCCATACATGCACATAATGTACTTCAGTTGTATTTACCTGCTCTATTATTCTTTCTGATTACACACCTTTTAAAAATTTTTTTTGGTGGTGCTGGGATTTGAACTTGGCTTCGCACTTGCTTCCTCAACAGGCACTATGCCACTTGAGCCATGCCTCCAGCCCTATAATTTTTAATGGCTTCATTATGACATTTTTGTACATGTATACAATGTACTTCAACCATATTTACCACCTCATTCCCCTCAGCTCCCCCTCCCTGAATAGCCTCCCTTTCATGATCATTTTTTTTGTGTCTAGATTCTGCGTATGAGAGAAAACATGCTATTTGTCTTTCTGAGTCTGGCTTATTTTGCTTACCATGATGATCTCCAATTCCCTCTGTTTTCCTGAAAATGACATGAATTCATCCTTTCTTATGGCTGAATAGTATTTCATTGTATATACCGGTCATACTTTCTTTGTTCATCTGTTGATGGGCACCTAAGCTGATTCTATAACTCGGCTATTGTGACTATTGCTGCAACGAAATGGGTGTGCAGGTGTCTCTATCTATTGTTTGCTGACTTACATTTCTTTGGATATATGTCCGGGGAGTGGTACTGCAGGTTCACTGGACCCACCTGCCCAGGCTGTCTTGTGTGTGGACGCTCCTTGTGGTCCACATGGGGGACATGTGAAATGGCTGCAAGGTGGATAGAAACATCCAGCTTGGCTGTAGTGGGGAGACATCTTGGATGGCTGTGGGACATCCTGGATGTCTGCAAGTCAAAGTGAAGTCTCCAGGAACCATCCCAGGGCCTCTGGAGTGGCTGCAGCTGTCATGATGACAGACTGCCAAAGAAGTAACTGATTGACAGCACCTGTGGCTTCCTGGTGATGTGGTGGATCTGAAGTCGAGGTTGCTGCCGCCTCCAGAGTGGCAGCAGTGTTGGTTGTAGCCTAGCTGGTTTCAGAGGCCATGGGGATGACCACAGTGGCCCTGAACCCTATATGGCCATGTGGTGGCCACCTGGATGCACTTCAGGATGACAGTGGCAATGGCTGAGCATGGGGGAGGGACATCATGGCCGTCAGCTGTGCAGCTGAGGGTAGTTCCAGCTGTCAAATAAAAAAATACCTCTTGTGGAAGATTAGGCCTTCCTGTTTCCTCTCTGAGATGTCCCTCATGAGGGTGAATTACCCTTCCTGTCAACTCTCAGGCCTTGGTGTGTGACTTCCATTTTTTCAGGTCAGGTAGTGAAATGCATATGTGTGTAAGATGTTCCTCTCCATATGGAACCTCTCAGAGGATAAACTCCCATTTTCTGGTTTGTAATTGGTCCCATGTCTAGTGGTGCTGTCAGGAAGAGATGGTTTAGGGGATGGTGTAGGTGCAGGGTTCCTGGGGAAGGGCTTCTGGACAGGCAGCTTCTGCTCAGGAGAAAACG
This sequence comes from Castor canadensis, assembly GCF_047511655.1. Taxonomy (NCBI): domain Eukaryota; kingdom Metazoa; phylum Chordata; class Mammalia; order Rodentia; family Castoridae; genus Castor; species Castor canadensis. Next base: position 141,237,531 of record NC_133393.1, read on the forward strand.
GAAGAGGCTGATGCATCTACTCAGCCAGGGGCCTGAGCCTCTCAGGACTTTCAAACACCAGGAAGGTGTTTCCCTTTTTTATCAGTTAGCTCAGGGCTCTTTTCCTCAGTTTGAGATGGAGATCACAAAGAGACAAGTGAAACCAACCACACACATCTTTGGGGCTTGTTCATTAGCGCAAGGGAAACAGTACACAGTGTGTGTTTCCTCCCTGGCTCACTGAGGAGGTCTTGGACAGTTTTTCCAGCTTGGCTACTGCCCTACTTAGTTGCATTGGTGGATGTTGCACACAGCGCAGTTTTTACATTCATCTTGTTTGATTTTTGTTCTCAGCATTGAGGTTCTCAGAATAATGGCAGAGGGCCATTGGCAGAGGCCATGACCCTACCTCAGGTCAGATGGGCCAGAGTCAGGCATTCAGTGTATACAGGGTTGAGAGAATGTCTCTGTCAGCTTTGGGGGAAGCCAGCCATTCCTTGACCTGGTCATCTGTGGACATACCCTATGAAAACAGCTTTAGTCAGAGAAGAAAACCTGTGGGGGGCAGGTGAAGGGAACCAGGGCCCTCACTAATCTGACCTGCTTGGTCAAGGATTTAAACTTCATTTTGGTTAACTTATGTTTCTTTTGAAGTCCCTCATTCTGATGCACATAGGAAGTTACATTCCATTTTCGCTCTCTCTTACATGGTAGATCTGGTCATAGAGTAGTATTGTAATTTCAGTACCTATACTCAGGCCGTTTCTCTGGGCTCCCAGATTGTGTTATGGCTGTGGTGTGTTACAATGAAATACCACCTGCTTTTTAGTCATTGATGCAGTAGCCAAACATCTGCCAGGGACCAAGGAGATGCCCTCATGATTCTGCTCTGGTATGACTACTTGCTCCGAACCAGGTACTTAAGGCCTGACAAAAATGATTGGTTGGAACACAAATATCACAGCTCTTTATCCATGTATAAATTTTTAACTTGGCCCACTGTAAGAGGATTTCAAAGTTTGTAAGCAGTAAAATCATACAACTTGGGGTAGAGAGTTTCTGGAATAATATCAGAAGGCCTTGCTTCCCTCTGGAGCTCTAGGATTTGGTTTCTTTTAGATACAGATCTGGAAAGTGTTCTGTATCCAGGCTTTCTATGATCAGGTGGCCAAGACTGGCTTCCCCTGCATCCAGGACAGAAATGGCTCTTCATTTCCCAGATCTTCAATTGGTATCACTGGAAGGGACATCACATTCTCCCAGACCTCCCATTGACCTAAATTCTTCACTCTGTTTCTGGCATTCTGGCAGCCAACTTGACAGTCTGGCACCACTCACCCACCTGTGAGAATTTCCAGGCAAAAGGTTCGGAGTGACTACTGAGTTTGTCTAGGACAGTAGCAGTGCAGGACCAGCAAATCAGGCGCCAAAAGGGAGCTTCCCACTGTGTGTCATGGTGCACACCTCTAATCTCAGCTACTAAAGAGGCAGGGGCAGGAGGAACATGAATTTGAGGCCAGCCCGGACAAAATTAGTGAGACCCTTCTCAAAAAGCAAAATAAAACAAAAGGACAAGGACAAAGCTCAAGTGGGAGAGCCTGGGTTCAATCCCTACCAGGGAGGGCCTGGAAGGAGGAGAGGGCGCTTTCCCTTCTGCTTAGGACCCACCCTGGGCTACACGGGAGCATTAGCCTGTGTAAGCTACTGCTATGTCCTGCTGCAGTGGGAACTGAGCTTCCTAGGGACAGGGCTTTCCATTTGGGTCACCAAATCTGTGTCCAAACAGTAGGTTTTCTTTTGGTGAGTACAAATCCAGTAAGCAGAACCAGGAGATAAGAGTGAAAAAAGGTTGTTTCCATAAGAGGCAAGGGGATTGATTGGGGAGACTTAATGTCTCTTCTATTAGGAAGACTCCATACATCCACGGTGTGTTCAAAGGTGATAGACAGACATGCCTCCAGGATGGAGAATTAGCGTTATAATGAGATACTGAGCACAGTTCACTCTGGCTCACCTAGAGGAAGGGCTGGCAGTTTTGCCTGTTTTAAACCAGTTCCTTCTGCTTTTCTCTGGAGGGCCTTCAACTTGAAAGGGGTGTTAGTAGTCATTTGGTGTTTGCCCCTAAAAGTTCCTGCTGGCTGCTAACAGCACCAAACATAACCATGATGAATAATCAGTGAGGACTCTTAGAGACTGTCTCCCACCAGAGAGGTCATGGCGACCTTGAGTGAAAAGCTGTGTTTGTCTGTTTTCCCACTTAGCATAGGACATGGTGTGATGTACAGTGGGCACTGAGTGATGTTAGTAAATGAGCTAGTGGTGGATGTATGGGTGTATAGGACATGGTAGACTGTTCTAGGGTGGAGAATGTGAAATAATTTTACAGGAAATTCTGGAATAGACATAGTGAAAGAGACTAGTCTAGACATAGATACTTGTACATGAAAAACAATTTTTTGAGGCAGAGTTTTGCTATGTAGCCCCAACTGGCTTCGAATTCTCAACCAAGGCCTCAGCCTTCTGAATGCTGGAATTACAAGCTCAGCCTTGTGTGTAAAATTTTCCTGTTTCTTTCCTGCCTTGGCTAGCTCATATGATACAACTTGGCCTCCCATGCAGTTGAGGGAGACAACTAAACATACCTCCTCTGGACCCTCTTCTGAGATACAGGGGAAAAGAAAAACATGAGAACTTAATACACGATGAGGTTGTTACTTCAAGTTAGTGTAAAATGATAAGTCATTTGTTACCAAGCTAACTATTTCAAAAAAGCTTAGAATCTAGCCTCATATCATGTGCCAAGGTAAATTATGTATGGATTAAAGATTTTTAATATAAAAGGATAAAATGATAAGGTCTCCATTCTAAAATATGTGTTCATATTTAACAAGAGCACTGGGGAGGTTTTCCAGTCATTTCTTTTAAAATATTACCTCCAAGCCTGAAATAACAAAGGAAAAGAGCAGAAAATTCACCTAGTAAACTGCAAGGAAATTTAAAAGGTAATAGAAAACTGGGGGGAAATATTTGAAAAATAGGATAAAGAGTGTTATAAATGTATATTAGGCTCTTACAAATTGGTTTTTTAAGGAAAGAAAAAAAAAAAAAACCCTAATATCCCAGTAGTGAAAAGACCATAGAACATAAACAAGTAATTCAGAGTCTCAAAGAAATGCAAATGAAACCAAGATTCAGTGTGTGTGAGTGGTACTGGGGACTGACCCCAGGCCCTTGTGCTTGCCACACACATGCCCTACCACTGGACTCTATCCCCAGCCAAGGTTGTATTCTTGACTCTCCAACTGACAGTGATGCAGGAGCTAGCACTTCCTGAGTCCTCTCTGTGCTGACACTGTTGTACATACCTTACAGTTAAGTTGCTACCACTCATACATGTGAGAATTTTTTAGAATTCTACATTTCATGTTTGTGCAAGTCACTGGATCAAAGTTACACCTGTATCAAAATTTTATCTTTGTGAGCAGTGTGCCCCCAGACTGTAGAAAGTTAATCACTTGTGCTTTGGTTAATCCAACCTTTGGAGATAACGGCAGCCATGGGGAGGACGGCTCTGTTCCTACAAACATTAATGAAATGTTCCCTTGACACTTGTAAGGTACCTACCATCTTTTCATAGCTCCATGCTAGCCATAATCAGGAAATTAGGTGTAATGGTCTCTGATGCAAAAATTTCCTTCTGAATAAATTTCCCTAATATTTTAATTGTGTGTCAAACATGGTACCTTTTTTTAAATTACCTTTCAAATTAGTGTGTTACTGTCCATGAATCTATTATGGGAAGAAGAATTTGTGTTTCCCACGGTGCCTGCTCAGTTCCTTCACTCATGTGAAATGTACAATAAATTCTCATTAAATGATTTTTCCCTTCTGTTTGTGTCAGTAAAGTAATTTAGCCTAAATATCAGTTCACAATCCTGATTCACAGACCAGAAAAAAACCCAGATACATACTATTCGTGGACTTCTACCAAAAGTTTAATGTTGGAATCTTGGACAGTCACCATCCAATCCCAGAAAATTCTTGTTAGTTACTGGTTTGGAATGGGCTTCCCAGTGAGAAGTGAGGAAAGGCTGTTAGGAGACTGTTGGGAAGGGAGTGTTTCTCACTCCCCAAAAGGAGGGACATAAAGAGATAATTTCTTTCTTCCTCTGGAGGGAAAAATTGAATGTCTTATGATGGAGTATGATTCCTGAAACTCATCTTGTGGCCATGAATGGAGGCAGCTCTTGAGGTAGAACCAGCATGCCAGGGGTAGCAACATAAGCAAAGACCATCACTGAGTCACTGTATCAGCAGTCCTGTATACTGCACTGTTCTTGGGCTTTGTGTTTGGTGGTACAACACATTTCCCAACAGTTAAAAAAAACCCAAACAGTTCAGGAGGCAGAAATCAGGAGGATCGCGGTCCAAAGCCAACCTGGGCATACAGTTCGCAGAAAAAATCCATCACAAAAAAGCCTGGTGGAGTGGTTCAAGGTGTAGGTCCTGAGTTCAAGCCAAAAAAAAAGCCAAAACATAATATGTTTATATCTATATCACAGATGAGAAAATTGGTATGGAGACAGTAAGTGAATCTCTAAGGCCTCACAATGTAAGGTTAGTGAGGAGCCACACATTGCCATCATAGGTCCCCTAGTCACTATGCCAGGAGCACAAACTCCAACGCTATCTGGATCAAATCCCAGCCCAGCCACTTATTTTGGTTTCTCCATCTGTATAGTGGGGATAACAGTATCTCCTTAATAGGATTAGTATAAGAAATTAATGAATTGAGCTGGCAGAGTGGCTTAAGTGGTAGAGTGCCTGCTTTGCAAGTGCAAAGCCCTGAGTTCAAAACTCCAGTCCCCCCCAAACAAAAATAAGACAAATTAATGGGTTGATGCCCAGTACATGCAGAGAGCAGCATTCAGTGAGTGTGAGGTATGAGGACACAGACTCATACACAGTGGTAGCAAACATCTGGGGAGACTTGGTCAGACTAGAAATCGGCAAATCCTTCAATTGGGACATCTCACTTATGGGAATTTATCCTAATTAAGTAAGTATGGCATTGGTCATTTTTATTTATTGTTGTAGCCCAGACTGGCCTAGAACTTGGAATCCTCCTGCCTGATTCTCAGTCTCTGTGTGTGTGTGAGGTGGGGGGCGGGCTGGAGTTTGAACTTGAGCCTCTCACTAGCCCTTTTTTGTGATGGGTGTTTTTTCAGAAAGGGTCTTGTGAACCATTTGCCCAGGCTGGCTTCCAACCATGATTCTCCTGACTTCTGCCTCCTGAGTAGCTAGGATTATAGGTGTGAGCCACCAGTGCCTGGCTGCCTCAGCCTCTTGAGTCTTGCAATTATAGGCGTGCATCACAATGCCTGGCACAAATTTTTATGTACAGTTTATTTTGACATTTAAAATAACAACAAACAAATCCAAATGTCCAAGAATAGAAAAGTTGAATTAAAGCCATCAAAATAGGCAGAGATGTGTTTATTGACATAGATGATTCTGATACATTGTTAATTTTAAATTTAGGTAATAAAGTTATGTGCAGTATTACACTAATTTGTTTTTTAAAAGTATGTTCTTTGAAAACATCTGAAACAATTTCAAATGGGGAGTTACTTCTAGGTGAAGTTGTGGATGAGTTTTACCTTCACACATTTTATATCTCTTACATTATTAGGTATGCATTATTTAAAAATCTCAGGTGCAATAATACTCTCTTAGCACATCCTGTCTCATGTTTTATCTACTGCATTTTTTTTTTTTGAGACAGAGTCTTACTGTGTAGCTCAGGCTGGCCTGGAACTCATGATCCTCCTGCCTCTGCCTCCCAAATACCACCACCTTTCATCCCTTCCTTCTGGCCCAGCTTCCCTCAACAGCTTTATTTTCTTAGAGCTCAGGTATGGAGAACCAAATGGGGTTCCTCACCCTGGCTATAGCTACCTCCACAGAAGTTCTTGCAAACAATATCCATTGTAGGATATTTTGTTTTGTTTATTTGGGAAATATTTAGTGTGTGCCTACTTGCTATTCACTATCCAGGCCCTGGTTAGGGATTGGGAATAAAAGCTCTCTCAGCTTGGTTAAGACCGCCAGCCTCATTGCTTGAATACTGAATACCTGTGTGGTTTGGGCAGGTTACTTAAACTCACCATTGGAAAGCATGTATTTATTGAGCTCTGTCAGCATTAGGCACAGGAGATCCAGTACTGCACACACAAGCACCTGTTCACCATGCTTGCATGCTAATGGAGACACAGTGATGATAAGTGTGTACCAGGCTGTGCTAAGTGCTGGGAGAGTAATGCAGGATATGGGCAATAAAGAATGACCAGTAGATGCATAGGTATTGTTTTTAAAAGTAGTCAGGGAATGTGTCCATAATAAGGTATTTGAGGGGAGACCTGAAAGAAGTGAGACAGTCAGCTGTAAATTTACATGTGGAGAAGAAAGCTTCAGGAAGAGGCAGTGGTGTGCCAGTGCTGGCTTGCATTTGCTGATTGCTTGCATTTCTTCCAAACTCCCTCTTCAGAGGACTTAATTGGTAGCCTGAAAACAGCCTTAAAGGGACTATTTACACACAGATACCTGCATATGCTACAAATCACGTTTTCCCCCAAGAGAGCCATCTGTTAGACTTTCACCAGCACACCTGTGGAAGAAGGGAATCGTAAGTACAACCACACTGAGGCAGGAGCATGTGTGATCTGTTTGAGGAGCATCAGGGCAACCTGGATGGCTAGCACTGAAGAGAAGGAAATGGCTAGAGATGAGGTCAGGAGCAGCCAGGAGCAGAGTTGACAGGGTATAGTAAATAAGCTAGGCTTTATTCTAAGCAAAATGTGTGCCATCAGAGGGTTTTGAGCAGAACAATGACAGCATCTCACTTAGGCTTTGAACAGGATCATACAAGGGAGGAATAAGGAAGCCTAGTGGGAGGCTTGGGCCATAGCTGAAAGAGACACTGATGGCTTGGTAATGGTGGGGGCAGTGAGAGGAGCACTTCAGTTTATTCATTTTTTTAAAGATATGTTAAGATTAAATAAGATCATTTAAAAAGTGCTTAGCATAGTGTCTGGCACATAGGAGGCCCTCAAGAAACAACAGCTGTTGTATTTTTGACAGAATGCCAACCCTGGGGATGGGGAGGGGATATTCATATCTAGTTAAGCAGGAGATATCTTCAGTACCAGGTGGTAAGAACTATGCTGTAGACAAAGGGAGCCTAGAGAAGAGATGCTTAGCTCTGCTAGGGATAGGAAAGGCCCAGAAGGGAGTTTGAGCCAAGGGAACTGCTTTTCAAGGCACACAGATGGGAAGTTACAAAGAAAGAAGTGGTCATGGTACTCATACCTCCCCAGTTTAGCAGCATTGGATCACAGTTTTATCCCTTAGCCTAGCAAAAATAATCAGTGATCTGAAGGAACAGTGATGGTTTAATGACTCTTAATTAAACCAACTAACAGGCTGTTTCCATTCAAATTCTCTTAATAATTTTAAGAATTCCTTGAACCTTTGACTGATCAGTAGTCAGATATAGAAGCTCTGGCTAGTGAGAACTTTTTAGAACTTGCTGTGGAGAAATAAGTTCTTAATCTGGGCCCCACATGGCCTCTGGGAGGTCCGTGACTCCCTTGTAGCCATTTGCAGAATGATGTCTATGCACATGGATTTGGGGACAGTGGGACAAAAGGGGTCCATAGCTTTTTTCGCATTCTCAAGGAAGTTTGGATTAATAACACTGCCACTGAAATTAATGTTAATTACAGGGTAAAATGAAATCAATCCAGATCAGGCATGTTTTTATCTGTCATTTTGTTATTAAAGTAATGTGATAGAGTGATATTATGAGGAGAGCAAACATGAGGGGGAATTAATGCCAGAAATGAACCAGGGAATGAATGTAAAGGGAACAGATGGCAGAAATAACTTCGTCTTAGATAAAAGAGATGGGAAGCCATCCTTAAAAGCAAACATCTAAGGAGATGTGAGGAGTGGGCTTCTCACCCAGATAATAAAGTGCAGCGGTCTTTCTCCTAGATAAGGGAGACAAGCATTCTTAAAGACAGACATCTAAAGAGATGAAATATAGACTCATTAAGGAAGATAACCCAGCAAACTTTCCCAAGGTAAACAAAAATGGGTATCACCAAAATAATGAACAGTAGTTATAAAATGTATATGGCAGGTCTCAAGGACAGGATAGATTAACAGACTGGAATGTCCCTACTGATAAGGCAAGATCCTTCTGGAATGTGCAATCTGATAAGGATGAGGGGCAGGCAGCCAGATGGTAAAGTTCAATAAGTAGTCAATTAGACTACTTATTGATAGTACAATTTATAGATGCAGCTTCACAGTAGAGTAGGGAGTGCCTAAGTCAGGCCGAGCCCTGTATCAGCTCCTAGACTTCAGCCATTGTTTGGCTTAGCTCTTTTACTGAGTCCTACCCGTTAGGGTACTTTGCTATCCTTTCAATAGACTTTGTGCTTACTTTACTCCTAACTCCTGGTCTGGCATCTTCAATTGTCAACTACGCCAGGACATGAAGTTGGGACCAACACTCCAGTATCAATATCCTAAATCATATGGAATGAGTTCAAACACTTCATTGAGTAGTGGTTATGTAGGCAGCAGTGGAAGCAGCTCCAGTACTCCAGTACAAGTGCTAGCAGCAGCACTAGTTGAATGAGAGAAGTCAGAGTAGGGTCGAGTGTGGATCACAAGCCAAGGGATACTTCAGGACTAGAAAGACATCACACATCTTCAAAAGGTGGTGGTAGTAGAGATAAAAAAAGGACCAAAGGATAAGAATTCCTTGTCTAACAGAAGTCTACATCAGCATTTAGACAAGTCAAAGACTGACCAGACAGGAAAGGCAGCAGCTGTTAGGGAAAGGCAGCAGCTGTTAGCGAAAGACACAGGCTTTCTTAGCCTATTTGTAGCAAAAAGTTTCTTGGTAAGTACAAGGAAAGGATTTTTATTTTTTAGTAAAGAAAATGCTGCCTTAAGTATTGCATGTCATAAAAAAATCTATTTTAGAAACTACAAACTGTTTACCAAATAAATAAAAGTGGTTACTTAACAAGGCCTTTGTCGTTTTGTTCAAGTATGCACTGCCATTTTGGACCCAGTGAATATTCCTGATATTATCATGGGCTGAATTATAATAAAAAAATGCTTGTAAGGCAAGATTTGCTCTGTTAATCAAGCCAGGATCAAACCTGGTATTCTTTCCTTTGAAAGTGTTTTCTGCCTCTGATTTTGTCTTTGCGGCTTATTGATTCCCTACATTCCCTTCATCTAGTCTCCAAAGTAGTAAGTAAGTACTCCTTGGGAGCTGTCTTCAAAGTCAAAGAAATACAGCTCACTGAAATTTTACCTCAAAAAGGATTAATACGAGTTGATTGTTCTGGCCATCTCCTGGAGACTTACATGATTCAGGAAACAGCTTCTTGTAATCACATGTCAATGGTAATAGACTTACCTACCTACCTACTTTCATTTCACAATGGGAAATCATGAAAGTACTGCAGAGGTGGCTAATACTGCCACTTCTTGAGTTCTGAGTATGAGCCAAACATCTTGTTAAAAGCATTATATTCATTTTCTCATTGTAGCACCCAATGAGATTGGGATTTTATCTCTATGTTATAGACACCAAACCTGGACTCAGAGATATTAGGTAACTAGCTTGCCCAGCATCACACAGCTAGTGAGTAGCAGAACAGTTGGTAGGAAAATGGAAAGTAAGTGATCCTGTGAAGGACATTAGGTAAGCTGCTGAGAAAAGGTGACCCTTTTCTTAGTGCCCTTGTCACTAAGAAAGTGACAAGGCATGTTCTGCTATATCAAGCACTGTGTTAGAACAATGGGTGAGAAAAGTAATCTAAGAGAGTTGTGAGGAGTCAATTCATCTAGTCAATTAACAGATCAGTATATTTTTAAAGTAGTGGTGGAGGAAGAGAGTTAAACTTGAGTATTTGCCATGAGTGATGCACAAGGGGAGGCACTCTTCTTATATTATTGCATTGAATCTTTTTAATAAAAACCTGAGCAACCATCTTGAGCCCTGTTTTACATGCAAGGAAGCTGAGGCTCAGAGAAGTTGCATGTTTCCCAAAGTCACACATAGGAAGTGGTATGATATGAACCAAGTTCAGCCATCAAGGTATACGTATTTTCTAGTCTATCTCATTGTAAATTTCCCTTTAAAAGCTGCTTACTAGAATTCAAGCTATGTGAGGCCAACTGCCATGTCATTAAGTTTTGTATGCTCCTCAGAACATAGTATAGTACCTTGTACCTAGTGGGTAGATAATTCAAGACATGTTTGTGGGCTGGTCACCCATCACAGTGTGTTAAAAAAAGGGAACATCAAAGGCACAAAGATGTATCTTATTCCAAACATGAAAAGAACAGAACTACCTTCACATTCCTTATAGGATGCATAATTTCTTAAAAGCAAAATTATAGAAAATCTTTCAATAATCCACATGTATGGTTCAGAGGTTAAAGCCTGTACATATACAGAGATTCCAGGGCACCTTGTCATTGCAGCTGCATGATACGGATGTTTTCACAGTGGATGACCATGAATAGATGAGTCTTGCTAGGGAAAAAGCACGTTGGTGTTTTACAAATGTGTATGATATCAAATGTACTCAAAACCCATCAAATGCAAATCATTTTAAGGTACAAAAGGTGCATTAGAAAATAAATATTCAGGCACATGTGTAAATGCTCAGACAAGTGGCCTGACCCTCTTCTTGGTCCAGGTGTGTATTTTTTGGCTCATGGCTGGTTCCCCTTTCGTCAGCACATCCGGGTTTCTTCAGTATATAGAGTTGAGAAGTCATGCTCTCTGCCAAGGGTTTCCTGGTGATGGCATTGCTCTAATACTCCAGTGTCACAGTCTTGGTTTTGAGATACTCGTTGAGAGCTTCCTCACCTAGGGAGAGAAAAGCAGTTGATGTTCCATATTCAAAGGTGACATGATATCACCAGACCTTGGGACACAGATGTAGGTCACAGAGTACCTGGAATGTGGCCTAGGCCATTGGTTCTCCTATGTTAAAGTTCATACAGATCACCTGGGGGCTATGCTCAATTGTAGGTTCTGATTCACTGGAGTCCAGGGAAAGCTCTGAGGTTCTGAGTTCCTAACTGTTCTCCTGTGACTGGCACACTTTGAGTAGAGAGGGCTTAGTTGTGCAGTGAAGCCTTCCAGGGATCAGAGAGCACTGGCTAATCAACTTCAACCCAAAGCCTTCCTCCTTTATTTCCTTGCTTAATGAATTCCGGCTTTGTCTTTTGAATGGAAGTGACCAGTTACCATCCTTTAGATTACATTAAAGGAAGAACAGTTGAGCACAGGAAAGAAAATTTAGATACTTTGGGTTTAATAATTTAAAGATAAGAAAAAGACAGCTTATATTGCATATTAGAGATGGAAGAGCATGACAAAGCAAAAAGCAAATCAGTCTGCCTTCTTCACTTGCATCTGTTTTGAGCTGGTACAATCGCTGATCCCTTCAGTAGTTAAAGGTAGCAAATACTGTGAAATGAATGAGCCTGGGATTCTGGAAGCTGAGCTAGAAGGAGGGCTGTCAACTTTGTCCCCACATTAGAGTCACCAAGGATCTTTGTAAACTCCCAGCTCATACCCCGAGCAATTGATCAGTATTTTTTTTAAGCTCCCAGGTGATTCTAATCCAAGGTGCAGCTAGGGTTAAGAACTACTACACGAAATAGTTTCAAAATTTGGAGAGAAGAGACTACTGGGCAAACGGCATTTTAAGCTGTCAATTACACCATGAAAACACAAGTGGAAATGGTTGCCTCACTTTGTAATAAAAATTCTCTGCAAGAGCCTTCAGTGTGCTTTGTTTAGATCCAGGGAAGAGAACCAATATATTTATTACTATAAATACATTGCCAAAAATCATCAGGAAAGAGAAAATGTAAAATAAATCCCAATCTCAAACACTTCATATATTGAAACAGGACTGTAGAGAATAAGAGGTGGGCTCCATAGCCAGACTGCCTGGCTTTGAATTCTCTCTGCCAGTGCCTGTGTGACTCTGGGATTGTGCCTGTCTCCTAGAGCTGTCATGACAATTGTGCTCAGACAGGTAAAGTGCTGAGAATAGAACTTGACACAGAGCTATTGCTTGAAAGGTGTTAGTGCCACTGCTACAGTGAATTACATTCTAGTCTTTTTACAAACTATAAATCTAAGTTCCCAGGCTCCCAACAATTTCTGCCCCTTGCAGCGCTGACTCTGAAGACTGCCAAGCAGCTCAGAGCCAGGGTTCATTTTCAGAGCTTCTACTGCCCTCTACTCATTTTATTTTCTTAGTTCCATTTAGTCCCACAAAAGCTAAACCCAACTCAAGTGGTAGAGTGCATGCCTGGTAAGCACAAAGCCCTGAGTCATACCCTTAAACCACCAAAAAACAAGACAAAAGCTAAATCCAGCTGGGTGTGGTGGGACTAGGCCTGTAGTCCCAGAACCCAGGAGGCTGAGGCAGGTGTCCAGGCCAACTTGCACACCTTCACTAAATGGAAAAACCCTGTCTTAAAAAAAAAAAAAGCCAGGAGACACTGGCTCACACCTGTAATCCTAGCTACTTAGGAAGCAGAAATTAGGAGAATCAGGGTTCGAAGCCAGCCCCTGTCCAATAGTTCACAAGACCCTATCTCAAAAAAACCCTTCACATAAAAGGGCTGATGGAGTGCCTCAAGTGTAGGCCCTGAGTTCAAACCCCAGTAACGCAAAAAAAAAAAAAAAAAAAAGAAGCCAAGTTCATGTTGAATGTCAGATAAAGACAAAAACACATTTTAGTTAAAATACGTTATCAGAGTTTCTTTTTCCTTTCAGAATTAATCTCCTTCTTTTGAAAAGAAACACCTTTCCCCACAATTGGTATAATTTTCCTGTGTGTATAATGAAAATGTTTAACAGTTTTTAGAAAATCAGTCCCCTTGTCAAACCCAGCTCTAACTGCCCTTTAGGAAATGCCCTTTAAAATAAAATGTAAGCGTTGTATGACACAGAACAAGTTCTTCTGTGACGTGGCAACAGCAAGGATGCGAAGAGAAAAATAAGGCCATACATACCCAAGTCTTTTCCAAAGCCTGATTGTTTTATTCCACCAAATGGTGCTGCCACATCTGTCTTGTTGTATGTGTTGATGAAAACAGTTCCTGCTTCTAGTTTTTCACTCACATACATAGCTTTGTTTATGTCTCTTGTGAAAACCCCTGAGGCCAAACCATACTCTGTATTGTTAGCTCGCTGCAACACTCCATCGATGTCCCTGTGTTTTCAGGAAGACATAAAACTCCATTAAATGGAAAGCAAAACATTCTCATTTTATGCTCTAAACCTTTTCCCCTCAATTTGAGAAACAGGAAAACTTTGCTGCCACCTGCTTACATTTTATAAATGAAACATTCCAGGTTTATACAGAAAGAAAGCCCCAGTAAAATATTGCAACTCTATTATGTTTTCCATATAAGCCATGCAATGACTTTTCAAAATCGGATCCACAGTCATCTTTTCTGGCCACTTCAGTGGTTATCATCCATTCTTCTCCATTTTCAGAGCATCCTTCTTCAGATCCTGTGCACACAGTTCAGTGCTCATTCAGGGCCTCTCACCAGTCCCACAGTGTAGCTGGCAGAGTGTGCCTGCTTGGTGAGAAGGCTCTGCAGCCAGACTGCCTGAGTGAACCTCATCACCCCATGCTTTCCTTTATTCTTGTGAAAAATGGAAATAACAGTAAAAGGACTTGTGTAGGAGGAGGAGGAGGAGACGAGCTACTAGTGCCTGGAACACATACCATCCAAACTCAGCTTTGGTAGGGACAAATTTATGTAGTGCTGATTTAACTCTTCATGTATTTATGGTTCACGCTCTGTAAAGGAGAACGGGCACTCCGGAAGAGCAAGGATAACGCCTTATCTTTCTTGATTCTGTGGTGTCACTTCATCAAATGAGAGTGAATTCAGTTACATATGCTCATTCAATGAGAGAGAGTAAGGGGGTCCTGTAAAGAGGTAATTTCCCTGCTTTTTACTCAAGTACACAGTTCTTCAGTATCGGAGGAAGATTGGTTCCAGGAACCTCTCAGGTACCAAAATCTGTTTATGCTCAAGTGCCTTACATAAAACGGCATGGTGTTTACACTTAACCTACACACATCCTCTTGATTGCTTACAATACTTAATACAGAGCAAAGGCTATGTAAATAGGGAATAATGACAAGAATTGTACATGTTCACTTCAGATGAAATTTTTAAAAAGTGTTCTCAATCTGGTTGCATTGCTGATGTGGAAGTCTTGGGTAAGGAGGCCCATGGTACAGATACTCCCAAGTAAGAGAAGGCGTGACCTCTTCTTTCAGCCAAGTCCACATCGAGTCCGGTGTGCCTGCATAGTGTAGCTCCCCCTTTTGAATGAGATCCTACTGCTTCAAAATGCACGCCTTTCTATGACCTGGCCAGTAACCGCAAGCCACCCATTTTATGATGTTCCAGCAAAGAAAATCTGTTCCAGAACTGGAGGAAAATTTATTGTGCTGCATTTATCGAGAGGCAAGACAGGCTGCAACACAGTGCCCTCCCTAGGAATTTTCAAAGTCATCTTAACTGTATACATAATTTCAGACTTGCACATGGAATTTGGAACCTAACTTGAAGAGAACTGAGACTCCTAAAACTCTCCTATTTCATGATGCACTGCACAGGACAGTGATTCACATGTTTATAGACTGGACCAGGGGCAGAAAGACGACTTTATGCCATTTATCATTGCGGACTACCGAAATGTCGTACTTTGTCCATGGCATGCTTCCTTCCAGAATAGCAGTAAGCATAACCGTGACCACAGCAACAGCAAATACTTGACTTACTTATCAGAATGACCCAAGACACTATTATTAATCCAATTTTTTAACTGGGGCCCAGAGTGGTTAAATAACCACAGAGGTAGGAAGGTGAGGCAGCAGAGCGCATACCATCATCCCAATCTATCTTGCCTGTGGTGACCTCCCCCATTAGACGGTAAGCTCCCGGAGGACAGGGACTTATCCATGTTTAGATCCTCCAAACCCAGCCGTTACTGTGCATGTTTAATGCCAAGTCTATCCTCTAGGGAATTTGTGAGACGAAAGGGGTAACAGGCATCCTTGGATTAGCATATCAAAAGGTTACTCTTCATAGCTTGGTGTCTTCAGAAATCTCTCAGTGAGTCTATGAACAAGTAAGAAGTCTTTCTGAATTCCATCCATTTATTTTCCAGCTTCACATTGGCTGAAGTAAACCTAGAGCAGTTCTAAAGAATTCTGTGCACTGTGCGGAGAGACTCCATTGTACTCAGCATGGTCCTAGAGTTCAGTGGTACATGGTTCCATTTGATAGGCCAAACGCTTTGGAGAGTTTCATGTACTCTATCAAACAGCATATCATTTACAAACGGAATATGGTGATTGTGGAAATTTCTATGAAAAACTAAGTAGCAGGCTACTGTGACATAATCCCCTATGACAGCAGCCCTTTTTCTTTGGGAAGATCAGATTTCCTACACGCCCCCGCACCACCACCAGGAATATACATGTGAACACTGGTTTGTTATTTCTGATACTTACCTTGTTCCATAGGCATTTCAGATGTCTACAATATAAAAACTAAAATCCAATCAGCTAAAATCCCATCATGTCAGTCATTAATGTAAGCTGAGAAGCAAAAATATGTCATAGACTGCAGTGGTTAGCACTAATTAATTAGAAACAGATGCATCTAATGATTTAACTAAGGTAATTATTTTAGGGTAAAGAATTGCATGTGCATTGATTTCATGCTCTGTATTCAGCAGAATGGCAGAACGGGAAAGTTATCCAGTCAGAACCCAAGTTCAATCATGCCTGAAGAACATACCCATTTTGGAATTTAGAAATGACCATAATAGGCCCAAAGGATTCCTCTTTGGCAAGGTACATGTGGTCTTCCACATCTGTGAACACAGTTGGCTCCATAAAAAAGCCTTTTTGGAAAAAAGAAAAGAATTATAGGTTAAATCATTTTCAATGAATAATTCTCCCAGTTAATTACAGTTTTCTTCCCTTTGATTTAATAAAACCTAGAAGAGTTTCATGTCTCCATTTTGGTGTTGGCATTCCTATGTTCTTATTTTTTAACCTTTATTATGGAAATTTCAAATACATGTAAAAGCAGTAATAAATAGTAAAATAAACATATTTTGCTGTATTCGATTTATTTTTTACTTGCTGAAATATCTTAAAGCAAGATCCAAGTACAACATTTACACTATTTCAGGACAAATCAAAAAAAAAGTAATTACAGCACAACGTCAATACCATAGCTAATAAAGTTAATGCTCTTTTTTGTTTTTTGGCGGTACTGAAGTTTGAACTCAGGGTCTCACACTTGCTAGGCAGGCGCTCTACCACTTGAGCCCCTCCACCAGCCCCAATGCTCATTTTTATTCATAGTTTATATTTCACTTTCTCTTGTTGGAAAATATCTTTTTGTACAACTAATTTATATGATTTGTATTCAAAGAAGTTCTACACATTGCATTTGGCTGTTAGATTTCTTACGTGTCTTTAAATCTGAATAGCCTCTCTGTGCCCTCCCCTTGCTTTTTTATTCTGTTGACCTGTTGAGGACATGGGGTCGATTGCCCTGTAGAATGTCTTAGATTTTAAATTTGCCATTGCTTCATTGGGGTGATATGTGCTTCTCTATGCCATATATTATTTTATTTTATTGTGGTAAAATACACAGAACATAAAAATTTACCATCTTAACCATTCTATTTATTTAGAGATAGGATCTTGCTGTGTAGCCTATGCTGGACTTGAACTTGCCATTCTCCTGCCTCAGCCTCCCGAGTGCTCCATCTGCACCATTTTTAAGTGCACAGTGTAGTGTTACTGAATACATTCATAATGTCATGCAACCTTTATCTATTTCCAGAACTCTTTTGGCTAGTAAAACCAAAACTCTGCACCTATTAAATAACAATCCTATCCTTCCTTGTAAATTAAAAGTTTGACCTAATGGTGTGATTATATTCAGGTTTTATATATATATATATATATATTTTTTTTTTTTTGGCAAGAACACTTCACGGGAGAGATTGTGTATCACACATTGTATTCCAACAAGAAAGGCATGCTATCCAGTTGTCCCACCTTCTCTGATGCTCGCTTGACCAGTGGCCTCAGGTAGTAGCAACCTGAGCCCTGCTTTGTAAAGTTGTGTTTTTCAGTTCATGACCTGTGAGCAATCTCAGTGTGAATATCTGGGTACCTTGCAAACGCCAGGTCCCTCTCAACCTTCACTAACAACTTCACCCTCCATAGACAGTCACTTCCTGAATCAATCACTTCATCTATTAGAGAGAGGCAGAGTAGAGATTTTTCTACTCTTGTCACTTTTTTTTTTAACATTCATTTGCAGGGACAGTTTTTCATAAAAGTCTCCTACTCAGTTACCTAGAAATTGAGTTCATATAGGAAGCCAGGGCAAATATTCAATTTTTTCTTGTAATTGTCCATGTTTAGAGTAAGGTAATGGTGTACAATTTGCCTGTGGCAGTTAAAAATGATTAGTTGCTTGCCTCTGCTCTTGAGAATGGTAGCATGGAACCATGCACACATTTTAATAACAGGTCCTGCCTTACACCACAGGAACAAATCCTTCCCAGGCTCTGTTGGTCAAGATTAAATCTCAAAGTGCGAAGAACCTGGATCACAAGTGCCCGATGACACCGTTCATTACCTTGTTAATGGACAGAGAAGGGCCTTCTCATTCGTTTTTGTCATTTTCACAACCTTGTAAAGCAGGCTGTGCACATTTCACCTCATTTTATCTAGGGGGAAACTAAGACTCAAGAAAATTGTATCAGCCAATGTGCCACAGCTTATAAGTAGTCAAGCCAGATGTAGAGACTTATCCTGACCATATTAGAAGTGTCACTATTTACTTTTGCAGTAAGATGGTGGTAAGATGAAAATTCCAACTTAAGAAGACAGGTGCCCCATAAGCTGCCTAGGGAGATGCTCTTACCTGGCCTTTGGACTTGTCGTCCCCCATACACCAAAGTGGCCCCTTCCTTCACTCCAGTGTCACAGTATTGCAGCAGTTTTTCCAGGTGGGCCTTATGGTTTTGGGGCCCATGGTCAGTAGATCTGTCAAGTGGATCACCGATTTTCATCTTTTTAATTTCTTCAACCTGTATATTACCCAGTCCACAAAACACAATTCAGTGTTAATATAAAGATGGGGACCCTTGATGGAGTTTCTACCATGTGCTGGTGTGGTACTAAGCTGTTTATAGATGTGTTGGTCATTTGATCTTCACAGCAGTGCTAGATATAGTTAATTGTTATTTCCATCTTATAAAAAAAAAAACCTGGAGACCTTAAAGAGGTAAAGCACACACTGTGGTTTCAAAGCCCTGGCTCAAGTTTTCAACCACTATTTCTAATAGAATATAAGCTACATAAACTATATTAAAATTATCCTAATGTTAGTTCACTAAAACAGCAAGCTGATGTTCTGGAATTTTCATTAATGTAACATACTTACAGTCTTCATGGCAAAAGAATTTCTACAACGGGTACACCATTATTTTCCCCCTACCTCAAATGTAAAATGACAGACTGCCCTTGTAAAATTTTTGTGGTTTAGCCATGCCAAAGGGATTGCTAGAATATTCTAATGAAAAACAATCTTTGTCATACCGTGTCCAACACTGACATGTCTCAGTAATCATTCCTTGTGCTCCTCGGTTGTCTTAACCTGTATCTGTGTTTTCTGAGGCATTTTCAGTGAGAAGAAACAGTGGAAGTTAGTATGGCCATGCAGGGAAGTGAATTTGGAAATAGGTCTGGCAATAATCTCTATGCTTGCATGGGGTCCTGCACTGGATGAGAAGCTCTGAGAGGACAGGGACCACGTCTGCCTTTTTCCTCTTGTATTCCCTCTGCAGTGTTGGGTGTTAGGTAGGTGCTCAAGAAATAGCTGTTAGATGAGTACAAAGAACATGTGTGTAAAACGTATTTGTTGATGGAATGATAAAGCAAGTCCTTGAAGTCCGTGATCTCAGCATTTGAAATTTCATCAAGTTGTAGCTGTCACTGACAGCCCATGACACATAGTGCTGCAAATTGGATTCTACTGAGACACAAATTGAAATACGGTGATGTCTAGGAGGCAGCAGCTGCCCACCTGACTCCCCATCTCCCTTGCTGTCTGACTTCTTGTCATGAAGAAGTGATACCTTTGCTTTTCTGGTGGGATGGGGTGTAGGAAATTGGCTCAGATGGTGGGCGGAGGAGCCAGGTGCTGGTTTTGTAAATACAACCAAGTTCATGGATATAAATTACCTTCATAATGACATAAATAGCATAATTAAGAGTTTAACTCCAGAGTTCACCTTAACAAGTCTACCTATAAATGACTTTTAGTTCCACATTTGTGGATTAATGTCAATCTATAGGGGCTATTTATTTGTCATTTTAGTGGAAGAAATTATATGCTATTGGCTAACTGCATATTACAGATGTATAAGGATCAAGTGGTGTACCTCTCATCGTCAGTTTAGGAGTTTGCAAAAAATCTAGGAGTATATCTCTCACAAGTGTCAAGGTTCTAATATACTTCAAATGAGAGCAGACTCTTATTAATTTTTATAGAGACCTGTAATATTATTATGCAAAATGATAAACACATATGAAGGTAGACAAGTCATACAATGAAGGCCCATGCACACCCACCACCTGGCACCAACAACTATTCACTCCTGGCCACTTCCTCTTCTCCCAGGTTATTTTGATGCAAATCCCAGACATCATATACTTTAGTCTGTGAATATGTCAGGATGTAGCTGTAAAAAGTAACTGTTTTTTTTTCTTTCTTGGTGCTGGGGATTGAACCCAGGGCCTTGTGTGTTCTAAGCCTCTTTCTACCACTCAGCTATACTGCCAGACAGGACCACCACACTGCCATCACTCCTAAACAGTCGTGAATAATCCTGTACTTTCCAAGTAAAAGCTATTTCTGCACAACTCATGAAGCACATTTGAAATTGCCTTACCACTCTTGTCACAAACTCATCGTGGATGGATTCTTCCACAAACAATCGCCCAGCTGCAATACAGTTCTCTCCTTTGTTGAAAAACACTGCGCCCATGCCCTTTGGCAGGAGAGAAAGTTGTGTTAACATCTCTTGATCAGTCAAAAGCACCATAAAATTGTACACAGAGGAATGAGGGGTTATTGGAAGGCTGCAGACAGCACAGAGAAGTCATGGACAATCCTCTTGGACTTGCTAGTGAAGAGAGTTGTTGGGAAGAACTCAGTTTTGACTTAGCCTGGTTGTGGCCCATGAACACATGGAAAAAAAATATGTGTAACAATAAGAATATACCTCAAAGCAAATTTTGTGTTGCAAGAAAACATTGGTTATTCTACAAATCTAAATGTAATACTTGTATATTTTTTGTTTTAAAATCTCTACATCAGTTCATATAAACTACAAATGTTTAGAAAGCCTCTCTTACCCTTCATAAAAGGAAAATCTTGTTTTTGTGTGTGAGTTTAAATACTCTATTTTTAGACAACCTACACGACATTTTTTTTCTTAAAAAACAATGCTACCACTCCAAATAAATCACAGTCAAAATAAATGAAGAGTTCAAGATGACTTCAGTTCCATTTGTCTTAAGTCCTAGTGTTGTGCGGATGACAGGCACTGCCAGTTAGGATGACAGCTGATAGATCCAAGTAATTGATCAATTAATTACATGACATCTTCCCATCTCTAAACCTCCTTAAAAAAACCATACATGGGGTCACCATTCTCACGGTAGTCCAGGAGGGCAGCCATGCCATCTGGATTCATGTTTTCATCAACAAAAGCCTCATAGTTATTGAAATTAGCAAGGGCTTGCTTGCTTTGTTCTACAACCCCTGTAATGAAAGGTTTTACTCTTTCTGATCTTTGTTCTTCAAGCTGCCTTGGGATGATTTTCTACAATTCTTGAGGTGCTTCTTTTTGGTTTGTTTGTTTTGTTCTGTGATATTTTTTGTTGTTGTGCTGGGGGTACATTGTGGCATTTACAAAAGTTCTTACAATATATCACCCTTGAATTCACCCCCTCCATCACTCTCCTTTATCCTATTCCAGCAGCAGGAATTCCTGGAATAGTTTCAACAGGTCTCGTTTCTCCATTTACATACGTGCGTACACAGTATTTGCACTATATTCACCTTCCTGTAGGCTTCTTTTGTGAACTGTTTCCTGGAAGTGATGTCAACACCAGTGATTACTAAGTACCTTCGCCCCAGGGTCCTCAGCGGGACCTTTCCACTAGTGAGCGAGACAGCAGTGTTGCCCTCAGTCTTGCCATCTTGCCCACCACCTTTAGGCACAGCTGGTTTGCCATTTCCTGGATCTTGTAATGTCAGAGCACAGCTCATCATGGCTAGTGCCCCCTGGGGGCAGTAGGGAAAAGGCCAGCTCAACTGCTCCCCAACCTCATATAAAGGGCACGTCCCTTTATGTCATAGCCCTCTGCCAGAAATGATCATTTTTAAGAAGTTTGCCAAACTCTTTGACATGAAGGCCCTCAAAAAATATTTTTTAAAATTAAGTGCTCTTAGAATAAAAAAAAATATAGCTTCTATTTATGGCTACACAAAACCAAATCTCATTTTAAGACTGCAATAATGAGATGAATCGTGACTTAGAAGCAGGCGCCACGGACCCACTCTTACCATTCGCACAGCCTTGTCAAGTTCACAGTCATTGAATATTATAAGTGGGGACTTGCCGCCAAGCTCAAGGGAGACTTTCTTCAAGTTGCTCACAGCACAGCTGAAGGAAAATGAATGGGAAAGGAGCATTTAGTTGTTGCTTCTCCCCGCCTCCATCCCTCCCTCTTTCTCTTCTGTTTTTTAAACCGTAAGTTACCAGTTTGCATGGAAAATAAAATTGAGCCTCAGGAATGGTAAGGAACTTGTTTAGAGCTGGCAGAGTGGCTCAAGTGGTAGAGCACCTGCCTAGCAAGCATGAGGTCCTGAGTTCAAACCCCAGTACCACCAAAAAAAAATTCTTCAGTCAGGCACGGTGGTGCATGTGAAAGCTTATCTCAAAAACAAAACAAAACAAAATAGAAAAGAAAAAGAAAAAAAAAAAACTCAAAGACAAACTTTGAATGATAGAGTGATGATTACCATTGAAGCTGGGTGGTGAGCACATTGTCCTTTTTCTGGAGCTTTTTGTTTATGTTAGAAATTTTCCATAATAAAGGTTTTTAAAATTCTGAGGCCAAAGGATTAGAGATTCTCATAGGTAAGTCACATTCTTTAAGAATTTGAGTTACACAAAGGCCTGCCAAGAAAATTCAACTTAGAACAGAGTACTACAACATTGTGTGTGGGGGGGGGTTCAAATTTTACAAGTAAGTTGCTTGTTTCTCCTTTTTTTTTTTTTGGTTACTGGGGTTTGAACTCAGGGCTTCAAGCTTGCTAAGTAGACAGACACTACCACTTAAACCACACCCCCAGCCCTTTTTGACTTTAGTTATTTTTCAGGTAGAGTCTTGAATTTTTGCCGAGTGTGCCTAAGACTTTGATCCTCCTACACATAGCCTTCTGCATAGCCAGGATTACAACAGCATGAGACCATGCTGGGCTTACGCTGAGATGGGGTCTTGCTAAGGTTTTGCCTTGGCTGGCCTCAAACTGAGATCCTCCTGATCCCCACCTCCCTAGTAGCTGGGATTACAGGAATGAAATACCCAACTATTTCTCCCATCTTATACCTTTGGGTTTTTGTTTGTTTGTTTGTTTGTTGCCATACAGGAGTTTGAACTCAGGGCCTTGTGCTTGCTAGGCCAGTCCCTTTGAAAAGTGATGTATGACAAGTTTATACATTATGTAATTATGTTGATGGGGACCAAAGCCACGCCTTGTGTATGTCAGGCAATTGCTCTACCACTAAGCTACACCCCCAGCCCTCATAAGTATTCTTATTTAAAACATGCAGACAGAATTGTAGACAGAAGAAAAAAAACCCTACAAAATTCCTTCCAAGACTCAATGACCATTGGATTATTTTTCCCATTTTAATATACTTACCTCTGGTCCGTCCAGTGATGGCTTTTACCTTTTTTATTTGTTTCTTGCGGGTTTTGTTTTTGTTTTGCGTTTTTGAGATAGAGCCTCATGATGGTCTTGAACTTGAGATCCTCCTGTCTCAGCCTCCTGAGTGCTGGGATTATAAGAGTGTGCCACCACACCCTACCTCATTTAACAGAGTTGGGACCACCTAATACATATAAGCTTATGCCTTATTTTTCTTTCAAATGATCATCTTAACAATTTTCAATGTAATTAAAAAATTCTCCATCCACCTACTACAGCGTTCTGTTATGCTGACATACTTTGTCTCTCTGGATATTGAGATGATTAGCAATTTTTTAAAAACTAGTGTTAATACTATGTCCTGAGAATCCATTCTATACCCAGTCCAGATTTGCCATATTTAATGTATAAATTTGTTATTGTATTGCTTTTCAATTTCTGACTTATAATCCAAAAAGTTTGGGCCTCAGCTTTAGCACAGAACATTTCTTGGGCTGGATTATGAGAGCTACCAGTCAGGGGCAGAATTTCAGTGTAGCTCTGGTTTTGTTAACTGTGGGCCTGAAAGCTCTGGAAAGTCTTTCACTGCACTCAGACATCACAGCATCCTGCAGTGATAAAGTAGATTGCTCTTCTACATTGAATGTGGTTTTGCTCACTCCAAAAGCACTCTGGTTTAATGGGATCTTTAGCAGGCAGACATACTAAAGTCAGTACCTCTTCATGATCTGTTTGCCAATAGCAGTGGAGCCAGTGAAACCGAGTTTGCGGATATCAGGGTGCTCAGAAAGGTGCTGTCCTGCAACGCCCCCTGTAGAATTAGGGGACAAAACACAAATGAGAATGTGGTGCATGTCTTACGGTTCAGGTGAGCCTCTGAATTCATTGGAGTAGATTCACAGACTTTCATGTGAGTCTTAGTTTTGCATTTTCTGTAGTAATTGCAAACTGACAAAAGTCAAAATTAATATCCTTTGCAGTCTTTGATGGGTGTCGTGGCTTGAATATGAAGTGTCTCCCTAAGCCTCATGTACTGGGGGTTTGGTTACCAACTGCTTTGGGGAAGTGATTGCATACTGAGGGCTCCGACCTCATCAGTGGAATCCCCGATGCATCTGTAATATGATGGAGTTACTGGGAGCTGGGGAGAGGCAGGAGGTGGGGCCTACCTACAGGAAGTAGGTCACTGGGGGTCATCCTTGGGGTTAAATCTTGCCCTGCCCTTTCTTGTAAACCCAGCTCTGCTTCCTGTCTGCTGTGAAGAGTTTTCATCTGCCACATGGTCCTATCGCCATGGTGTTCTGCCTGAGCACAAAGGGCCGAGTGACTCTGGATGGACCCTATGGCACCACGAGCCAAATCAATTCCTCTGGAAGTTGTTTCTGTCAGGTGGTGGTCACAGTGATGCAAAGTGTGATTAATATAATGGATGAGCTTTGGTTGATATTTGCCAAAGTAGTTATTGAAAACCAAAGTGGGCCACCTTAGGCTAGTTTTACCAGTAACTCTCTCTCTCTCTCTCTCTCTCCACACATGCACACGCACACACACATGCTTCCCACACACAGTTGACTTCCACCTTAGGAGTTACACACTTGGTAAGCTGTATTTAGTTTTAATATAGCTAGAATTCAGATAAGACTCTGGTGAGGGGACAGGTGCTCAGCCACCCCTTACCACCCCCTGGCTGTCACCGAGTGAGTCATTTGAGGGCCTACCTGAGCCTGGGATGATGTTGATTACCCCCTTGGGAAAGCCTGCTTTCACAGACAGCTCTGCAAACTTCAAAGCAGTCAAGGGTGTGACCTGACAGAGGCAGACAGCAGTTACCTTCTTCAGACCCGTCCTGTCCTTCACACTGGTACCTGGTTTTCCCTTGATGGCTGTGCAAGAGCTCTTTTGATCTTTATTTTATATGTCTTTTTTAAATTTTAATATAATTTCAGACTCATCACAAAGTTTCTAAAATAGTACAAAGAGTTCTTTATAGATCTTCACCCTGAACCCTCCAGTGACCCCCTTTCTGTATGTCAGTATTGATCCCTGCATGCTTTGACACTAAGGTTCAGTATATACTGTGCACCCATAGGCTGTACAGTGCTCCGTATATGCTGTACATAGCATACACGTCTATACGCATTTCCTTTACCTGCCATCGCACAATTTTCTCTTCCTTCCTCCCTCCCTCTCTTCTTTGCTTCTTCCTTCCTTACTGGACAGGGGTTTGAACTCAGGGCTTTGCACCTGCCAAGCAGATGCTCTACCTCTTGAGTCACACCTCAGTCCATTTTGCCCTGGTTATTTTGGAGATTGGGTCTTGTGAACTATTTGCCCAGGCTGGCCTTGAGCCTCAATCCTCCTGATCTCAGCCTCCTAAGTAGCTGGGATTATAGGCGTGAGCTACTGGCATCTGGTTTTTTCTTTTGATAGCTCACAACCACTCTGTATAGTTAAATGCTGGGCCCTGGCATTATGCAAAGATTGAACTGGCTTGTAGGAAGTCAGAGGGTCACACTGCTGTACACTATCCCTGCCTCCACGGTCATGGAAGTTTTCAATAATGCACCTTCATCCAGGGCGTTAGGTAGCATTAAAATGAATATTTGTCAATGATGTATCAAAATTTTGTTCTTGATATGTAGAAAGATGTTATAATATACAATTTCAGTTTTACTTAAAGACACACTACTCATAAGTGTCTGCCCGCTTTTCAGAGTGCAGGGTGGGAGCTCTGCACCTCGCCCCACGCCTCACCTGAGCTGGCTTCAACACCAAGGTGTTGCCTGCCGCCAGACACGCTGCACTCTTCCACGCCAGCATCATCAGCGGATAGTTCCAGGGAATGATGATGGCACAGACGCTGCAGGGAGGAAGCAGCAGCCTCAGTTGTCCCAACCAACACAACTTCTGGTGCCTTGCGGCCTCCCCCTCTCCCACCGCCTTACCCCAGGGGCTCCTTCTTGGTGAAGGTCAGGTTGCGATTTGGACGGGCCTGGTTGATCGGAATTGTCGAGCCCTGAGGGAGAGAAAAGGTTGATAACTAGTTTACTAATTTAAATTAATGAGTTTAACCTCACAGAACCCATTTCCTGTCCCCCTCTCTTATTTGTCCCCAGTTAATATGAAAAGGGTCTGTTCAATTTATAAAAAATATACCCTACCCAAGAAAGAACTGTTTCTCTTTCAAAAGAATTATGAGACACAGGAGAATAAACAAAATTCTAATCTAGTCAACCTGTTTCCAACTTCCAGCATGGCAGAGAACATCAATTGCCCGATGTCCATTCTCCTCTCTTTCCTTAGTAGGGGAAGGAATCCCAATATTAATAATGGGGACAGCACTGTCCAATAAAATACCACTTCCTAGTCTCCATAGCACATAGAGATGGTCAAGGGCGCATGTAAGCACAAAGCATTAGGAAGGGAATGTTCTTTAAAGTAGGCTGACTTTACATTTTTCTCCACTCCCACTTCCTCCTCCTTCCTGCTCAGAATGTTGCTGAAATGGCTGGCGCTGCAGTGGTAATCATTAGACCATGAGACAACCTTGAGGGTAGAAGTCAATGGTAGTAACAGAGCCTGGTGGGGGGTTGGGGGTGGGGAATGGGGGGGAGGAATCGCACATACTAGTCTTTCAACCCCTTGAAAGTGGGAGAAAAATAAAAAACTTCTCACTTCGGTTTTCTGTTGTACACAACTAATCCAAATTGAGTCACAATAGTGGTTTTGTCCTGATTGAACTCAGGTGCAAGGCCCTGAGGCACTCTATCCTTTGAGCCATGCCTCCAGCCCTTTTTGCTGTGGGTATTTTTGAGGTAGGATCTCATTTTATGCCTGGGCAGCCCAGACTGTGATCCTCCACCGATTTATGCTTCCCTGAGTAGCTGGGATGCTAGGTACCCGCTTCCATTCTCAGCTATTGGTTAAGATGCAGTCTCTTAAACTTTTTGCCTGGGCTGGCTTCAATTCACAATCCCCCTAATCTCTACCTCCCAAGCAGCTAGGATTTGGCTGGTGGAGTGGTTCAACGGTAAGAGTGCCTGTCTAGCAAGCATGAGGCCCTGAGTTCAAACCCCAGTGCCACCAAAAAAAAAAAAAAGGGGGGGGGGAGCCAAGTAGCTAGGATTATAGCCATGAGCCATCACACCCGGCACAACAGTAGTCTTTAACTGAAGCTGTTTGCTTGGTTTGTCCCATCAGACATTGTTCCTGTTACTGATACAAGTGTACAATCTCTTATCTGAAACCCTTGCAGCCAGGTCTGTTTTGGAATGCAGAATTTTGGGGACCTTGGAAGCATAATTTAGTGGAAACTGCTTACATTATCTATTGCCCACAGAAGGGTCTGGGAGGGCCCTCCATAAACAAACATATTTACTCAATGAAAGAGGAATGTTCACGCTTGGAGCTATAAATAAAGATTATGAAGAGAATCCCGTTCATTTGGGTCAGGGTTTGGTAGCAAATGAGTCTGACCAAATCAACGTTCGGGTTTTGAAGCTCTTTGTAGCCCATGATTAAGGATAAGAGATAGACCTGAGCCATTATTACTAAGTATTTATAAATGCATGACTTTGTGGCTCAACCACAATAAAAACTTCATTATGTGCAAGACCCACTATGTTTCAGACTCATCTTGTCCTGTAATGTAGAAGTAGCTTATTTCCAATCTTTTAGCATAACTTGCAATGGATGTATGATTGTGACCATTTCACAGATGAAAGAAGCAAGGCTTTAACTGTTCAGTAGCACAGTTGGACTTAAACCTGTGTCGCTGGCTCTCTGCTAACACTGCAGGTAGCAATGCACCCAGGTGAGTATTAGGTTCCCCAGTCTCCTCTGCAGAGAGAGAGCCAGCGGATAGGAGATCCAAGCATGAGTCATCGTGAGGTTGGAGCTGCATTTAAGCCCGTCTACATTTTGTCCTCTTCCTCCTCCTTGCTGCCATGGAGTCCATGAGCAGCTGCCTTCTGCTCTTTGCTAGGAGCCCCACTTTTTCCTTCCATACCCCCACCATGCTAAGGGCAAGCGTGGCTGCCATTGTTAGCACATACTTCTTATCTTAGAGGCCAAGGAAAAGTAAATGCTTATTGTACCCAAGTCGTCATCAAAATCTTTCTTATGCTCAAATGGCTTCATCTATCTGCATTCTCTTCTGGCAAGCTTCTTTCTATACATCTAGAAGGCTATTCGACACTCTCAGGAGACATGACAGTAAAGGGCAGAGAACACCGTTAGAACTTAGATTCAGAAAGTCTTGAGCTCAACCCTCATTCCTTATTACAAGAAAGACATCTGTTTCCTCAAATCTCTGCCTTCCCTGTCATAAGGGGATGAGCTGTTCACATGCCTCACGCAGTCATTTCAGCCAATGCTAGGGTCTGAAGGTGCCCCCATAATTCATGTATTAGAAATATGTTCCAATGCAAGAGGTGGGGCCTCATCAGAGGTGTTCAGTCACGAGGCTCTACCCTCATGAATGGGTTAACGGCACTATTCAAAGGGCTCGTGTGAATGGATTTGTTCTCTTCTGCTACATGAAGATACAGCACTTCCTCTCTTCAGAGAACATGGCAAGGTGCCATCTTGGAACCAGACGTCAAACTTGCTGGCACCTTGATCTCGGACTTCCCAGTACCCAGAACTGTGAGAGAATCAATTTCTGTTCTTTATAAATACCCAAGACTGGGTATTCTGTCATAGCAATACAAAATGGACTAAGACAACCATGTTATGTATGTAAGAAAACCTACATTAAAAGGCGGATCTGGCTAGTTGTACACACTAATGAATGTTAGTCCCTTTTTCTTCGGAACAAAGAGCATTTGTGCTTACCTGAATTTTGTCACACCAGCCAGCAAAGTATCTGAGTGTTTGCACAGACATTCCAATGTGAGTCTTCAGAGCCAAGGTATAGACAGCCCCTGAGTCAAGGGCTTCAATGGTGGCCAGCTCTTCTTGGTTTTCTTCCAGTAGGTCTGCAAGCCTGTAGGGTCAGTGAAAGA
This sequence comes from Castor canadensis, assembly GCF_047511655.1. Taxonomy (NCBI): domain Eukaryota; kingdom Metazoa; phylum Chordata; class Mammalia; order Rodentia; family Castoridae; genus Castor; species Castor canadensis. The sequence continues at coordinate 141,266,714 of NC_133393.1, forward strand.
AATGTATCCAACCAACACTGATTGAGGTAAATACAAAAAAGACAGGTCTCTGCCATTATGGACACCATGGCCTGGAAGGGAGCAATAGAGTAAACAAATAATTATATAAACCATTTGTTTCACCCATTGCAAAGGAGAAGCAGAGGGTGCTGAAGTATGTATAACCTGCCTTATGGATGCCTAAGAGGTAGAGAGTGACTGAGCCATGGTGATGTAAGGAATGTAGGCAGCTCATGAATATGTAAGGAGATGTCAGAGCAGCCCACACTACTGACAACACACCGACTCTTGTGGATTTCTTGTTGGTAAAGAAATGTTTTCAAAACTAATGAAAGAGGACAAGTTAGAAACCTGGAATGAATGACAGACACTACCATAGAGTTTGGGGTTTTTTGTTTTTTTGGTTTTTTTTTGTGGTACTGGAGCTTGAACTCAGGGCATTCACCTTGAGCCACTCCACTAGCCCTATTTTTGTGAAGGGTTTTTCAAGATAGGATCTCGTGAGCTATTTGCCTGGGCTGACTTTGAACCATGATCCTCCTGATCTCTGTCCCCTGACTAGCTAGGATCACAGGCGTGAGCCACCAGAACCTGGGGTTTAGTTTCTTTGGGAAGATAAGCCCAGGACGATGGGATGATTATAAAATAGTCAAACTTTGTCATTGCTTTCCTTCATTGAGTGTCCTTTTGGGCCATTCTAGAGTCAGGCTTGATGTTCCCCTAATGTTTCTTCCAGATCTGGCTCACAGAAGTTTCTTTTTTAATTCAGGTCAGACACCTGGGGTCAGGTAAGCAGGAAATGAATAGTAATTGGATCTAATTACTCCTGGAGTCCTAGTTACTGACTTAAGCACTCTCCCCAGGCCTTGGTGTCGTTGTCCTTGCTCCTCTCACTACACATCAAACAGACTGAAGATTTGTCTTTGAAATCAGGGGTTCTGGATAGTCCCCATTTGCTGCTCTTTAGCCATTCTCCATCCTGCTCCATGACCTTGGAGGATGACCTTTATTCACTGCCTGTCCTGCCCACTGGGAGGCACTAGTGAACAGGAGGAAGACTTGGTTAGAGGTTAAATTCCCCAGTTCCCTCACAGATGGGCTGTAGTTCAGTGACCACCATGTCCCCCACCCAAGATCACCATGTGTTGCTCTTCTGCAGCTACAGATCTTGCCAGATTCTTCTTGTCCCTTCAGACCTTGGAGGAGAGACAGCTTCCCTCCCAATGCTCCTGCTTGGGGTGTGTCATTGCTTCTTGTGTGACTCTCTTGCCCTTGCCCTTGCCCACATCTCTGTAAATAGTCCTTTAGTAAACATTTTTCCTCTTACAAAAATCAAGAGTTCCTGCATCTGGGACTTTATATGATACAAGTCACAGCAGACATTATACAATGGGTGTGTGATAGAATGCTTTGCAAGGACTTTTAAACTCTTGGCAATGTTAGCCTGTATCGAAAGGTAACAGACTTTCTTTTCTAAGACACACACCTGTACATCAGCCTTCCTCTCTCTCGGGCGTTCATTCTTCCCCACTCGCCGTGCTCAAAGGCATCCTTGGCTGCGGCTACTGCCTTGTCAACATCCACCAAAGAAGCGTAGGACACTTTGCAGATTGTCTAGTTCAAGGTAAGGAAAAACAGGTCACAAGAGAGGTATTAATGTTGTTCTTGAAACTAACATTATATGAATAAGAAAAAGAGTATACTTAATAAAACTTGGAGAATGTTATGATTGAAAATTAGTACATCCAGTAACACACTAAAGAAAAAAGAAATAATTTGAATGTGTAAATTGTGAACCTGAGATTTGGTACTTTTTTTCTTTTGGCAATACTGAGGTTTGAGCTCAGGGCCTGACGCTTGCTAGGTTCTAACACTTGAGCCACAATCCCATCCCTTTTAGTTATTTTTTGGATAGGGTCTTGCATTTTTGCCAGAGACCAGGCTGGACAGCAATCCTCCTACCTAGCCTCCTGAGTAACTGGGACCACAGGTGTGAACAACCATACCAGCTTGTTGGTTGAGACGGGGTCTTGCTAACTTTTGTCCAGACTGTCCTTGAAAGGTGATGCTCACAATCTCTGCCTCCTGAACAGCTGGGATCACAAGTGTGAGCCACTGTACCCAGTCTGAAATTTGGTACTTCTCATGCCACATCTCACGGATGAACACATTTAGGGAGGTGATACATTTCTTCTAGTGTCTTAGGGAAGTTGAATTTCTTGCCATGAATTTTCAAAGTCTGAAATTTTTTTCCCACATATAGCTCTACACAGAGGGGTGCTTTTTTTGTGTATAACTATAGCTGTTTAAATTCATCACAAATATTCATTCTGTTAAAAAAAAAAAAGGTAACTAGAGTTAACAGTGGCCGCTACCAGTACTGAATAGTTGAAAGGATGCAGAAAGTATGCTTATATGAAGTGCTGGGTGACTTCCTAAGACTGCCTGTTTGACAACCGTGTAAACCAAAAATCCTCATTGACTGGTCACTATGTGCTGTCACTACTCACAGATCCATCTGCTGGGTTGATGGTGTCATACGTCTTTCCATCATCTGCGTCCACAAACTGTCCATTTATGAAACACTGAGAAGGCATTCTTATCGTCATGTCATTGACCTCCTTCAAAACCTGAGAGAGAATTATGTTAACAGACTCAGTGATTTCTGTGCTTATTGATTTGATGCCAAACAGCAGTAAAGAAGCTCATTCTCTAAGGTAAAGGGAGGAGTTAAGTCAATGGATTCTAGCTCCTGCTGTCCTGAAGGTCAAATATGGGTACAATTTGGGCCTTAAGACATTTGGCGTGGCCACTGAGGCTGGAGCAGTGCCTGTGATAACAGTATTCTCGGTTGGGCTTTGTCACCAGCTCAGTCCTTCCTTGCAGATGAAAAAGCCACCACACAATGCCCACACCACCATCTAGTGGAGGCATCCATGGAGCACGGCCACTGCTTCCACTTACACCTTGAAAATGCCTTGGCCTTAGGTGCCGGTTCACGCTGTGCACACTCAGGTTTCTTCCCTAAATTCCTCCCAGTTTTTGCTTCCTCTGTTACGCATGATGCTTAAATTTTTCTTCCCACCGCTGGCTGACAAGTGGATTGAGGTTACTCAGTTAGCTTCTATAAAGCTGTTTTTTCAACAGTGAAATAGGAGAATGATATCTGCTTCACACAGTAAAAATATCCTTCAGACATGAAGGAGAAATTAAAGCATTCTCAAATGGACAAGAACTGAGAAAACTCAGTGCTAATCCAAGGATCCCTTCAGCTGAAACGAAAGGACCTTAGACAGTAACGAGTACTCAGGCACTGGTGAAGGTAGGTAACATAAGCAAGTACACACATCAGGATAAATAGATCTTCATCTTTAACTCTTTAAAAGATTTAAAAGATGATCAAGTAAAGCAATAATTACAAAACTGTTGGTAGGGGGGAGAAATGACCCAAACATTGTATGCACATATAAATAAAATAAAAAATAATAAAATAATAAAAATTTAAAAAACTGTTGGTGAGCTTACCATGTATGAAGGTGGAACTTACATGAAAGCAACAGCACAGTTAGGGGGTATGAAACGGACCCATCTGAAGCTAAATCCTTCTATACTATCAGTAGTAAATTGGTATTAATCTGAACTAATTTGTTTTAAGTTAAAAAGTTACTTGTAATCCTCAGGGCAGTCACTAAGAAAATAACTAAAAGATATAATAAAGAAACAATAAGGGATTAAAATGACACATTAGGCAATATCTATTTAACACAAAAGAAGGCAGTATGGGAGGACTTAGGGTAAAAAGGCATCAAGCCAGACAGAAAGCACAAGTGTCAAAAGAACATAGATGAATTAGATTCCATCAAAATATCTGTGTGTGTCAAAGGACGCTGTCAAGAAAGTGAGGCCATTGCTGTGAAATGGCAGCACTGCCTCTAGCTGACTGAGCTGCCACCGAAGGGTGGGGGGGTGGGTTAAGTAGGGAGAATTCTCTACCTTTTGCTCTTACAGAGCTGACTGCCTGCAAATTGACCCATGGGAAAGAACCCAGGAAACAACTGTCTACAAAAGCTGCTGAGGAGAGTGTGCCCTCTACTGGAGGGATGACAAAAATCTCATTGTGACAGGTCTGGTACTGTGGCACTCTGTGAAATTAGATGCTCTCAGAAGTCCATTGAACTTCTGATTTACAAAATCCCCTTTTAGCATCTGGTACAAGAAATTGCTCAGAATTCCAAAACAGATCTGTGCTTCCAGAATGCAACTACTGGTGATTTGCAGGAGCCCAGTGAGGCCCAGCTGGTTGGCCTTTGGAAGATACCAATCTGTACGCTTTCCATGCCAAAGTGTAGCAATTATGCCAAAAGACATCCAGCTAGCACACCGCGTATGTGGAGAACCAGCTTAATCCACTATGACAGGAAACATTCTGCCCTCCTCCCATTTTCCCCTCTTCCCGTTCTCAGTAATCCTGAATGCTAGATATTTTCCTCCCATGGGCTCAAAAGGTACATGATGGTGAGTGGAAAACAGGGCACAGATGTCAGGTTTTGACAGTGTTTCATTTTTGTGTGTGAATTTTATTATAAATGTGAGAGTATAAAACACTACTATGAGTCAAAATGTTTCAGTGAGTAAGTTTCCACAGTTTAACTTTAAAACAGTTATAAACAAAGCCGCTAGCTGTTTCTGGACAATGCCAGCATTTGGATTTTCAAACAATAAGTACATTTCTTGTTGCCAGCATGTAAATGGCGTTTGTAGCATTTCATCACACAGTAGATTCCATCCACTCACTGTACCTGTCTAACTGCGTCGGCCTGTGTGCAGGTTCATGTTTTAAATGTTCTCTGTTCTGTACAAAAGAAATTGTATGGAAATCCACAGAACAAGAGAAAACATTTGCAAACCCATATCAATGAAGATCTAGTATCCAAAATATACAAAGGACGCTTACAACTCAACAATAAGAAGACAACTCAAGTCTTAAAATGGACAGAGGATTTGGGTTCTGTTGTTGTGTTTGGGTTTTTTGTTTGTTTTGAAACAATGTCTCACTACATAGCCAGGCTGGTTTTGCAACCCTCCTGTCTCCATCTCCCCAGTGCTGGGATTATGGTATGTATCACTATGCCCAGTCTGCACACAGGGTTTGAATTAATTTTTCTCCAAAGAAAAATATACAAATGTCCAATAAACACATGAAAAGATGCTCCCCACCATTAGTCATTAGGGAATGAAAAATCAAAACCACAGTTACCACTTCACACCCACGAGGACAGCTACAAAAGAAAAGACAGATAACAGCAAATGTTGACAAGGATATGGAGAAACTAGAACTCTCCTACATTGTGGGTGGGTTAAAAAATGGTGTAGCTGATTTGGAAAACATTTTGGCAGTTCCTCAAAAAGTTAAGTATAGAGCTACAGTATGCCTCATTCAATCTACTCTTCGGTATATACCCAGCGAACTGAAAACATATGAATTTTTATAACAGCATTAGTCACAGCAGCCCAAAAGGGGGGGTAACCCTAATGATCACCAGCTGATGAGTGGATAATCCAGCCATGGTAGATCCACACAGTGGATCACTTGGTCAGAAAAAGGAATGAAGTGATGACATGTACCACAGTGTACAAAAACCTTGAACACATTTGCTAAAAGCAAGAAGCCAGACATGAAAGGCCACATGCTGTATGGGTCTACATATATGAAATATCCAGTCTTTGGTGATCTGTCCAGACAGAATGGAGATTAGTAGTTTCCAGGGGCTGAGGATAGGAGGTGGGAGAAGGGGGATGATTGCCAATGATTGCCAATCTTTCTTTTGGGGGTGATGATAATTGTACAACTGTATGAATGTTCTGAAAACCACAAAAATTTATACTTTAAAAGGGTGAACTTTATGATATCTGAATTATATCTCAATAAACTGGTTTAAAAAGTTTATAAATGGCCAGGTGTGGTGACAAATGCCTATAATCCCAGCAGTTGGGTGGCTGAAGCAGGAGGATCATGAATTCAAGCCCAGCCTGGGCCACAATAGTGAATTCCAGGCCAGCCTGGATTACAAAAATAAAAAAGGTTATAACTGTAAAGCAAATGAATGAAAGGTGCTCTGCTCTTAATGACACAGAGCTGAAATGTCAAGGAACACTCACGTAATCTACTACCAGCTCCTCCTCTTGGTCCTCTCCTCTCAGTTTTCTCACAACCTTTTGAATGAAGTCTTCAAACCTGGTAGCCATATAGACATCTTCATTCTGTAACTGAAGTCCACCACACTTTTGTCTGATCTCTTCAACCAGCCTTAAGACAAGAAGCAGCTCATGTTACTCACATTTTAAAAGGGCCTCAGAGGACTATTTACAGCATCTGTCAGGCTGTGTTGAAGTGAGGCTTCTGTCACATGTCTATTTACACCCCATGAGATCTGTGGTAAAGAATCACAGAAGCCAATAAGACTTGGGGCAAGAAAATTAAAAACTGTCTTGAAGGAAAATGACTATTTTTGGTAACCTCTTCTTCTTCTCTTTTTTTTTTTTTTCTTTAGTTGTACTAGGGTTTGAACTCGGGGCCTCACACTTGCCAGGCAGGTGCTCTACCCTTGAGCCACTCCTCCAATTCTGAAAATGACTATTTTTGTTTTTAACTTTCTCCATGACAATAAAAGAAATCAAGGCAAATATATTTTAAGTCTTACAAGCAAGATAGTAAGGACAAATAAGATCAGCTCCTCTCCTTTCAAATGAGCTCAAGGAATAAGGAGAAAACGGGCAATTTCCTAACGGAAGATAATGAGAAATGAATGTCTTATAGAATATTTTCTCTAGACTATGCACAGGGATAAGGCAGACACTTGTTTGTGTTGCATATTTAATGTAGGTACTGAGTAGATGCACATAGGTCAATATCATTTTACAAGTCTTTTTCAATCCTTTGATTTCCTTGGCTAATTTGTGAAATTACAGCTGTTATCTAACATCTTTCTTTCTTTCTTTCTTTTTTCTTTCCTCCCTTCCTTCCTTCCTTCTTTCTTTCCTTCCTTCCTTCTTTCCTTCCTTCCTTCCTGTTTTTATCTCTCTCAACCCTCCTTCTCTAGCTTGCTTTTTTTTTTGTGGTACTGGGATTTGCACTCAGGCCCTTATATTTGCTAGGCAGGTACTCTACCACTTGAGCCACACTTCCAGCCTTTTTTGCTTCAGGTTATTTTACAGATAGAGTCTCATGCTTTTTGCCTGGGCCAGCCTTGGACAGCAATCTTCCTGATCTCCATTTCTCAAGTAGCTGGGATGACAGGTGTGAGCCCAGCCTCTGATATTTCTTGAATAGTAATGGTGTACTACAATACAGTGTGTTTTCTGATAATCTATGTGCTAAAAGCAATGAGGTGCCTTGGCTACCAAGATAATAATATCAGATGATTATGGTAAGTCAGACATTCAAACAGCAAATGAGTAATGCCTGCAGGCATCTTGCTAGCAAAAAAATATTAGTAACAGAATTGAGATCTTTATTAAACTACTTAGAAGTTTCTGGGAACTCATGAATCATTGCTGAGAAACCTATAATTTAAGGAACCCAAACTCTTGACTTTTCATAATACACTGTGCTCTTAAAATTATTATTTTTGGTTACTGGAATAAAAACTCCATGAATAAAGGAACTTTGTCTAGTTTACGACTGTATGCCCAGTTCCAAAGCTGTCCTAATAAGTAGTACATGTTCAATAAATTTTGTTAAAGGGGTGAATAAATGAATGAAGAGAATATTCAAGAAAATCGCTTTGTTGGTAGGAAGGATTACATCAAGAGGAGGAAGATTCTTTACCTTATTTCCTTAGTGAATGGACATGGCATGGCAGGATATCAAATTCTCCTCAGCTTCTATGCTCTGCACACAGCATCAAAGGACTGTATGGTCCTGGTTGGTGCCCAGCTGTCTCATTATCCCCGTCACTCAAAGAAAAAATGCCTCTGCAGGACTTTGCCATTAGGGTTCTGGCCCACCTTCCTCACCAGAGGAGGCTCCTCACCCTTTCAGCTTGCTACAGACCTCTGCAGAGATGTTCTCACTGAGGGATGATTACTCTGACTCTTGTAAGCAGCTTCATGACCCTCATTCTAGATCTATCCAGGGCAATTGGGGAGGATGGGAGACAAAAGATTTGGAAGGAAGGATAACTGACAATCAGATATCCTTCTGGGTCAGGCTGGATAAAAAATTCCCTTTCAGCATTCTCTCCCAGAGCTTCTCAACTCCAATGTCACATCAGAGGAAAATCAGCTCAATTTTGTAAAGACAAAGTTTTAGAAGTTGTGAATAACTAGAATTAAAGGAGATATGCAAAAAACTTGGTTAGCAACAAAGAGAAATAAGCAGGTAGATAGAGATGTCTGACATAGACTACAGCAACAAAAAAGATGAAGAAAAGAGGCTTATGTTGGAGTGAGGACATCCAGTACGAAGGAGTCAGATTTGGTTTTCAGAGTGAAGTCAAAATCCCCAGTGGAAGTGTGTGTGTGAACAGAGAGGCTTTACCTCACGACATCCATAGAGTTTGCTCCAGACTTAAAGAAGTCTGTGGAGTCTTCGATAACAGGGACATTGCTTAAAATCCCAGCCCAGATGACCTACACAAAAAGGGACACTTCTGTGAGGGACGCAAGCAACGCATAGAACCACAGCTCTTCACCAAAACTATTTCGCCTTCATCTGGTGCATACAGCTTGACTTTTCTCAGCATCTCTTGACTATGAGGGAAATAGACCCACACAGCCCCAGTCTCGACCCATGGAAAACCTGCTCCCCACAATTCCTTGTGCTCCTTTGCTCTCTGGCTGTCTGTAATAGAAATGACCTTGAAGGCAGCAGGGTCTGAGCCCCTGCATGGCTCCAGCCCAATCCCCAAACCCCAGCTTCATCCCTCTTCCCCAAACAATTTAGAACTGCCTTGGGTTACTTAGGTGAGAAATAAATTTGGACATAAATTTGCGCATATAAATTTTGGGGTCATTTCCTGTCGTAACTTATACAAAAAAATAGGAAATAAAAGTTCTAGCCCCGCTACTTTCAGGACAAGCTTCAGTTTGCCAATATAAGAGGGCTATTAAGGACATCACATGGTCACCTTGATGGTCTCAGCCACCTTCGTCTCTTCGGCTGTAAGTTCTACCACAGGTGTCTCACCCGCCGAAAAGTACTGCGAGGCTGGAATCATTTTCCCATCTTCAAACTGCAGACTTCTCACCATCAGCTACAAAACAGCAACAAAGCAAGTCAAAAACTGAGGACTAGGACCATCGAAAAGTGAGACTGGTGGGAGAAGGAGTCTAAAGTACAAAAATCAGCTTGTTTGGGGCCTCGAGTGGTGGTGCATGTCTTTAATCCTTGCTACTTGGAAGGCAGACATTGGAAGATCTTGGTTCAAGGCCAACCCAGGCAAAGGTACAAGACCCAACCTAAAAAACAAACTAAAAGCCAAAAAGAAACAGACAAACAAAAAGGACTGGGAATGTGGCTCAAGTGGTAGAGAGCTTTCCTAGCAAGCCTGAGGCCCTGAGATCAAACCCCAGAACTGCCAGAATGAATGAATAAATAAATAAATAATAAAAGATCAGTTTATTTGGAAAATACAAAAAAATATGAATTACAAGTACTCGCCATTATATAAAAAGGACTGGAATGGCATTTTAATAATGACAGCAGAAAGGAGAAAGTCAAGGCTAAGGGCAGATATATCTCAAAAGGAATAGTAAGTCCAGGAAAAAATGGCATTTGGATATAGGTATTGGGACTGAAACCTACTTTAATATACCCCGACACTCCCACTAACTACAACCCTGCCATTGTGCAAGCACTTACTCTGCACCATGCACGGTGTGTACGTGGGTGCCGAAGAATCTTATAAATAAGGAACTCTGCCGGAGGTGATGTCATTGTCATTCCCATTTTACTGATGCAGAAATGGAGGATCAGTGAGGCTAAGTAATTTACCCAGGGCCATGGAGATAGTGAGCAACGGAGCTAGGAGTAGGACCTAGAACGAGCTGGGTGATAAATCTCCTTAGCAACTGGAAAGCATCTTTGACCTACAAATGTCCTTTTGCACTCTTTGCCAGGGGGCTGCCCCAGAGCACTGAGGCCCTGAGCTGTCCCCCCAGCCCCTGCCTAGCGAGGCAACGTCAGCAAGCATCAGAAGAGGCCACGTGCATCTCATGGATCTTCTCAGATTCCCGCAGTGGGAGGGAAAGACGGATTCCCCTTTCTACTTTGTAGATGGGGAAACTGAGTGCAGGGAAAACCATCCAGCCCAAGACCCATAAGTGGCAGAACAGGGGTTCACATCCTCGTCTCCTGACTTGACTCCATGACATCACAACACAGACTGTGTGGGTCTGCAGGACTCATCCTGAGGAGCCATGTCTCCCCAGGGCACAGAGACAGCTTGTCACCAGAGAGAAATGGGGACACAGAGCCTCCCACATCCCAGTACGAAGCTAGTGACTTGTGAAAGTCATTCCCTTAGTAGCTGGGGTTACAGAAAGAACCCAAAAAAGTGATTTCATAGATGCCTGTATTGAACACTCACTGCTTTCCCATCGTTACCAAAAAGCACAAGACCGCTTTTGGTAACAAGGCCAGGCTCCTTGGCACCTGCAATTTCCAGTGGCTCTCCGGAAGGCACAGAACTATTCAGTAATGACGAGCCGTAGAAAGTGACCATCTAAGAAAAAGATCAAACCCAGATGGTAAAATCAGGAAGTAAAGCTGTTCACAGGAGTGGGTACAAGTGTCACTCCCTGCAAAAAAACTGAAGTTAATCTCGTCTCTAATCTAATGGGACAGTTTTAAATAGTACACATCCAAAACAAAACACGAGGGCCTGTATCAAGCATCAATGGAGAAGTCACAAAGCAAGAGAGACTCTGCAAATGTGTGATCAAAGAGTTTAAAAAACTCTAGGTGTCACCCCACATCTAGATGACATGAGTGTATGTTTATCGTGTATTCAAATTCATACACAGGTGAATGAGATTAAAAAAAAAAAAACAGCCTTTATGGCCTGGTTTGTGGTAGGGTTGTGGGGTGTATGGAGGTGTTGGGAGTGTAAATTCATGAGGAGCCACACAGGATGCTGGGCTGAGGTGAATCTTAGTGGTAGAACACTTGTCACATGTGCCTGAGGCCCTGGTTTCCATCGCCAGCACCACAAAATAATAATAATAATAATAATAAATTTAAAAATCAACCAAAGAAATGTAGGGTACATGGGACAAGTTCATGGAACAAGACTTGAACAACCAAGAGTAATTGACACTAATTTGTTATTTTCCTTCTATGACTACTGGCTATCATTTATTGAGCTATAGTAGTTAACATTTATTTATGAATACTTACTCCATGCCAGGGATTAAGTACTTACATAAATTAACATGCATTAACTCATGTAAGCTTCACAATAACCCATAACCTATGAGAGGCAGTATGACACATCACGTTTTACAGAGAGGGAACAATGGTTTAGGACACTGGCCCAAGGCTACACAGCAAATAGTAGTAGAAGCAGAATTTTAATGGAAACATTCTGGCTTCAGATCTCACACCCATGACCACATTAAACTTCCTCCATTGGTCATGCATTGATCCACACATTTTTATTGGTATCTAACATGCACTAGGACTCCTGCTTAAGTGCGTCCATCATCCAGTCAATAACTTGAGGCCCTGGCTCCTAAGGAATTCATAACCTGGTGGGGGACCTATAGAATCTGCTATGCTAGAGGTGGACAGACATTGTTGACACATAGGGGATGGACATCAGACCCCACCTGGCTGGGCATGGGAGGTCAGGAAACTTTCTAGAGGTGACATGTGAGAACCAGGATAGGAGGCCCTTCATGCTCTGCCCCGCCTCCCATCCTGCCTCATCTCTCCCCACAGCCAAGGGTCTGCCATTGAACTCTCCCCTAAAATCCTTTCAAAGGAGGTACCAGACTCCCCTATTATCTCTGGACTCCAACTCCTTGTTTATTCCCCCTTGTTCATGTTCCGAAAGTTCTACCAAAGCAGGTGACTTCTCTAGGAAGTCTCCTCCACAGCCCTGAACCTGGGCCTCATTTCAGTATTTGCCTCACTGCATCCACTTCTCCACTTTCCCCTCCCTGAGAAGCAGGGAGCAGGGGCAGTGCCTGGCATCTGCTTCACAATAAATGTCCAATACTTGCTGAATCAAGAGGCAAGGGAATCACAGACCCTGCTCATGACTAAGTGAAAAACCAGGGGAAGCCTAGACTTCTTTGTAACACCTCTTACAAAGGTAGTATGGAGCTAAATGTATTGGTACACACCTATAATCCCAGCTACTCTGGAAGCTGAGGTAGGAGAATCATGAGTTCGAGGCCAGTCTGGGCAACTTAGAGAGATGTGGTCTTAAAAATAAAAGTAAAAAAGGGCTGGAATGTTAGCCTGCTTAGTGGTAGAGGACTTATCTAACATGCAAGGCCCTGTGTTTAATCCCTAGTAGCACACACATCCAAGGAAGGGTAGTATGGGGACAAATGAGATTACCTGTCCATTTATCTCTGTCCAGGCTCCAGGGACTTTATCATGACCTCTAATCCAGTTATGCAAGACTTCGGCAGGCTGATCCCAAGAAATCTAAGCAAGCACAAACATGGGCTGGGTGTGAATCTCAGCAATACAGACACATTTCTGTCCATCCGTGGCACAAGTGGGTAGGGTAGGGCAGGGTGCCCTTTTAGTCAGGAAATGGTACATTGGGAACCTCTCAAAGGCAGAGGGCCATGAACTTTGAGATGTGCTATTAAGTTGATATAAATACACAGACTGGAATGGGGATGTGGCTGAAGAGGTCAAGTGCTTGCCTAGCAAGCACAGGGCCTGAATTCAACCTCAAGTACCGTGAAATAAAATAAATAAAATCAAATAATCAAATCAAACCAAATATAAATAAATAAATACCTTAGCGTTTTCCTTTTTCTGGATACCTTCATATGTTGCCCCCTCTTCTGGCTGGGGAATACAAGGAGCTTTTCCATCAGCTATGAGTTGGACAGCCTCTACCTAAAGCCAAAACCAGTGTGTGTGTAGCAGCCCAGTGGGCCAACGGCATGGCCTCTTGAGCTAAGGTTTGTGCCTCACAGACCTACTACAGATAAGTCTGTTCCGATTCAGGCTGGGCTGATAACTACCATTTCTTCAGGTCCAGCTATGTGTTGAACACACAAAGTGTGGTAGCTACTTTATGTAAAACATCCCTGGCAAACAACTCAGAAGTCCTGCAAAACGGGTGTTGTTATTACTGCTGTTTTACAAATGGAGAATCTGTGGCAGAGGACAAGTTAAGCAAGTAGCCGAAGCTCACAGACATGGCATAGAGGCATCAGAAGCAGGATCTTCATCCAGCGTGCCCACTACCAGTATCAAGCCTGCACTCCATGCTGACTCCTCTTTGGGGATGGGGGTGTAACTGACACACAGAGTGGCAGAGCCCATGCTTAGCATCTGCAAGGTCCTGAGTTCAATACCCAGCACTGTACATACTCCCCTGTTAAAAAAAACTTTAACCTCTCCTTGGTGATTCCATGAAAATTTCCAGAATTATAAAAGAAATCATTATAGGTTATTGTATTCAGCATGGTGAGCCTAGAAAATGATACATTATCATATTTAATTAGTTCAACTTGCTCTCTAGCTCAGGACACCTGGAATTAAAAAAAGTTAAAATCCATCCATGGCTTTGATTGCCTTTGGAATGTGTCCTGTGTTTTCTTACCTACCGTATCAGGGCAAATACCTGAGGGGAGGCTCTGCTTTCACTGGAGGCCTGCAACAGCTCGTGTGACCAGAACACGAGAGCTCGGGTGTTCTCTGAGGACTCACAGCTGCTGAACAACCTGCCTCAGATCACAGGGAGGGAGCACCTGGGATCAGAGCTCAGTCTGCAGCTCAGTAGCTTCACCTCCACCTGTATCAGCCATCAGGTAAACGCCACCCGAACACGCAGAAGACGCCTTTGACTCTAATTATCATTTTTGAGCACCTGCTGTGTGCCAGATGCTTTACACAAATAATGTCACTTAATTTTCATAAGAATCCCGCAAATCAGGCAGTATTATGCATATTTTATAAATGAGGGAACCAAGGCTAAAGAGGCTAAGTGACTTGCTTATTACCATCCAACACAGTGCCATTGTACAAGTGGTAGGATGTGAACTTGAAGGTAGGTCTTTCTGACACCAAAGTCCTACTCTGAGTCACAAAGTGACACACACAAAGCTTTGCTCTTCTCCCTCCTACATTAATGGTGACTATTTTATATAATCTTGCTTCTACTACAAACTCTGGGGAAAAATTAAGTCACATAGGAATTGCTTGCTGAATCTTTCAGTATTTTTCCTTCAGGGTATACATGCTTTGGGTGTTTTATTTGTAGCACATCTGAATTCATAAAGCAACACCACACTTCCCCCTGTTACATACACTAACTCAAAATATCTTTAAAGGAAGTCCATAAAATAGAGCAAAATTTCTTAAGACTCTGTATATTTCTTTACAACTGTCATTATAAACAGAGAGATTTGAGTATTTCACAAGAGAAATGGAGCGGTTTAATTGGTAATGCATCTGTTTTATCACTGCCCTAAGAGGGACAAGTCAGCATTACAGACTAAGAAATTTTCAAGTTCAGATTTCCACACTAAATATGTCATCCCATTTCTAAATATAAAATCTAATTTTTAAGCTTTATATTTTTAGTGAAATTTCATATGGAAAATTCTATTTTTTTTTGTTTTGAGATTGAGGATCTGGCTTTGTAGTACAGGTTGGCTTCAAATTTGCAATCCTCCTACCTCAACCTCCTGAGTGCTGGGATTTAGGTGTGCACCACTTTTCTTGGCTTGCAAATTTTTAATGAAAGAAAAACATTCCTCAGACTTCAAGGGTTTACTAAATTCTTTTTGATGGCATAAATATACTGACCATGGCCTTAATTCCTTCAGGAAAAAGGAATCGATTGTAAAGTGCATCCACTGTGTCATTAGGCTCAACGTCACATGATCTCTGAAGAAGGATAGGTCCTGTATCTAAGCCATCATCAGCCCAGAAAACAGAAAACCCAGCTTTCTTATCGCCCATAATTAAAGTCCTGTGAAAAGAAGAGTTTCAACTTAAAATGTTGGCTAACTGAATCACCAAGTGAAGAACCAGTAATACTAAAGGACAAGGTAGTTAACATGGAAAACAGATAGTGAATTAAGTGACCTTGAGAAATTAATGGTACAGCTAGGAGACGTCAGAGCTTGGAGGAAGCAACACCTACTAGTATTGCTATTTTGTGCATCCTCATCCCTTTGATCTTTCTGTTGATATACAGTAAAAAGTCACAGTGAATTCAATACTGCATAAAGTCTATCACTCACTGATACCCAAGTATCAGCCTTCTACTTCAGTATCAAATAATCTGCCAACCCCAGCCCAATCCGTTCATTGTACTTGACCTTGTATTAGGAGGCATATGAATGGAAGATAATAAAACAGAGGATATTCATTGCAATGTGAAGAGGAGAACTGACTGTTAATTTAGGTTGTATAGTTGAGGTATAAACTTAGGGATTAGACTTAGCTCTAGATTGTCTACATAAATTATGGTAAAAAAAGATTGACTAATCCAACAATTTGTATTTTATGTTCTATACAGTTAAGCCTAAGAGAAAAGCTTATCTTGGCTCCACAGAAGCTAATATGAACAATAAGGAGAATATTCAGACAAATACATATCAGAGATCAGCTAGTACAGAGAGACTCTGAGGTGGTAGATCAGTAATGCCTATGATCTCAATCATTTTTACTTCTCTGAGCTACTGATTAGGCCAAGACCTACATCAATCATTCAATGAATCACTCTTTTCAGAAATACTGAGAGATTAATTGTGGAATTATACTATCAAGAGTCTTGAAAACATTCAAATGTTTTGACTCAATGATTTTGCATGTGGAAACAATGTGAAAGGAAAAAAAAATACAAATTTAAGTGTAAAGATGTCCACACTAGAGCAAAACAGAAGTTAATTCATGTAGTCAATTTTAAATACAATGAAATATTTTTCATCACATTGAAACCAAGTGTAGATTTTCTATCTATTTGGTAATTTGATACTTGGGAGTATCAGGAAGATGTGCAGGTGAGAAAGTGAAAAAGGTGGAAAGGCCTACTTCAATTCACAGTGTGGTGTACCTACTGTGTTAGGTACTTCAGTGTGTCAGGCACTGTTCTTGAAACAGCCATAAAAATGTTAGACAAACTCTCTTCCCTCTAGAAGCTTAAAGTCAAAGAAGGGAAGATGAACAACGAAGAAGATAGTTACAAGTAATTTAGCAGTTTCTGAGACGCACTTGAAATGCTCTATGCAAAAAAAATTGTATGGCCAAATAAGTTTAGGAACACCGTGTACTCAGATTCCTTCTTGGAGACTGAAACACTCACATTAGGGCACTTATTGAATGCTCAAAGACGTCCTACAATAAAGCAATCCAGCACTTATCTGACCAAAACCAAACTTATCTGACCACAGAATCTTTGTTTGGTGAATACCTGGTTACAGTCACTGGAACTAATGCTTTCTAGACTATTCTAGGAGAATGCTGCTCTGGTTATGCTGTATCTCCAGGTCTCAGGGGAGTTCATTTAACAGAAGCAGTCAGGGGCCTCATAATTGTTCCAACATACCTAGCTTCTTGATCACCCAGGTAAAGAAGCAGAAAGACGATACAGGCAATGGGAAGAGACTCATCATCTCAGCTATGAAAACAATCTCACCAGTTGATGGCAGAGGCCCCTCTGTGCCTGGGCAAGATGGACGGGTGATAAATGATGGAGCCATGCTTGGGGCTATCGATTACATCCATGGGGATGAACTGTGTGCAGAAGGGAAGCACGTTTAGCTCGGCACCCACAGATCTGTAGGCCTCCATCACCTCCTTGATGGTCTTGCCCTTGACTCTCCATCGGGAGAACTTGAACACAGGGGTCCCATCCTTCTCTGCAGCCAAAGCTGAGCATGAAAAAAGATGACTTTCATTTTTAAAGAGCTAGACATAGTTTTACATTGTTATTGGTTCACACATGGTAATTTTATAGTTTCACAAAACATCTATAAATAAAACACAGTGAAGAACAATTCAGATTATGACTAGAATTTGACATAGTATAATTATATCATATTATAATTGTATCATCCAGTTTTCTTATGTGACATTTCTATGTTAAAGGCATAATATATTTGAACTCAAAAGTTTGTGGTTAAATAATATTTTGAGATTCTTAGTAGAAGTTTTTGCTTTTTAAGATTAAAAAATGATACTTTTATTATTAATACAACCCTTTAAAGAGCATAGTTTTAGAGGTGGAGCCAAGAGCCAATCCCACATCCCCAAATCAAACATGCTGTGTCTCTTGCACATTTGGAAATCCTAGAGACTTTACCTCCCCATCCAGGGCAGAGGTAGAGCACAACACATTCTCTCTGCCTCACAGGTGGAACCCCAAGGATGAAGGGTCAAAGGTGATGAGCTGACTTGTCTAGTTCCTCCTCCCCATCTCTCCAAAAGGCCAGTTAGTGGAGAAGAGAGGCTAGATGTGGAGAATGTACACTCAGCTCTTGTGAGGGTTTGGTCAGACTAGAACAGATCAAGGTCAACTTCCTGAGGAAAGTCTTCCCAGACAAGGACCCTGTCCTAACTCCATGTAAAAGTGGAATGGCCCCACCAAGGACACACAGCATGCTCTCCATAATGAAATGTCATGTTTACTATGTATCCTATAGCTTAAATATGTGGATTTAGAAATATATTTATATAAATCTTACATACTAATAATATTATTTATTAATATATACTATTATATATTATATAAAATATACACTTTTTTTTACTTTTCTTGAGACAGGATCTCCCTATGTGTCTTCAAACTTGTGTTCTTCCTGCCTCAGCCTGCTGAATGCAGGGATTACAAGTGTGTACAACCATATCTGGCATTGCTATATGCTACTAATGTATTATATTATATTAATATGTAATAGTATACATGTTTTTACATAAAAATATGTTTAAATACTTGATAAAATATATTTTGCATACAGTGTTCTATATTACAGAATATAGAATATATATTAGTTCTAGGTCATTTCCAGAAACCTTAACTAAAAGTTTTTATCTGAATTTTCAGATTCCTGTTCCATTCTCCCCCATCCGACCATGAAAATTAATCAACTCAGATTGAGACAATGCATTCACCACAAAACCTCAACTCTCCGGCCTCCATAAACCCTAAAAAAAAACCTCTGGTGATTAGTTCTGACCCTAGGTCCAGACACCAAGGAAGAGCTCATTTCCTAGATTCATTCTGAAATGATATCTAAAAGTCACTTGCTTCCAATTCTGAAGTCTATGTACAAGGCAGAGGCTGCTAACTGTCCACCTTCATCCTTTGGCAATGGATTCCCCAGTTTAGCTGAACATACAGCAACCTCAAATAAAATCTGTATTTCTCAGTCTCTCCTGCAAGTAGATTTGGTCTGTGACTGAGTTCTGGCCAATTGAATAGGAGGAGAAGAAATAAATGCAACTTCAGATTATTCCCTTAAGAAAGGGCTCTTCCCCTCTTTCCCATGAGTCCTGGAATACAGAGCTCATTGGGGCTGAGGCAGCTGCTTTGGACCATGAGGTGGAAGCCTGGCCTTGACAATGGGTAAACAACAAAAAGCATGCATGTGCATTGTGATGAAATGTAGAGGTGCCACGTGAGCTTTGGTCACCAGCCCAGACTTGAGAGTTCTTGGTCCACTTGTCCCAATGTGCACTCACCCAGTGGATCAGCTTTTCCATCCTTATCCGGAACCGTGAACACCCCTACTACTCGGTGGCCCTCCTTCCGGAGATGGCTATAGACTTCCTGTCCAAAGAGGCTCTGGCCGATAAGTGCCAACTTCAGCTTGTTTCTGAAATAAACCTGTGAAACAATTCAGTGGTGACAAATAAACACAAAGATAGAAGACACTGGATGGTAAGTCGTATAAGTTAACTTGAGACTGTGAAAGTCTAAAAATCTACAAAATAAAATTGTTAGCCTGATATGGTGGCACACACACACAAGCAGGAGGGTTGTAAGTTTGAGGCCAGCCTGGGCTAGATAGTGAGACCCTGCCTCAAAAAAATAAAATAGCAGGCTGGCAGAGGGGCTCAAGTGGTAGTGTGTCTGCCTAGCAAGCATGAAGCCCTGAGTTCAAACTCCAGTGTCACCAAAATAATAATAAATATAAAAAAATCAAATAGTTGTTAACATTACACTGAACTCAGATTACAGTTCACATCTAAGTGTTGCTCATTTCCCGTGGTCTAACTTCCTTGATTGTTCATTTTAAATACTGGGGTTGAGGTAAGTTTTTTTTTATAAGCAATCTGAAGCATTTGGTGAATGAGTCTATATGTAAACAAACAAGCATGTCATATTTAAAAGGAGCTTACTTCTGGAGAAGACCTACTTTAATATGGCAATGCTTTTATCCCCTGGTAATGGAGAAATAAGAACTGGACTCCCTTCTTACCTCTGAAAGAAGCCAAGCTCTAACATTCAGTATAGGTCAAAAGCATAACCTAGAGCTAGGCCACTTGAGGTTAAAACCTAGTGCTGGCACTGAGTTGTGTGGCCTTAAGCAAGTAGCTAACTTCCCTTCATTTGTAAATGGGAATGATAAGACTGCCAACCTCACACGATTTTCACTGAGGCAAATGACTTAATATGACGTAAACTTAGCTTAGTGTGTGACACTGGGTAAGTACTGTTTAAGTAGAGAGTCTTCTTATAACCAGACTTTGTTCTATGTTTATTTTTCACATAGTCTAGAATTCAAAAATCTTTGGAAGTATCCCAAACAGATGTGGCCTCAAGATCTAACTTGATCTTACGTAATACTTTATAGGTTTCTTTTAAGTTTGAAACAAAGCCATTTGGCTTCAAATCTGACCTAAACTGACATAATGCTATTTACAGTCATTTATAAAAAAAGGCACTATGAATATTCAAATATTTGATGTGGAAAAAAATCAATGTGTTTGGTTATAGGTACTTCCCAGACCCTGCTGGGAATTTTATGTAAGGCACTATTCTATGTATTATAGGAACTTTCCAAAAAGTACATAATTATGAATGCTATAACATACTCGGCCCTAAAATTTTCAGATAAGTGACAGATGCCTGGACGTCATTTCACTTCATTTTATGCTCCTGTCTGTGCTGTCATATAATCTTTGCACAATTTGAATGACTAAACTGAAGGCTAGAAATATCAAGTGTATCTCCATGGTCACCTGCTAGAAAGCATGAGAGTATAGGATTTGAACCAAGATCTATCTGACTCAAACACACACACATGAACTTGAAAATAAAAGAATTAAAGTGAATATTACTACCCATTTCTTCTGCATTCTTTATGATTAACACGAGCACACACTGTGATTATCAAGAAATATAAACTTCATATAGATAAGAGTTGCAATATAGGGGTTAAAGATTAATGGGCTGCCATTGAGTAACGACACCTTCTGTGAATTCTCCCAGAGAACACTAAAGGCTGTGCACTGACGGGAGGGGCGCAATGCGTGATGAAAAGCTATGGTGAGGAGGCTGGATGCTGGTCTGTGGGTGTGGAGGTGGGAATCCAAGAGCCATGACTTTCTGTGTGCTTCCCAATCACGTGCCCCAAAATACTCCCTCCCTTTTATTCTTCCATTTGGAATATGATTTCACGGGATTTGAATTTAGAATGTATTTCCTTTTCCAATTCTTTCTATGGCATTCTCTAATATCCTGGAAAGTCATTCTAAATTAGCAAAACTTTTGTGTGACAATCTGATTATCAAGGAGGTTAATTTCCCCTTATTTCTCACTTTATGAAGGCCATGGATAACATCCCTTTTAAGGCATGAACTTAAAAGGATACCAAACCACAACTTCTCTGTAATTGAGACGATAATTAAGCAATTATGGGGTTAGTTTGAAAATCCTTTTCGAGGGTCAGCCAAAATTTCTATTCCCAAAGAGCCTAATTAGGCTTCAATGTCCAACAGATACCTGCAAGCAAACAGATTGACTATGTCACAACAACTTCACCCACAAATAATGCATAGTTGACTATTGGATTTCCTCTCTTCAAAAATCAAAATTTTGTGTGTTCTATCTTTGTATCCTGTAATTAATGCTGAACTTGAAGTAGAATCTACATGTTGGCTATCTTATAAAAATTTTGACTTTACCATTACCAAAGTGCCATATTATTTAAGTCACGTAAAATATTACTTTGAAAACATTAGAGAGAGGTTGGGACTGTAGCTCAGTGGTAAAGTTCTTGCCTGGGATGCAAAGCCCTTGGGTTGATCCGCATTGCAGAGAGAGAGAAAGACAGAGAGAGAGAGAGAGAGAGAGAGAATCCTCAAACACATGAGAGCCAAGAGACCAAGCTGACTTCAGTGGAATGTATTCCTTGGCTGTCTGTCATCTTATTATTTGGAGTTCAGTTCCAGATTCAATATTCTCTCAGGAAGACAGTGTTTAATGAAATCACATCAGTATCTATGAAAATACAGCTTTCATTTAAACACTTCCTGAGCTTAATGTTAAAGCTGAAGCTATAAAGGTGAGTTTATTTTTTCCTTTTCTTTTTTAGGGAGGTGCTGGGAATTGAATCCAAGGCCTTTTGTATAAAAAGTGATGTGCACCCCATCACTGGGCTACACCTCAAGCCCCAAGGTGAATCTTTAACATGGGGAAATCTGCACATTTTATGACAGTGTGTTCCTAATGAATTCACAGGATTTCAGAAAACTGGACTGGGATATTTCTTAGTCTGGTATGGTCTGAGTACTGATTGCCCATGTTGTCAGAATCCATTGGGAAGATGTGCTTAAAATGTGAATTCTGTACTGGGCACAGTGGTTTATGCCTGTAATTGCAGCTACTTGAGAAGTAGAGATTGGGAGGATCTCAATTTGAGGCCAACCCAGGCAACATGCCAGCAAGCAACTCTACCTCTGAGCTACAGCTCCAGTCTGGAGACTCAGAGATGAGACCCAGCTCCAGCTTTGCTTTTTCAATGACATGCATGTTTGGGCTATTCA
The DNA here is from genome assembly GCF_047511655.1 of Castor canadensis. NCBI lineage: Eukaryota > Metazoa > Chordata > Mammalia > Rodentia > Castoridae > Castor > Castor canadensis. The sequence goes on from NC_133393.1 coordinate 141,288,909, forward strand.
ATCTACAGTACAATACTTGGAAGTAAGTTGGCATGGAGTCTGACTGTGCTCCAATGATTAAAAAATCCAACAATGCTAGGTTCCAGTGGCTCATGCCTGTAATCCTCTCTACTCAGGAGGCAGAGATCAGGAGGATCACGGTTTGAGGCCAACCCAAGCGAATAGTTTACAGGACCCTATCTGGAAAACACCCAATGCACACACACACACACACACACACACACACACACACAATGGCTGGCAGAGTGGCTCAAGTGGTACAGCATCTGCCTAGGAAGTGTGAGTTCAAACTCCAGTACTGCCAGAAAACATAAAGAAATGGTGCTAAGAGCCTGCCCTGATGTGAAGCTCTTTTGTGAAGGAAAAGTTACCTTTAGAGAACCATTTGAGCAGGGTATAAAATAGGGCCAAAGCTGTCCACATTAGGAGTTGTGAGAACTGGCAGGTTTATATGAAGGTCCTCTACGCAGAAGAATAAAGCAGTTGATTTCTCTGAGACAGTGAGATGCCTGACACTCAGTGCAGCATTTTGTACACAGTGCCCCTTGGGGCTTGGCCCGGCACAAGAGTCATCTAACAAGCATCATTTGAGGATTTACTACGCTCTGGACATGGTGGTGGTGGCAGCTGTATATTGGTGGTCTGGAGGAGTGTTCTATTTGGCCCAGGAGGCATTTATTTTTAAAACTCTGTTAAGAGTTTTGGGAGGTTTCGCAAGGTGAGTTTCTGAGTTCTCTTGAAAACCCAGGAGGTTCGTCAACACTGGTTTACATTCTCACTGAGCAGCAGTGAGGGGAACTGAGCATTGGTGGCCCCCTTGACTTTGGACTTGACCTTTCCCTCCATCCAGTCTCAATTCTGCATTGGCCTCTGTGGACATTTTCCTTTGGGACCCCAGGCTTGAAGGGACACATATAAAGTGCTTCCTGTTTCAGGAATTCATCAGTTAGTAGGAAGGACACCTAAGTAAAGACATTTTGGTAGCACAGTACTGATAGGTGAGCACAGTGTGGTTCAGAAAGAGAACAGCATCCCCTGAAGGGAATTCCTTAGCTGAATCTCAGAGGACTCATCTTGGGAGTTGGCCAAGATAAGGGAGAGGATTATGGGAGACCCTTGGGGAGTTCCAGGCTAAGGGAGCAACCTTTACAAAGAAGCAAATGAGTGTGCATAGTAAGTCCAGCACCGGGTGTCACACAGTGGCGACTAATGACACCCTGGACAGAGGCATTACAGAGGGCCTTGCCTGAGTCAAATAATTTGGACCTTATTGTAAGGGTAGTGGGGGCCACCAAGTGACTTTAAGCAGGAGAGTGACACGGTCTCATTTCTGTGCTCTCAGACCTCTCAGGCAGCTCTGTTGAGGCTTGAACCAGCCTGAGCTGGCCTGCCTCTCGCGTTTGAGAATTGAGTAGCTAGAGTGTGAAAATAAAAGCTGACTTAATGACTGACCTGCAGTACATTCACAGGGTGTGCGTGGAGCAGTGAAAAGCCCATGCTGCCTGGTACGACAAGCTCTCACGCTAACAGGAGCAGCAAATTACACGCTACACAGAGCTAAATCTGGGCAAGATTCAGCCGTGGTTCCGGATACCACCAGAAATGACAGACTTGTATAACTTGATTTTCCTATTGCATCACTATATAAAGAAGGCACTAATGGTACTTTGTGGGATACCTGGCTAACTTTTTGTTGTTATTGTTGTGCTGGGGAGCAAACCTAGGGTCTTATACATGTCAGGCAAGTGCTCTACCACTGAACTACATCTCCAGTCCACAATATTTTTTATGATAAAAAAGATAAAAGATTTTTAAAAGAGAGATGTCAATACAGGGGCCTATTAGCAGGGTAAGCCAGAAGAGAGATGCCTAGCACAGGGGACTAGTGAGAGCTCCTAGGGTGAAGCTGGTGACCAGGAAACATTTCAGACTTTGAGAAAGGGGGAGACATCATCAATGCCATTACTATGAGGCCCTGACCAGAGCCTAGCACATGCTGGCACCAGGCTCCCAAACCTCCAGAAATGTGAGCTAAAAAAACCTCTTTTCTTTATAAAGTACCCAACTCAGGTATTTTATTATAGCAACAGTAAACAGACTAAGACAAATGAATAATTCAGTCAAGCACTCTACCTCTGAGCTATATCTCCAGCCCTTCAAGGTGTAATTTAGATACAGTAAAATGCATCTTTTCTAGTGTATAGTTCTGTGAGTTTTGACAAGACATGGTCATGTAATCACTACCATAATCAAGACATAGAAGTTCCTTTATGCCCATTAATAATAGTCACTACTTCCTACTGTCCCTAGCTCCTAAGAAGCACTGATCTTTTTTCAGTCCCTATATAGTGTTACTCCTTTCAAAATGTAAACAAGTTAAATCATAAAATACTTAGCCTTTCGAGTCTGGCTTTTTACACTTAACATACATACTTAAATTTCCTCCATATTGTGTGAGTTAGTAGTTCATTCCTTCCGCTCCCCTTCCCACCCCCATTCCATTATATATGTATATATATATATGGATAAAGCAAAGTTTGTTTATTCTATCACTAGCTGAGGACAATTAAGAACTTTCCAGTTATGGGTGATTCTGAATAAAGCCCCAGTAAACATTTGTAAATAGGCCTTTAGGTTTTATTTCTCTTGGGTAAATACCTAGAAATATGAGGTTGGTGGTGTAGCTCAGTGGCAGGATGCTTACCTAGCATGTGCAAAGCACTGGTTCCACTCCCAGCACCCCAAAGACAAACAAACAAACAAACAAACAAACAAAAAACTAGGGTGGTTGCTGGGTCAAAAGATAGGTATATTGCAAAACTGTATAAGAAACTGCCAAGGGGTTTTCCAAAACCTTTTGGTTTTCATATTCCCACCAGTGAGGTTTGCAAAAGATTTCAGTAATAAAAGGTGAACATCCCAGATGGCAACTGACATAAGCAAAAGCCTGGATGGGGGAAGAAGCAGGCTTTCCCAGGCTTCCTGGCTGTCCTCAGGAGTACATATGGAGAATCTTCTAGATTCTCCTCTACTCTCCCCAAAGGACAATTCACTGAAACGTCTTGTCAGAGGAGGCTAACAAAGCGGGCAGGCACAAGCCCCTTGCTCTCTGTGCTATCCCACCAGTTCCCCATGTGCTAGTGGTGGGAGAAGCTAAGGAAGGGGCCAAAGCACTGCTTAGGAGAGCAGACCAAAGCTCTAGCAGACAGGTCTCTTCCTTCTTATTTTACAAAATGCAAATACTCCCAAAGTAGAATTGAGCCTGGGGAGTAAAATGAATCCCCATTATCTGGGGTTATCTGGTGGTACAAAAGCTTTACCATTTATGCAAGTTTGGGACAATTCTTGATGCTACTTAAGACTTTCTACCTCCAACTTTTTCACATGTGTGTATACACATGTGCACATATGGCTTTGGCAGAGAAAAACAATGAAAGACCAAAATCTTGTACAACAGGGCAAGCATGTACTTCCTATAAAACAGATCATGTACATGGGGTGGTGAGCTTTTTCCTCCCTGAGGAGCCTGGGGCCTGCCTAAGCCTCAGAATGGCATCTCTCCCAGGCCCTCAGAAGTGCTTGAAGGCAGCGCCCCATGCAACGTGTCGGCTTTAAGTCCATGTCTGCAGGAGCTGATGCAATTCCAGCGTGGCTGCCTCTGCAGCTCTTGGCAATCCTAGAAATCTTGCCGCCGAGCTTAGCGCAGCAATACCGAGCTTGCCGCTATGGGCTCGGAGTGCCATGATCCCAGTGGGCCCTGCATCCCACTCCAGAGCACTTGCACCTCTCAGGCCACTGAGGCTGACTTGATACTTCAGTCTTGCTCGTACACCGTTCCATCTCTGGACCAGGAGATCTCACGATTGCATTGAAAAAAGAAAGGGAACAGACTCTGTCCCCACGACCAAGTGGCTGTTCCCACCTTGTCATCCCAGTCAGATCTGACACGTTCAAAAGCTGCATCCGCAGCCCCTTCCCCAAGGGAGACAATGGTTTGTTTGACAATTCCCATCCAGGACCTTTCCGGACCTTTTCCAGTCTCCCAGTTTTAAAAACACTGTTTAGCCTTTGCACAAAGTCTAAGCATGGTTGCACGCCCCCCGCCCTGCCGCCCCGGCCCTCCCAGAGCTTCGGGGTCTGGAAAGCAGGACAAGGAGAGCTCGCCCGGGCTGGACTCACCCGGCCGGTGGAGAAACGCCGGAGTGCCTGGCTTCCTAGTCGCAACATGCTGGAAAGGAGCGCGCGGTGGCGCAGGAGACCCGACCCGCTGGCGTGGGCTCGGCCTGCAGCCTGGACGCGCAGCCCGCTAGGCCAGTGCTCCGGCCCAGGCTAGTCCAGGACCCTGCTCACGGCCCCGCCCCCTAGGCCGACATGGCCACGCCCCCTCGGGCGCCGGCGGCCAATCCCGTGTCTCCTGAGCTGCGGGGCGGGCCTTAGCACTGCGCTGGTGCCCCGCCCCAGCGGCCGCCCTTGGCAGCTGCCTGGACCTCGCTCGGTGCCAGTGTCAGGACCTTCTACCAGTCATTCAGACCCTCTGAGGGACATAGAGATCTGCGCATTCATGGTCATAAGTCACAGCCGTAACATAATACGACAAGGCAACAGGCCCACATGTATGGCTCGAACTGGGAGGGGCAGGGCACCTTCGCCATATAGGGATCCTGATAATCTGTCTCGTAGGGTAATGAGAGGGTCAATGAGACAATGTCCAGTGGACCCGGCACAAAGCTGGTCCTCAAATACTACGGGTACCTGCCCTTCTCACCTCTCAGACGTGCTTTAACTGAGCATTTGTCTCAAAAGGAATTCCTTAACCTGGCACTCCCCTCCATCTGCAGCTTGGCGTTGATTCTTATTTCCCGCTGCTCTTTTGCACATGTGGTTCTTGTCAAACTTTTTGTTATTATTAACTAATATTGATTGTACAGATTAATGGGTTTCTCTGTGTCATTTCCATACATCCATACATATATGTATGCTTTGTTCAAATAAATCCACCCCTCCCTAATACCTTCTGTTGCTCTTCCTTCTCCCTCCTCTATTCCCTTTTCCTTCCTTATTAGTCCCTCTTCTACTTTCATATCGTCATCTTTTAAAAGAACGTTTAGGTTCCACAGATGAGAGGAAACGTTGGATAGTTGTCTTTCTGTGCTTGGCTTATTTGGGTAAACATATTGATCTTCGTTCCATCACTCTCGTTTATGGCTGAATAATGCTCCATTTGTATATATACCACATCTTCTTTATCCATCCCTATCACAGTGGGCCCCTCGGCTGATTCTGTAACTTGGCTATTCTGAATACTGCTCCAATAAATATGGGTATACAGGCATCTATTTGTGTGCTGGCTTCATCCCCTTGGGCTATATACATGGCTTATATGATAGTTCAATTTTTTTTTCAACCAAGGTCTTACTATGTAGTCCAGGCTGGCTGTGAACTCACTATCCTCCTGCCTCAGCCTCCTGAGGGACTATAGGCATGAACCATCATGCTTGGTCAATTTTTAATTTTTTAAAGAGCCTCCATACTATTTTCCATAGTACTAATTAACATTCCCACCAACATTGTATAATGATTCATCTTCCCCCACATCCTTACTAACATTTCTTTTTTTAAAAAAAATAATACCCATTCTGATTGGAATCTTGATGTAGTCCTATTGGTTTGTTGCCTGTGGGGTAGATTCTTGAGACAGGGTCTTGCTATGTAGCCCAGGCTGGCCTCAAACTCGTGATCCCTCTACCACCTCCTCCCAAGTGCTGAGATTCCAGTTATGTCATACCATGCCCAACTTTCAATGTAGTTTTGATTTTCATTTCCCTGAGGGCCAAATCTGTTGGCATTTTTTCATGCGTCTGTTGACCATTTGTACTTGTTTCAAATTGTGTCTGTTCAGATCACTCACATATTGATTGATTGGATGGATTACTTGTTTTGTTAACTTCATTGAGTTCCATGCATATTTTGGATATTAATTTCTGTAGATGTATAGGTGGCAAAGATTTCCTCTCATCTCTAGGGTGTCTTTTCACTCTGTTGAATATTTCTTATGCAGAGCTTTTTAATGTTCTGTAAGCCCAACTATCAATTCTTGACCCATTTGTTGAAGATATCTTTTCTCCAGCATGTGGGTTTGGCACCTTTGTTTAGAATCTGATGACTGTAGATGCATGGGTTTGTTTCTGGGTCCTCTGTTCTATCCCATTGCTCTACGTGTCTTTTAATGGCAATACCATTCTGTTTTTGTTACTATGTCTCTGTAGTATATGTGGAAATCTGGTACTGTGATGCCTTCACATAGCACTTTTTGTTCAGGATTGTTTTTGCTATTTAGAATCATTTGTCCTTTCACATGAATTGTAGGAGTTTTTCCTAGTTACATGAAGAATGTCATTAACATTTTGCTGGGGATTGCAGCGACTCTGCTCTTGGTAATTTAGGTATTTTAACAATATTAACTATCACAATCCATGAACATGGAGGTCTTTCCACCCTCTAGTGTCTTCTTCAATTCATTTCTTCAGTTTTTTAAAATAATTTTCTCAAATCCAGGGCCACCAAAAAAAAAAAATGTGTTTTTTTTTTTTTTTGGCCAGGTGCCAGTGGCTCATGTCTGTAATCCTAGCTACTTGGGAGGCGGAGATCAGGAGGATCTCAGTTCAAAGCCAGTCTGGGCAAATAGTTTGCAAGACTCTATCTTGAAAAAAACCCATCTACCCACTCCCCCAAAAAATGGGCTGATGGAGTGGCTCAAGACGTAGGCCCTTAGTTCAAGCCCCAGTACGGCAAAAAAATAAAAGAAAATAAAAAATAAATTCCATTGCTGAGGTCTTTTACCTCCTTCATAAGCTTTATTTCTATGCATATTACTTTTATTTTTGAGGCTATTGTGAATGGGATTGTTTTCCTGATTTCCTTCTTAGTATGTTCAGTATTAGGATATAGGAAAGCTACTGATTTTTGTATATTGCTTTTGTATCCTGCTACTTCACTAAATTTGTTTATGAGGTTCCTAAGAGTTGTTTGATAAAGTCTTTAGGGTTTTCTAAGTATAAAATCATATGTGCAAGCTGGGTTTCTTCCTTTTCAATTTGTATTTTTAATTTTTTTATCTTGCTCAATTGCTCTAGCTAAAATTTTAAGCAGTATATTGAATAAGAGTGAACATCTTTATCTTGTTCCTGATTTTGGAGGAACTGCAAATGAAGTTTTTACATGTCATTTTGATGTTGACTATGGGTTTGTTATCTATAGCCTTCAATATGTTGAGATAGGATCCTTCTAAGCCTAATTTCTTCAGGGTTTTTATCATGAAGGGATGTTCAGTTTAGTCAAAGGCAAGAAAGTGCATCTGTTGAGATGATCATGTGATTTTTGTCCTTGATTCTATTTAAGTACTGTATTTTATTTATTGATTTAAGGATATTGAACCATCTTTTCATCTCTGGACTGAAACAATTTGATCGTGACATATAATCTTTTAAATTTGTCACTTGATTTGATTGCAACTGTATATTTAGGGTTTTTGCATCTGTTCATCAAGGAAATTGGTTTGTAGTATTCTTTGTTGTGTCCTTATCAGGTTTTGGTGGCAAAGTAATACTGACTTTGTAGAATGAGATTGGAAGCATTACTTCCTTTCTATTTTATGGAATAGCTTGAAATGCAATGGTATTTGTTCTTTATAAGTCTGGTAAAATTCAGCAATAAATCTGTCCAGATCTGGGCTTTTCTATGTTGAGAGATCTTTAAAATTACTGCTTCAACCTCATTGCTTGTTATTGATCTTTTTAGGTTTTGTATCCTGTTGGTACAATTTTGATAAAACATATGTGTCCAGAATTTGTACTTTTCTTTTAAAATTTTCAGCTGATATTATAATTTTTCAAACTATTCCCTAATGATCATCTGGATTTTAATGGTATCCATTGAAATGTCTCCTTTTTCATCTCTAATCCTTTTTTGGGCTTCTTTCTTTTTTCTTTTGGTTATTTGGCTAGGGGTTTGTTAATCTTATTTATGTTTTCAAAGAAGGAACGCTTTATATTATTCTTTTGGTCTCTAATTCATTTAATTCTGCTCTGATTTTTATTATTTCTTTCCTTTTGCCAGTTTTGCATTTAGTCTATTCTAGTTTTCTAAGACTTTGAGAATATTTACTTGAGATCTATTTTTTTTTAAATATGGGCACTGAAAACTGGTTTTTAAAATGTAGACTCCTGATTTTTTCAGTGACTAACTGCTTGTTCAAAAGAGTATTGTTCAATCTCCATGTGTTTGCACAGTTTCTGTCATTTGTTTTGCTGTTGCTTTCCAGTTTCATTTCATTATGATCTGATAAAATACAAGAAATTACTTCACTACTTTGTTTAGTGTTGTTTTATGGCCTAAAACATATTTTGGGAAAAGTTCAATTAAGTGATAAAAATAATTTATATTTTGCAGCTGTTTGGTGGAATACACTATAGCTATCTGTTAAGTCCATTTGATCTATTATGTAGTTTGATAGCTCTTTGTTGATTGTTTGGTCTGGATGATCCAACTATTGCTGAGAAAGGGATGTTGAACACACTCACTATTAGTGTATTGGGTTATATCTCTCTCTTTATGTCAATAGTGTTTGTTTTATAAAATTGGCTCCTCCAAAATTTGATGCATATATGTTCACAATTGTTACATCTTCTTAGTGGACTGTTCCCTTTACCAATATGTGGTGACTTTCTTTGCTTCTCATTTTTGGTTTGAAGTTTTTTTGTCAGATATGAGTATTGCTACTTCTGCTTGCTCTCAGATATACATGCTTAGAATGTCACTTTTCCTCCTTTCATTCTTGGTCTGTGCTTATCTTTCCCAGTGAAGGTAGTTTCTTGCAGGCAGCAAATTGGGGGATTTGGGTTTTTGTTTTAATCGAATCAGCTAATCTGTCTTTGAATTGGATAATTAAGACAATTTATACTCAGGATCACTATTGATAAGTATGCTGTAGTTCTTGCCACTTTATTTTCTTCTGGTTGTTTTGAATAATCTATGTTCATTTCTTTAAGATTTCTTTAATATGTTGTAGAGAGATTCTTTTTGGGTCATGTATATTTGGACTTCTAAATTCCTCCTTTATCTGAATGTCAGTAACTTTCCCAAGATCTGGGAAATTTTCTGCTATTATTTCACTGAATAAATTTTCTATTCTTTTAGCCTATAGGTCATGTCCCTCTTCTATTCCTGTTATATGTAAGTTTGGTCTTTTAATAGTACCCCACAGATCTTGTATGTTCTAGTCATGCTTTTTTCCTTATTACTGCCTGAATGTGATAATTAATTGACCTTATCTTCAAACCCTGATAATTTTTCTTCTGCTTGATCTAGTCCATTGATGAGACTTTCTACTGAGGCTTTTTTTTTTAAACTTTTTGAGCTTTTCATTTCTAAGAGTTTTGTTTGATTCATTTTCAGAATATATTTTTATTGAATTATGCTTTCATATCCTGCAGTATCTTTCTTAATTTATTCAGCTATTTATTTGTATCCTCTTCACATTCATTGATCATTTAAAGATCATTCGTTTTAATTCTTTGGCATTTCATTCACTTTGATACCTTTGCAGTCAGTTTTTAGGGAGTTATCAACTTTTGGAGAGTCATATTGCCTTGTTTTTCACATTTTTGTGTTTCTATGTTGAAACTTATGTATCTGTCAAAATTTTTCCATTTTTATGTGAGGGCCTTCTTAGGAAGAAGACTTCTCTTGACTATGTACCCAGGTAATTTGATTTATGTGTAGCACTGAGCATAATTCCAAGTGGACATTTTAGTGTAGTTTCCCTGTGATTTTTTTGTCTGTAATTACTGGGTTTTGACACAGTGTGTACTGTGTCAGAACCTAAGTAATTTTCTTTTTCTATAGGTTGCACAAGAGTGGAGACCCTCTGGAAGTTCAGGTAGGTGTGTGGTAGACAGCTGTGTATAAGGGATGTACCCTTTGCCATTGTTCATCAAGACTTATTAGTGATGTGTGGTCTAGAAAGGTATGGAAGTTACCTAAATTTGGATTACCTGTTTGTATGGTGTCCACAGCAGTTGTGCTATTTCCCTCTACTACTGATATAGTAAAGAATGACTGGAATAGGACTTTTGGCCTTCCCTAGTCATGTCTACTTGGGGCTCAGTCATTGATTTTTATTTCCCTATATTAGACTTTTCATCACTGTGACTAAATACTTGACAGAAACAACTTAAAGGAGGAAGGGTTTATTTTGGCTCATGATTTTAGAGATTCCAGTCCATAGTCATTGACTTTGTTGATTCTGGGCCCATACATCATGGTGGTGGGAGTGTGTGGGGGATAAGGAGGCTGTTCACTTAATGGCAGATAGGAAGCAGAGAGAATGAGAAAGGGACTGAGGAACAGGTATCCCTTCAAAGGCATGCCCCCAGGAACCTACTTTCTCCAGCTATGTCACACTTCCTAAAGTTTCTATAACTTCCCAAAATAGTGTCACCAGATAGGACAAAGCATTCAACACATGAACCTTGGGGGACACTTAATATTCAAGCCATACTATTCTGTCCCTGGTGCCCAAAGGCACATGGACTCTTATAATGCAAAATGCATTTAGTCTCTCTCCAAGAGTCCCTTGAATCTTAACAGTTTCAACATTATTCAAAAGTCCAAATTCAAAGTCTCTGAGATTCCAGGCAAATTCTTGGCTGTGAGCACCTGTAAAATCAAAAAGAAAATTGCACACTTCCAAAATATAATAGCATTGAGTAAGCATTCCCATTACAAAAGGAAGAAACAAAAGGATAGCAATGAAGGATCAGACCAAAGGAAGCACAAAACTCAACAAGGCAAACATTAAATGCTGTAGCTCCACATCCAGGTTCCAGGGTACATGGTGTTGTGATATAAGCTCCAATGAGCTTGGGCAGCCCTGCCCTTCATTCTTGCCATTTTCATCTTACATGGTCTCTCTCTCCTGAGCTAGATCTATCCCTTTCCTGTGACTTTCCTTGGCAGATGTTCCATGTTCTTGGTATCTCCAACATCCTGGGGTGTCCATCATAGGTTAGGCTTCACGTGCAGGCATTGCCCTGTCTGGGGATGGCTGAAGGGGCTGTAACCCTGTTACACATTTCTTGGCCTCCCATGCCTTCCTTTGAAATCTATGTGGAAGCAACTATACCCTGTTAACTCTTGCATTCTATGTGCCTGTAGAAGCAGCATCATGTGGATGGCTTCATTGACTTCTGAATGCCTGGGAAGCTGAGCATGGTTAAATGAATCCAGGGGAAACAACTTCCTAGGCATCCCTGTGAGTAGCCCTTTGCCTCACTTTGGAGGCATGTTCTTCTCAAGGCACTGTCTTTCAAGTGACTTTACTCTTTCACACCCTTGAGCCTGTAAGGGGTGGGGGCTAGCCAATTTCTGGGATGCTCTCAAAGCATATTTTCTATTGTTCTGATACAAAGTGTTGGTTTGTTTTTAATTATTCTAATCTTTTCAGAAACCATGACTTCCTTAACTCCAACTTTACAGACTTTTCTAACCAAACTGCAAGCTTTTCAAGTCTGTCTGTTCTGCTTTTTGTTCCCAATTCTCACTGTAAACCTGGGTAAAAAGCAGGTAGCAGTAACAATGTAACAGCCTGAACTGTCTTGAAATTTTTTTCCAGCAGATTAATTAGTTCATCACCTTTTTTGTTGTTGGTGTTGGTGGTGGTGGTACTGGGGTTTGAACTCAGACTTATGCTTGCTAGGCAGGTGCTCTACTGCTTGAGCCATTCTGACAGCCATTTTTTATGTTGTGTATTTTTTAAATAGGGTCTTGCAAACAATTTTCCTGGGCTGGTTCCTAACTGTGAATCTCCTGATCTCTGCCTCCTGAGTAGTTAGGATTACAGGCATGATCCACCAGTGCCTGACTAGTTCATCACCTTTAACCTCAGACTTATTTAAAGTCCCAGGGCATGGACAAAACATAGACAAATTCTTTGCCAGAATATAATATGAATGCCTTCTAGTCCAGTACCTGATAGGGTCCTCATTCCCACCTGAAGCATCCTGATCCCGAACTTCACTGCTGTCATTCCTGCAGGAATTCTGGTCTTCTGTGCCCCCACTAGAGCTGCCCAAGACACTCTGCTTACAATATGCTAGGACTTCTGTATCCCACATCACTAAACTTATCTTAGTTCCACCCACAGATCCATTCCAAAGACTTAAGAACCACATGTTCAAGTTTAGACACAGTAACAACCCCACTTCTCCGATATCAATTTTCAGTGTTAGACTTCTCATCACTGTGACTTAATACCTGACAGAAGCAACTAAAAGGAGGGAGGATTTATTTTGACTCATGGTTTCAGAAATTTCAGTACACAGTCCTTGAGTCTGTGGCCCACAGTAAGACATCATGGCAACAGGACTGTGTAGGAGAGTGGGATGTTCACCTCATGGCAGACAGAAAGTAGAAAGAGTGAGGAAGAGATTAGGAACTAGGTATAACCTCCAAAGGCACACCCCTAAGGATCTATTTCCTCAACTAGACCCCACCTCCTAAAGTTTCCAGAATCCCCCAAAATAGCAAGACCAGCAATGGGCCAAACATTTAACACAAGACCCTGTAGGGGCTATTTCCTATTCAAACTGTAAAACTCCCCTGTTCTTTTAAGTTAAAGTATTCACAAAGGTTAAAGTTCAGTTCAATAGCTGAATTGAAGTGCAGTTTCTTTTTTTTTTGAAATTGAAAAAAGTCTGTTTTTAACTTTTATTTATTTATTATTTTGGCAGTACTGGGGTTTGAACTCAGGGCTTCATGCTTGCAAGGTAGGCACTGTTCACTACTTGAACCATGTATCTGGCTAACTTTCTTTTGTTTTATTTTAATTTAATTTAATTTAATTTTTTTCTTTTATTAATCATATGTGCATACAAGGCTTGGGTCATTTCTCCCCCCTGCCCCCATCCCCTGTCTTACCACCTACTCCATCCCCTCCCTTTCCCCCCCACCCCCCCAATACCCAGCAGAAACTATTTTGCCCTTATTTCTAATTTTGTTGTGGAGAGAGTATAAGCTATAATAGGATGGAACAAGGGTTTTTGCTGGTTGAGATAAGGATAGCTATACAGGGAGTTGACTCACATTAATTTCCTGTGCGTGTGTGTTACCTTCTAGGTTAATTCTTCATGATCTAACCTTTTCTCTAGTTCCTGGTCCCCTTTTCCTATTGGCCTCAGTTGCTTTTAAGGTATCTGCTTTAGTTTCTCTGCATTAAGGGCAACAAACGCTAGCTAATTTTTTAGGTGTCTTACCTATCCCTTGTGTGCTCTCGCTTTTATCATGTGCTCAAAGTCCAATCCCCTTGTTGTGTTTGCCCTTGATCTAATGTTCACATATGAGGGAGAACATATGATTTTTGGTCTTTTGGGTCAGGCTAACCTCACTCAGAATGATGTTCTCCAATTCCATCCATTTACCAGTGAATGATAACATTTCGTTCTTCTTCATGGCTGCATAAAATTCCATTGTGTATAGATACCACATTTTCTTAATCCATTCGTCAGTGGTGGGACATCTTGGCTGTTTCCATAACTTGGCTATTGTGAATAGTGCCGCAATAAACATGGGTGTGCAGGTGCCTCTGGAGTAACCTGTGTCACAGTCTTTTGGGTATATCCCCAAGAGTGGTATTGCTGGATCATATGGTAGATCTATGTTTATATTTTTAAGTAGCCTCCAAATTTTTTTCCAGAGTGGTTGTACTAGTTTACATTCCCACCAGCAATGTAAGAGGGTTCCTTTTTCCCCACATCCTCGCCAACACCTGTTGTTGGTGGTGTTGCTAATGATGGCTATTCTAACAGGGGTGAGGTGGAATCTTAGTATGGTTTTAATTTGCATTTCCTTTATTGCTAGGGATGGTGAGCATTTTTTCTTGTGTTTTTTGGCCATTTGAATTTCTTCTTTTGAGAAAGTTCTGTTTAGTTCACGTGCCCATTTCTTTATTGGTTCATTAGTTTTGGGAGAATTTAGTTTTTTAAGTTCCCTATATATTCTGGTTATCAGTCCTTTGTCTGATGTATAGTTGGAAAATATTTTCTCCCACTCTGTGGGTGTTCTCTTCAGTTTAGAGTCCATTTCTTTTGATGAACAGAAGCTTTTTAGCTTTATGAGGTCCCATTTATCTATGCTATCTCTTAGTTGCTGTGCTGCTGGGGTTTCATTGAGAAAGTTCTTACCTATACCTACTAACTCCAGAGTATTTCCTACTCTTTCCTGTATCAACTTTAGATGAAGTGCAGTTTCTAAAAACTGAGCTGTGGGGGTAGTAAAACATCTACTTAATGTGTTCAATCCCCAGTACTGCTCAGAAAGAAGAAAACAAAGAGTAGAACAAGCATTACATAAACAATCTAGAGATGTAAATATAGTAATAACCAACTAAAAGCAACTACTGCCTTATCACCAATAACAAAGAAAAAAGAGAGGGTCAAAAATAATAAAGAATAAACTAAAAAATGACTAATTAGTAATGGTAAGAGTAGAAAATTAGGACAAGTGTGGTGGCACATGCCTGTAATCCCATCTACTTGGGATGTAGAGATCAGAAGATCAAGGTTTGAGGATAGTCCAGGCAAAAAGTTAGACTCCATTTTAACAACAACAGCAACAACAAAACTGGGTATAGTGGTATACCTGTGATTCCAGCTACATGGGAGGTGTAAGAGTGTCATGGTCCAGGTTAAACTAAGCAAAAACCACAAGATTCTATCTGAAAACTAACTAAAGCAAACAGGCCTGGGAGTATAGCTAAAGTTGTAGGGCAATTACCTAGCAAATGTGAGGCCCTGAGTTCAAATTCCAAAAAGAGAAAAATGTAGTAAAAAAGGAAAAAAAATTAAAAAGAGGGAAATGAGAAAGAAGAAGAGAAAGGAAAAGGGAAAAGAGAAATGATTCAATTAAAGTTTTTTTACAGGGAGGAAAGAAAAGGAATTAAAAAATTTTTAAACTAAGTATTAAAAGGAAAAGAGGGAAAGATAAAAAAGTTAAATGTTATAATGTATCAATATGATAGATATAATATGTTAATATTATACACATTATGTAAGATAAATAAACTTACCTCCTGCCCATAATCACATGCAACTACTCATTACCCTTGGAGCTTCTGTAGCTGCCTTCCCAAGAGGACAGTCCTAAATAGAAAGTGACCTTTATTCCATTATGTATCACAGACTGGCTTCTCACCATACAGAGCTCTCAAGGCCAACATCTGTGGCCTCAACGTGTGAATTTTGTTGTGGTTCCCAGAAACAAGAAAATGTAGGGACCTTTGACCCCCCAAAGCAGTCAGCTCAGACAAGACCTTCTCAAGATGGCGCCCTAACACTGTACCACAATTATCTGATGAGGTGGAGAGAACTTACTGGTGCCTCATACTGTGTAGATTTCAGGTCCTGGGTCTCATTAGCCTGTACTTCTGCTTGGTGCTGAGACCTGTGCTATTCATGTTTTCCAGGCTTTTCCCTCCTTTCCTTCTCTCTTTTACCTTCATTCTTCCCTCTGCAGCAATGCTTCCTATTCCATGCTAGGGTGCTCTTTCTTCCCCTCTGTTCCACCTTCAAAGTCTCTGGGTTGTTTTTTTTTTTTTTTTTCAAGTCTCTTCCTGCTCACAACTAAACTTCAGCAGCTTCCCATAGTCAGAACCTCTGTGAGTAGCTGCTCTCTAGTTGTTTGGTTCTGTCCCCTGGAGAAGGTGGCCAATGCTGGGGGCCATCTTGGAATCTCTCTCTCTCTCTCATACATGTAATAATGCCTGAAAGCAGTACTTGAAGATTCCTTCCCAGGTAGTGCTTCCCAGAAAACTTGTCATTTGTCACTTGTCACTTTCTTGGCATGACCACCTTCCTTCTTTTCTTAGTGGTAAAGCTCAAATATTACCTCCTGGAAACATTTTCTTCTGATCCTTTCCTCCCTTGACTTGCACTTGTCTAAGTCAGGAGAGTGTTTGTCTATGCATCTGTCATGTACCGCTCAATCTCTTATTGGTACTCACACAACTATTATCTTTTCTTTGCACACTGATTTATCAAAACTTACAGTATCCAGTTCTAAGCAGAGTTTAACAAAACTTTTCCCCTGACTGAAGCATCACAGTTATATCCTGCCTCTCCCACCTTTAGGAAACATAGAGCTTCAAATATAATGAAATATTATAATGCCAAAGTGTAGTTTGTTTTTTTTTCTGACAGTACTTGGGTTTGAACTTAGAACTTTCTAGGCAAGTACTTTATCACTTGGATAACACCTTCAACCCCTTTTTCTTTAGTTTGTTTTTCAGATAGGGTCTCATGCTTTTGTCCAGACAGCTTCTGATCATGACCTTCTTACTATCTCCCGACTAGTTCATGCCCTGCTTGTTTTTTGAGATGGAGTCTTACTTTTTACCTCTGCTGGCCTTGAACTGTAATCCTCCTATCTCCACCTAGCTGGGATTACAGGTGTGAGTCACTGTGCACAGCTAGTTCCCTTGGAGGTTGGCCTTAGAGAGTCTGACAAACAAAAAATTTCTTCAACAATGGAGGTGAAAAAAATAAAGTGATTTTTATTTAGAAACAAAAATTTGAGAGAATTTGTCATCCACAGGTGCACAATAAAAGAGATATTATTGTAGATGATCCTTTCAACAGGAGAAAAACCACCCACGTGGAAGGCTGGAAAGGCAGGAAAACCATCAAAAAAGGCAATGAGACGTGAATTTCAGTGGGTTTACATACATATGTACGAAAATACACAAAGAAATCACTGGGAAAGCTGGGAGGACTTGGAGAAATGAAGTCTCATCAGGAAGCTCAGAGATGAAGGAATAAAGAGCCATGGGAAGGGCAAATATGAGGACCAATTTAAATTAATATTAATTGTATGGACAACAAGAATCGTGTTTTAAGGGGTAATAAAAACAATAATAGCAGGCGCTGGTGGCTCATGCCTGTAATTCTAACTACTCAGGAGGCAGAGATCAGGAGGGTTATGGGTTCAAAGCCAGCTTGGGCAAATAGTTCATGAGACCCTATCTTGAAAAATCCCATCACAAAAAAGGGCTGGAAAAGAGGCTCAGGTGTTTGAGCACCTGCCTAGCAAGTGCAAGGCCCTGAGTTCAAACCCCATTACCACAAAAAAAAACCAATAATAATAATGATGATGATATCTTGTGGAGTTTGTGGAGTTGTGGAGAAATAGAGCAAAAATATTTGGTAGCAATAGCATATTGACTTTCACAGAGAGAGGATGGAATTAAAGCATTCTGAAGCTGCAGCATTATGTTGGAAATAATAAAAATGCTGACATATGTTAGAGTTTAAAACATTAGGGATAAATATTATAATCTCTCATGCGATTACTGAAAGAATATCAATAGAATTCGTAACTACCAAGTTAATAGAATGCGTACTTCTCAAGATACTTGAATGGTCTTAAAAGTCAAGAAAAAGAAAGTGAGAAAATGGAACATGGAACAGGTAGAAAAATAGAAAGAAAATAAAAAGCTAGGTTTAAGTCTAAATATAGCAATACTTGCATTAAGTGAAAATGGAATAAGTGCTTTAATTATAAAATGAAAAGTATCGGATGACTTAAAAACAACTTTTAGAGATTTGTAAAATATAAAGATTCTGAAATAATTTTTAAAAACCCACCGAAACACTTAAAGAAAGTGGCACTTCAACATGAAGATATAAACATTCTAAATTCACATATACTTAATAACATAACTTCAAATTTCATGAAGCAAAAATTAGACTGAGAGACAAACTTGCAGTCATGCTTAAATATTTTAACAAACCTTTCTCAGTAAATGATAGGAGAAAAAATCTGCAACGATACTTGACCTAATCAAAAAGCATCCAACAACAAACACATAGTTTCCCTTTCCTTCTTTCCTTCCTTCCTTCCTTCCCTCCTTCCTTCCTTCCCTCCTTCCTTCCTTCCTTCCTTCCTTCCCTCCTTCCTTCCTTCCTTCCTTCCTTCCTTCCTTCCTTCCTTCCCTCCTTCCTTCCTTCCTTCCTTCCTTCCTTCCTTCCTTCCTTCCTTCCTTCCTTCCTTCTCTCTCTCCCCTTTCCCCCTCCTCCGCTCTCTCCCTCTCTTTTTCCAGTGTTGGGGCTCAAACCCAGGGCCTTTTATGTGCTAGGCAAATACTCTACCACTGACTTGCACCCCAAACCTGTATTCTTTTCAAATGCATACAACTTTTTAAAAAATTCACCATTGCTGGGTTTTAAAGAATTAAAATCACAAGGTATAGTTTCTGACCACAGTGGAATTAAGCTAGAAATCCATACCACAAAGTTAATTCCCACTTCTTTGGAAATTATGTAGTACCTTTTTCTTTCTTCTATTCTTTCTTTCTTTCTTTCTTTCTTTCTTTCTTTCTTTCTTTCTTTCTTCCTTGCTTCCTTCCTTCCTTTCTTTCTTTTCTTCCTTCCTTCCTTCCTTCCTTCCTTCCTTCCTTCCTTCCTTCCTTCCTTCCTTCCTTCCTTTCTCTTCTTTCCTTCTTTCTTCCTCCCTCCCTCCCTCTGTCTCCCTCTCCCTCTCCCTCTCTCTCTCCTCTCCCCACTCCTTGCTCTTTCTTTTTTTGTGGTACTGGGAGTTGAACCCAGGACCTCACACTTTAGCCACACCCCAAGCCCCTGAGTACATCTCTAAAGGAGAGGATAGGTTCTGGAAGAGCTACCAAGGTCACAAGGACCTCTGTGTCTGTAGACATTTCTAAGACATCTTTGCTAAGAAGGGGAAAATTAGAGAAAAATAACTAGTCTACAGAAACTTCAGGAACAAAATTAAAAGTGATCTATCCCGATCTGGGCTAAAAGCTTGGGTTTTAGATTCCTATTTCTTGAGCAAATAGTGGTAAAATGGCATTTGAAACATTCTAAGCATTCCAACAAAGGCAGAAGCAAAAATGAAGATCAAACCACTTCCTACTGCAGCCTCAGATAAAAAAGAGGTGACCAACAACCACATTCCCACTCAAATGAACCTTCTAAGCAGGTACCCTTCCTGTGCCTAGCTAACTGACTGGCTGAGTAAAAGAGTTGAATTGTGAGCTAGAGGTGGTGGTTCATCCCAGTACAGGAAAAAAAAAAAACACAGTTTAAAATCACAAATTAGTAGACAGATCACATAGTGAGAATCTATAACAGGGTCTTCTTGCGCATTCCAGGCTGCCCTTGAACTCTCGATCCTCCTGCTTCTGACTCCCCAGGGCTGGGATAACTGGCAGGAGTTGCCATGCCTAACTCAGATCAAGTATTTCAAACAGACAAATAAGTGGGTTCTGAAAGAGTTTCATCCTTATAGTTGAAGTTGATTATCCTTAGACCTGTTTCATGTTTGACCCCAAAATTTTTGGGGGATATTTGCTCAGTCTGGTGTAACTTGGTGTAACTCTGGGGTACACTTAAGAACTGTTCCTTATACCTAGTGTTTTTCAGTTCTGTAGTGTAGAGTATTTTCTGTCGTTTTTGTGAAGGTGTACATGAAGTGTGCATAGACTCTTGAGCCAACTTTGGTGCCATTTGGTGAATACAATAATTTGTACAACCTTTTGCAAAAATCTGAATTCATCTCACAAATTAGAAAGTAGATGATGTGCCCAGTTAAAACCCAAGAGTTCTTATGCAAACTCTACAGGTAAGAGCTTTGTATAGGAAGAGTTGTTTAGAGTCTTGGGCTCACAAAATACCAAATTGGAATCTTTCTTCAGTCTGACATAAACAAGTACTTCCTTTTGCAGCTAGTATCAATGACATACAGGGACTTTGTGCAAATGTGATCTGTCGCTCCAGGATCCATTTTTGTTCTAGACATAGCAGTAATCCAGAATTTTATGAAATTGCAAGTCATATAATTTATAAACTGTTTTTTAAATTTAGAAAATATGTGCTTTCACAGCAAATTTTAGAGTAAAATTTTGTGGGTTTCCATGCCCTCCTCTTGCTTGGTTTCTTATGGACTCAAATTGATTTTTTTTTTTTTTGGCCATTTTGACTATTTGGAAACATTGCTGCCTCTATTTTTAAAATTTATTCTGCTGAGTACTCCATTTTATGGTCCATAAGGATGACTTTTCATTTATAATTTTCACTCTTATTAACCACCATTTTTTTTTTTTTTGGTGGGACTGAGGTTTGTACTGAAGGCTTTGCAGGTGCTCTACTGCTTGAGTCCTGCCTCCAGTCCATTTTGCTCTGGCTATTTTGGAAATGGGGTCTCTTGAACTATTTGCCTGGGCTGGCCTTGAACTGGGATCCTCTTGATTTCAACCTCCCAGGCAGCTAGGATTAGAGGCATGAGCCACTGGCTCCATCCTTCAGGAATGGGTTATGTCTTCTGTGATTGATTTGTTCTGGAGAGGGGATATTAGAAAATAAGGCCACCTCCCAGGCCTGGCTCCTTCTTCATATAGCTGGTTCCCTTTCAGTTTCTCCACATGCTGTGATATATGCTGATGCCGTGTTGTTGGATTTGCCCGTTACCAGCATTGTGAGCCAAAATAAAGCTCTTTTCTTTATCCATTACTCAGAATCAACACTTCTGTTACAGTATCACATAATGAACACTATAAGATTAATAATTAGTTCTTATTTTCCTTTGGTTGATCTCATTAAGTATATAAATTTTAATAAAGTTTTCTTGGGGAAAATTTACAATTCTGCATCATAATTATGACCACCAGGAGCCTAAACTAAGCTTCTTCTTCCCCCCAGTTTTTCTCTTTATCATGACTTGCAGAGAACCTCCCAGCTTTTAGGCCAAGCATTCTTTTTGGATCTTATTTCCATTGGTATAGTGGCTGTCCTTCAACACAAAAGTATAGAAAGTGGCAATCTGGAGCAAGTCCACTGGCAGATCTTCAATGTCAGAGAGCACTGTGACTGTCAGCTTCAGCCGCTGTGCTCTGAGATCCTCTCTGTATCCTCATGAGTCTGTGCCTCTAGTGTTGCTTCAGCCAGTGACTGGGAGAGGCAGGGATGTTAATGCAGGTCATTCTTGGAAGAAACCCATCACTTCCAATGGGGTGACTTTATTCAGGAGTGAAATATATTCTTTAAAAGATTTTACAAAGAAGCCCAATATATTATTTTAAAAAAATTAATGGTTCTGAGTAAAAGGGAGTCTGTAATTCCTTGCCCCAGGCACCAAGGCATCTCCAGGAAAAGACATCACTGGGCACACTTTATAAGCTACTGGGCTTCAATACAGCACTCACTGAAGTGAGGGGAAATAAGCAAAGATGGGAAGGTGGAGAGTGATCTCTACATGCTAACTAGCCAAAGGAAAGCACTGACTCATTTTCTTCCATTTACTGTTAAGACTGTAAAATACTGAAATGTATAAAGTATAACCCCCCCCCAAATCACCAATAATCCCAGATCCCAAGGGTAGCAATTCAATATTTTGGTCTTTTTCCTCATGGAAGCATAAGTTAACATTGCTTCACAGTGTGTCATTGGAAAAACACTTTTGTGAGCAATATGGAAGATGGCAAGTGACTAATGGGAATTATTTAATAATAGTTTTAGGCTCTTATATTAGCTTTAGTAATAAGGTAGGCAAATAATTCCAATTATAATGGCAAGAAAAAAAGATATTTTGTTGAACTAAATTAAAACCAAAACAACACACGGAGAGATTTGCCACAGAACACTCTTTATGTGGGAATAACAGGGCATTATCACGGAAATCACGTGCTGTAGTATACTATGGGCATATTCAAAGAGGTCGGGGCAAGGGGAAAGGTTTAAAGGCAGAGGGAGGATTACATTAGATATTGGCCACAATAATTAATAACCAGGGCGGTGTCGATCTGAGATTGAACAGACAGTTGCTCAGCAGATATCCTTCTAGAAGTACTTTTTGCATAAGGTTGCAATGGTCTCCCTGGAAATCTGTGAATCTGGAAAAATATTTTGACTACTAGTCAATCACGTCAATCATAACCTTTTGGCTTTATTTACTTTTCTTGGTAGGGTTAGAGCAAGAGATCCCATTTTGAGCCTGGCATTTTTTGCATTTCTTCCACAGTTTGAAAGACATTTGATAAATAAAATTAGATAAGTCTGTGACTCATTAGAAGAGGAAGAAGAAGAGTAACCAGCATGGGTTTCTGGGTGGATATGAAGTCATTTACTAAGACGTGGATTACATACAGGATGAGAAGCAAGTTTTGAGTTTACCTGTATACTTGTTGATTTTTTTCTCTCTTTTTTGGTGGTACTGGCCTCACGCTTGCTAGGCTCTACTACTCTACTACTTGAGCCACTCCTCCAGCCCATAGATTTGTTGATTTTGATAAGATGACTGTGTGACGTTCTGATGGAGATATTTAATTGAGTACAGTAAAAAATCATGAGAGATACAGTTGCAGACCATTTCAGATATCAAAATTTGGCAATAAAGAATGTTTTGCTTAGAATTATGAGTTTCTCTAAATCATATTTCTGCTAAGAGATTTAAAAAAAAATCACCCTTCAAGCTGACTATCTTTAAACTTTCCCCCAAAGTTTTGTCTCTTTTTTGTTTTCACTAGAGAAAGTAATTCACTTAATAATTTCCTTACAGAATATTCAATAAGCAGAAAATAAATGTTAGGTATTATTATAGCCTTAGAAACTCTTTTAAATAGGAGTCTAAACATAAAAATGTTCTAAAAGGAATTTTGACATGATGATCCTTTAAAAAGAACCCATCCTATTAAAAATAATTAAATACTTATTTACTCTAATACCTGGCAAATAGTAACTGTGATCTGCTTGGCTGCAAATGACCAAGTGCCTTGGTGGAGTAATTACTATGCATTGCTTTTACCATCTCCTAAATACACTTATAATAATAGCCTCCTGGTGTACATCTAGAATCTGCTTCTCCTTCACTCTCAGGCCAAGTGGTTTCTATGCAGTTGCCTCTCCCTTTGGCCCCTCCATTCAGGGGTGGAGCATAGGACCTAGACTAAGTCAACCATTGCACTCCTCCCAGCCTTCCAATTATAGCAACTGGTTCCAAAGTGTGCACACTTTCCCAGAAAGGCCAGTCAATACTTGGCAAAACTTAATTCTGGGGCTTTCATTTCAGCTATCAGTTAAGTATGCTCTTTTTCTCTCTTATGCTACATTTAGTATTGTGATGATGTGACCCTGAACCTCCCAAGGGATACCATATGGAGCCTAAAGACTGTCTCTAAAACCATGGAAGACACAGGAAAGAAACAGTGAAAATTCAAACAGAGGATATTTATTTCCCTGAAGCCAGAGGCACATGAAAGCCAATGGTGTTCATCAGCTTTTCATCACTGTCACAAAGACCTGAGATCATCAGCTTATAAAGAGAAAATGTTTACTTTGGCTCATAGTTTTGGAGGTTTCAGTTCATAGTTGATCAGTCCTGTTACTCTTGGGCCTGTGGCAAGGCATCTTGGTGGGAATACGTGGTGGAGCAACGAAACTTCCTTCATGGCTGACATGCAAAATTGGGTAGAAGAGGAAGGGGCTGGGGCCCCACTATTTCCTTCAAGGTCATACGTCCAATGACCTGAAGACTAGGTCCTGCCTCGGAAAGGTTCCACCACCTCCCGACAGTGCCATGGACTGGACACCACGGCTTTAACACATGGACATTTGGGGTACATTTACCCAAGCCGTAGCTTCAACCCTGCACTAGATGTTTTAAAGTTAACATATAGTAAAATTGACTTTATTTTCAGCATAAAATTCTATGAGTATTAACATAGGTATAGATTTGTGTAAGGAATGGCACAATCAGAATAGAGCACAGTTCTCTCCCTGCCCTCTGAAAAAATTTCTTGCCCTATCTCTTTGTTCTTTCTAGTCATATCTGCTAGCCACTCCTTAATCCTGAAGCCTTTTCCCCCTGGGAGACAGTAATGGACACATGAAAATCCATCCATCTCGATCACTGTAGTTTTTTCTTTTCAAGAATGTCAGATCATACAGCATGTAGCTCTTAGAGACTGGTCTTTCTCATTCAGCGTCATGACCTTGAGATTTTTGCAAATGTTTATTATTTGTCCATGGATGCTTCTGTTTTTGGTTTCTAATCTAGTTCCATGTGGTTAAACAATATAAAATAATGTTTGAAGCCATTGAAATTTGTTTTTGATCTACCAAATGACCTATCTTACTGAACAGTCCTTGTACATTGAAAAACTTTATTTTGCCATTACTGGGTATTTTGTAAATATGAATAATGTGGTAAAGAGGGTTTTTCAATTCTTTGATATTCTATATTCTATCTCCTTGTATTAAGTAGGGACAGAGAGTGTTGAAATCTCCATCCATAATTGTAGGTTTCTTTCTATTTTGTCAGGTTCTTTTGGTGGAAGGGTTTTGGACTCAGGGCCTCATCCTTGTTTGGCAGTTGCTCTGCCACTTGAGCCATGCTCCCAGCTCTAGATTTTAAAATGAATTTTAAAGTTCCATTAGTGGGAGCATGTACAGTTAGGATTAATTCTTGATGAATTAATCTCTTTATCATTATAACATGGTCCTCTTTATCTGAGGTAATATTCTTCCTACTAATATAGCTAACTTTCTTATGAAAAGAGTTAATATGACATATGATTCGCTATACTTTTGCTTAGAAAATCTATTTTTAAAGCATGATGGATCTTCTTTTCTTTATTAAGTCTGAATACCTTTGCCTTCTAATTGGAATAGTTAGAAAATTTTGCATTCAATGAAATCATTAATATGGTTTGTTTTTAAATCTATCATCTTGCAATTGTTTTCTATTTTCTTTATGTGTTCTTTTTTGTTTCTTCTCTTTTCCTGCCTTCTTTTGGGTTAACCAAGTAGCTTTAATATTCCTCTTTATCTCTTCTTTTGGCTTATTAACGACACCTCTTTCTTTTAGTTTTTAGTGGTTGTTCATGGATTTAAAATATGAACTCATTGGGCTGGCAAAGTGCCTCAAATGGTAGAGCGCCTGCCTACCAAGGGTGAAGGCCCTGAGTTCAAACCCCAGAGCAGCCAAAAAAATTTTTTAAATGAGAAATAAGTTTCCTTTTATTTACTCACATGTTTACTATTTCTGGAGTTTTTAACTTCTTTGTGACAATCTAAGCTTCTATGTGACATATTTCTGTTCTCATTCACAGACATTCTAATATTTTTTATAATCAGGCCAAATACAGATGAATTCTTTCAGCTATATTTTGTTTGAAAAATGCTACTTCGTCTTCACTTTTAAGTATGCACAGAATGATAGAGGACTTTTGTCTTTGTTTCCCTTTTAGCACTTTGAAATTATTGGTATATTGTCATCTACGGTTCCTGATGAGAAGTCTAATTCTTATCTCTGTTCTTTCATATGGATAGTGCCTCCTTTTTTCTGAATTCCTTTCCTTTTCTCTTTTATAACTGTTTTTTTTTCAGTAATTTTATTATGATGTGATTGTATGCGTGTATGCATGTGTGTGTTCATCTTGTTTGGAATTCATTGAAATTCTCAGTACGTGAGTTTATTTGCTTCATATTTGCAAACATTGTGACCACTGTTTCTTTAAATATTTTCCTCTTTTGAGTCCCTAATTATATGTACATTACAGCATGTTGATATTGTTCCAAAGTTTCAAAGGTCACTGATTAAGCTTTTTTAAATTCCTTTCCCTTTAGTTTAGATGGCTTCTGTTAGTGTCCTGTCAAGTTTCCTGACATTTTCTTTCTGTTAATTACATTCAGCGAATCTTTCACTTCATTTTCTTTTTTTTTGGCAGTAGTGGGGATTGAATTGAGGGCCTCCCCTTTGCTAAGCAAATGTTCTACTACTTGAGCCATGCCTTCATCCCTTTTGCTTTTCATTCATTTCTCAGATAGGGTCTCATGCTTTTGCTTGGGCTGGCTATGGACCGAGATCTTCCTACGTCTACCTTTAAAATACAGAAAACTTGTAGCTATATGCTTTCACTTACCATGTCTTCATTCTTTGTATTATTAAAGAAAGTGCCATGCTACTATATAGATTATAAACAATAATTTTTGCTCTAAATAATCATATATCTTTAAAGGGCATATAAAAAGGAAAGAAAAAAAGTCTTGCATTTACACACATTTTGTATTTTCAGTGCTCTTTATTTCTTTCTATAAATCCAAGTTACCATCTGATATCATCTATCTTCAGTCAAGTATCTCGTAGAGCATAATTCTGCTAGAAACAAATGGTTTCCTTTTTCATTTTATTATTATTATTATTATTATTATTTGAGTCAGGTTTCACTTCACAGCCCAGGCTGGCCTGGAACCCATGATCCTCTTGTGTCAGCCTCCTATAGGATTGCAGTATACACCCCATGCTCAGTAAATGATTTTCTGAAAACATCCTTATTTAACTTTCATTTTTGAGGAAGTTTTGCTGCATATAAAATCTTTGGTTGACAATTTTATTCTCCTTTCATTGCTTGAATATTAACTTTTAAACAAGAAAGAGTATTAATGATACTGTCATACATGTGAATGATGTATAATTTATCTCTTGATGCTTACAAGATTTTCTAATTATCTTTGGTATTTAGAAGTTTTTCCATGATGTACTTATATATGGGTGTACTTAATGTTATTTTGGCTATGTGATTTGGACTGTGTGATTTTCATTAACCTCTCTTGAAGTTCACTGCTTTTTTTCCTTATCCTAACTCCTATTGTGCCTATCTAATGCATTATTTTTAGTTAGTACACTTTCCAGTTCTGTAATTTGAATTTTGTTGTTTTCATAAACCTTATCTATTTACTCAATCCATTTTTTTGGCTTGTTTTTGTTTTCTGCAAGTGTTGGAGATTAAACTCAGGACATTGCACATGTTGAGGAAAGCCCTCTATAGTATTTTCTTCTAATTGCTGGAAAATAATCCCTTAATTCTTTGAATATATTTGTACTTGTTACTTATAAGTCTTTCTCTGCTAAGTCTAAGATGTGTCACTACTTAGAATGAATTCCTGAAATTTGCCTTCCCTTCTCCCCGCACCCTGCCCCCAGTGTCCCATTTGTTTATTTTTACTTTTGTTGCTAAAAATCATTTTGAAGGTATTGGAGACCCAGGACAGTAAGAATTTGAGAAAATGAAATTCAGAAGAAGAGGTCTAGAGGAATGAGACTGATATTAGACACCACATTTCACCTCCAGGCATTTGCTAATTTGTAAGTGGCAGCTGGTTGTCTAAAAGGCTTAGGAGTAGAAAGCAGTAGCTGAGATGTTGAGAAGATGAGTGGAGGTTTGGCAGGCTTGCCAAACAGCCTTTCAAAGTCACACGCTAGGATGGAGTGATACAGAAACAGACCAGCTGTCACAAAAGACAGAAACTCAGCTTCCAATCAGAACAGTCCCAGAAAGGAATAACCTGCCCCCTTTCTAATGGCCTTCCAGAAAAAGTAGAAATCTCCTCTGAGGAAGAGAACATCACTCAGGACCTTAAATTATCTCTAAAATTTTTCCTACATAATGATCAGAATGCACTGAAGAAATTATCACACATACCAGGATATAAGACCAAAACCAAGAGAAATAGAATCAAACCAAACCAAACACCACCAGACAACAGAAAAGAGACCCATGGGAAATCCAGAGATTACAACAATCAGAAAAGACTTCAGAATTCTTGATTTCTTATATTTATAGTTGTTGATTAAAAACAGGGGCTACTTGAGTCATTGGGGCAGCCAAATTTGAAAAGTACATAATTATTTATTTTCTTTGTGGTGCTGGGGATTGAACCAGGATCTCACACATGCTAGGCAAGTGCTCTATGACTGAGCTACATTCTCAGCCCTGAAAAATACTTTTTTAATAAACTCAGAATTTTTAAGAAGTCCTTACATTTATAGTGGTTGGTAATTTTGTAGCTTTTAATAACTTTGAACATTTTGAGTGTTAAATATTTATACGGGACTGTGCAATGTGGGAATAAATCGTGGTCTTGGTGTCAGAGCTTACCATCTGTGAGAATGAATAACTAGCTATCAAATATGAGCATGTCCTCATCTCTAGAACCTGAGACTATGTCACCTCACATGTTTAAAGGGACTTTGCAGATATTAAGAATTTTGAGATAGGGAGAGTAAACTGAATTATCCTGGTGGGCACAATGTAATGACAAAGTTTCTTGTAACTGGAAGGCAGGAGAATCAGGAGGTGTGGTCACAGAAGAGGTGTGAGTAACACAAGGAAGCTAAAAAGGCAAGGATATAGTTTCTTCCTGAGAATGTCCAGGAGAAACTAACCCTACTGACACCTTGACTTTAGCTCACTGAAACTGAAACTGGACTTCTGACATCTAGAACCAAAAAACAATATATGCTGTTTTAAGCCACTAAATTTGTGGCAAGTTGTTATAGGTAATCCCCGAGATTAAACAAAAAGGCCACATTGATTCATAGTAGCAAACACTTTACTTTTTTTTGGACAGGATCTCTCTCTATAGAGCCTAGGTGTGTCTCCTGTCTCCCAGCCTCCCGAGTGCTGGGATACAGCGGGGCACCACCAGACCCGGCTATATTTCATTTAAGGGTTCTCTAGTAATTCCTAATAAGTATGTATTGATCTTTATGTTATTATTTTCTTTTGATGGACACTTAGATCGTTTCCTATCAGTACCTTTTACAAACCACGCTGCAATAAACCTTCTTGTAAAAAAATGTTTGTATAACTGTGCAATTTGGAGTCCCTATTCACGTGGCAGGTAATCTTGCTCAGTCTTCTTAAAATCAAGAGGAGAGTGGTTGGTATTAGTAACATTCCCAGTCAAGGGGGTTCGTAAAGTCACTTCTTTCACCCCGTAGTTTTCTCTCAAAAACAACCGGCAGGTGCAGGACAGCTGCAGGAACCCCAGTGGTGACGTCAGCAAACCAGCTGGTCCATGGACAAGGCCCTCCTGGAGTACCACCAGACCTTCCCGTCGAGCCCTCACCCCATCATTTCTGCCCTTTTTACTTTACACTGAGAGAGCAACTCCCCCAGGCATTACAAATGGCCTCTACACAGCAAGATGAAATTGAAGGCGCTGACACAGCGCGAGAAGAGTAGTGACTGGCCGCAAGGCCCCAGCGGGGACCGAGAACACTTGCGAGAACCGCTGCCACGGCGCAGCGTCGGCCGGTGCAGAAGACTCGCTTTCCCATCTGCCCCTGCAGCCCCAGGAGACCAGGGCGGCCGCGCGGGGGCGGGGCCTGGGCCGGAAGTCACGTGCGTGGCAGCGGCTGGGGTGAGGCCGGCGTCGCTGGCCAGGTTGGCTGGGGCTGTGTCTGTGGAGGCGCTGGGGTGATGGCGGTGGAGACTCTGTCCCCGGACTGGGAGTTTGACCGCGTTGACGACGGCTCACAGAGTAAGGGAACGTCAAGAGAGTCTGCGGGTGGCCGCTGCCTGGCCCGCTGCAGCGCTGACGGCGGTCCTACGGGAGGGCTCTGCGTCGCGGGTGTTGCGCAGCGTCCGGGTCGGGACATTTGTACCCCGTGGAGTGAGAGGGACGCGCGCTGCAGCAGGACTTTCGTGGTCGGGGTTCCTGCAGTGGCGGGTCAGGCTGGGTCTGTTTCGGCGGGCGCGGCGGTGACCTTCCTCGCTACCCCCACCCCCTCCGCCAGAGGAGCGGCGTCCACTTTCCTGAGCCCCGGGCTCGCGTGGGGTTGGGCGGGGCGCGCCCGGGAGGCCCGGAGTCCCCTGTCCCCCGGAACCCCGCATCCCCCGGGGCCTCGCAGCTCCCGGGTCTTGCGCAGTCCCCCGGGAGCCCTGCAGCCACCCCCTCCCCGGGAGTCCCGCAGTGCCCTGGAACCCCTCCCCCCCGGAACCCCTAAGCCTCCGGGACCCCTGAAGCCTAGCCCGCCCCTGGCTCTCAGACGCCGGGTTTTCGCCGGATCCTCGGCGTTAGGTTCTACAAGAGGCTCAGGTCTCGGTTCCTGTTTCGGTTTCCTGTTTCTCTTTTTTTCTCGCAAACCAACTTTTGGAAGTTTGGGCTCATAGTCTTAGAACCGCAGAAGGTAGCGAGGAAACAGCTCTTCACGCGGGGAAAAGAAACACGGGAATGCCATTTTATCTTTTTCTGAGCCTTTTATTCATGTGATGTGTTATTTTTCAGGGATGTCCTGCAGTTGTTTAAACCTACAAAGGTTTAAAAAAAATCTTCAAATTGTTTCATAAATTAGAGTCATTTTATTTTTCAACTTAGAAGTCAGTCCCCCGAAACCTAACAAATTCTGTTTTAGCAAAATGTAGAGAGGTCAAATTAATTAGTGAAACTCCTCTTGAGATTAATACAGAGTTGCAATGTTTCTTATCTTTGGTGGTTTTGATCTGTATGATAAGTGAATAGGAGATACTGGGGCATGCAGTTTGGGAGTATTATATGCAGGTATGCAGACTTTCCCCAAAAGCTGGAGTGTCATTTAAAAAAAAAATTAGCTGAGCTTTGTTTGATTTTACAATGACTAATATCTACAAACTTAGATGTAATTAGGTTTTATTCGTCTCTCGAAGTTACCCTGCATGCTGAATGGTTTGCAGTTTTTCGCAAAATATCCCTTAAGATGTTAGTTCTTTTGCAGCATTAAAAAAATGTAAAGTGAACTGCACCTCATCATCTGTGATTTGATGATGGGTAAAGATTCCTGGCTTTGATACCCTCAAAAAGTTGCTATGTTACTGGGTTTGAAAATGGTTCAGCTTGAATGATCTGATTCACTCAGGATACATTTTCTATACTCTAGTTG
Organism: Castor canadensis; assembly: GCF_047511655.1. Lineage (NCBI taxonomy): Eukaryota > Metazoa > Chordata > Mammalia > Rodentia > Castoridae > Castor > Castor canadensis. The sequence continues at coordinate 141,319,671 of NC_133393.1, forward strand.
CTATTGGGAGTACAAAAATAAGACAAGGAATGCAGTCTACTGAAAGAAATAAGCATGTTATGCAGGTCTTTGGAGTTTTGAAGACTCACCAGGTAGTTTTTAAATCAAATCTTTGCACTTTAACTTTTACCAATTTTACAACTATTCATTATCTTATCAGCAAGGAGGTTTAGTGTTATTACAGGTTTTCTGTTGCCCTCTCTCTCCCTTGTGAAATCCCAGACTAATGCTTTATTAGCACAATTTTCTAGCATTGTTTTTAAGAACTCTTTTGCTGGTCAAATGAAGCTTTTGTTGTTGCACATGTAGCTGAGAATCAGACATCAACTTGGGGTTCTGAGAATCTTCAGTTTTTTAATGTTTGTGGCAGAAAAGAGAAGACTTCTTACCTCTTTGCTGTGCCTGTTTTCCATTAAATTTTGGACTTTGAATCATAGACTAATTCTTTTCCAAAATTACCTATATTAATACTATAAAATAGGAATCTTAGTGAACCAAATTGATTTACTGGATTCAGGGCATTCGTTGTAAAGTGAAGGTGAATAGGGAGGTAGGTCTTTACACTTTAATACAGCATGAGTCGGATCACACTTTTAGAGTTGCTTCACATTACTAACTTGAAGAGGAAAATAATTCTTTTTTTGGAAAATTAAGATTGAATAAAGTTATATATGTCAACAAGAAAGTTGGAGTTGAATTTGCTGCTTTGGGGAATAAGGAATGAACTCATAAGATGGAATATTTATGTTTATTAGTTTTGATAAATAGGCATTTAAAATAGCTAGTTTCATTGACTCTAAGTTTAAAGTCACTCTTAATGTGTAAATTCTGTGGATATCAACATAACATTCTGTACCCAACCAGTTTTTTTTAAACTGTTTTTCTCAACTTGTGATAAATAATTAAAACATTTTGTTTAGACTCCACAGCAGCTTTAAAACCTTCACTTAAAGATATTTGGAGCCAGGTGTGTGGCTTATGCTTGTAATCCTACCTACCTAGGGGCTGAGATCCTGTGGATCAAGGTTCCAGGTGAGGCTGGGTTTAAAAAAAAAAAAAAAGACACTATCTCAGAAATAACCAGAAAGAGCTGGAGGTATGGCTCAAGTGGTAGATAGAGCATCTGTCTAGCAAGCATGAAGTCTGAAACTCAAACACACACAAAAAAAGTATGTGTTTTTTAAGCAGTTTACTGTGTATGGAATTAAGTAAATAAACATTTTAAAATTAACATTTTAAAATATTGCTTCTGTAACAGTTTTTTAATACTGCTTCAGGTCAGGTCTTGAATTTTTTTTTTGCAGCGTTGTGACTAAAATGTAGTACAGGACTCAGAATTGTCAAAGGCATTATTCAGACTGGTTAAGGCCTAAATTGTGGGGTAAGTGGGCTATAGCTTTTAAAATTGTTTGTGTCTTTGGAGGAAACTGAAAGCTGAATTATTGTTTAACTTTGGAACTTTATTTTCAAGAAATTCAGACTTCTCAAAGTAATAATTAACTATGCTTTGCTGTGACTTTTCAGCTATTTGAAGTAAATGTTCAGTAATTCATTACTAGTACTTACACTGTTTTAAAATTTAAATTTAGAAATTCATGCCGAAGTTCAGCTTAAGAATTATGGGAAATTTCTTGAGGAATATACATCTCAGTTGCGAAGAATTGAAGATGCGTTGGATGATTCAATTGGAGATGTTTGGGATTTCAATCTTGATCCTATAGCATTAAAGGTTTGATTTTTATTATTTTCATTTATGTATATATTTCAGGACATATGAGATTTTGAATATGTCATTTTTAAAAAGTGTTTTTATTTGAAATCTTAAGAGTCAAGAGAAACTTGGAAGAAATTGTCAATTTCTTTTTCTCTGTGTTTTACAGGTGTTTTTGAGAGAATGATACAAACCCAAAGCCTTGAGTTTGTATCATAGCACAGACTTCAACTGTTTGAGATAGTATTTGTTTTTTATCATCAAGAAAATGAAGAGGGCTGGATAGGACATTCAGGCTTTGTTTGTTTCTTTTTATTGAGGTTGTTTTTACATACACTCAAATATACACATTTTTAAGGATACTGCTCATTGAATGTTGCCAAATGCATAAGCCCATGTAACTCATATCCTTTTCAAGATATGAATGTTTCCATCATAAATTGCCTTGTGTTGATATTGGGACTCTTTAAATGGGAGTAATTTTTTAGTGTATATAAATCAGGGTACTCTGTTTGTTCCATTTTAGTTATATCTTTGAAACAGTGGTCACCACTTAAATAATTACTAGTATCTGTTGAGCACTTATGTATACTATCCTAACTAAGCCACATATAAACTTTTTTTTTTTTTTTTTGTGGTACTGGGGTTTGAGCTCAGGGCCTAGAGATATGTTACCTTGAGCTATGCCACCAGCCCCCTAATTTTTTTTTTGTGTGTGTGATGGGTTTTTTTCACAATGTGGTCTCACGAACTGTTTGCCTTTGCTGGCTTTGAACTGCAATCCTCCTGAGCTCTGCCTCTTGAGTAGCTAGAATTACAGGTGTAAGCCACTGGTGTCTAACACATACAAAACTTTCTTATGAGAACTTTCTTGAGCTATAACTTACATTATGCAGTTCTCCCATTTAAATTGTACAGTTCAGTGGCTTTTTTAGTATAGTCACAGAATTGTACAACCATCACCGTTATCAGTTATAGAACATTTTTACCACCCAATAAAGAAATCCTGTACCTATTAGTGGTTATCCATCCTCTGCTCCCATACTATACTATACCAACACCCAGCAGCCCTAGGCAACTACCAATTTACTTCATTTCTCTATGAATTTGTCTGTTCTGGACATTTCATGTAAATGAAGCCATACAACACATGTTCTTTTGTGTCTGGCCTCTTTTACTTACATAATGTATTCAAGGCTTATATACATTGTAGTATATGTCAGTACTTTATTCTTTTTATTACTGAATGATAGTTCATTTTGTGGAATGGATATATCACATATTAACCTACTCATCTGTTGATAGACATTTAAGTTTTTCTACTTTTGGCACAAGTTTTCATGTAGACATGTTTTTATTTCTGTTTGCTGTGCACTAGAAGTGGAATTAGTGGGTCATATGGTAACTATACTTTCTGAGGATCTGCCAGACTTTTTCCCAGTGTGGTTGTACCCTTTTATATTCCTACCAGCAATATATGAAGGCTACATCATTGTCAACACTTGTTATTTGTCTTTTTGGTTATAGCCATCCCAGTGAGTGTGAAGTGATATTTCATTGTTGCTTTGACTTGGGTTTCTTCATAGGTATTGATGTTAATTGTCTTTTCATGTGCTTATGAGACTTTTGTATGCCTGTGGAAAAATGTCTGTGTAGAGCCTTTGCCTTTTTGTTCCCCCCTTCCCCCTGGTGGGATTTGGTTATGTTGTCCTGGGTGGCCTCAAACTTTTGGGCTCAGATGATTCACCTGCCTCAGCCTCCCAAGTAGTTGGGACTACAGGTCATGCCTATGTGCCTGGCCCTTTGTTTATTTTTAAATTGGGCTGTAGGACTTTTAATTCCCACAACCATAGACTAGAGGTATAATAGCATCCCAATTGCAAATGAGAAAACGTAGGCATAAAAATGTCACCCAACTTATTCAAATAAGTGATACAGTTTTTAAGTGGTTAATCAATAAAAATTGGACAATTTTTTCCAGAGCCTGTGCCCTTATCCATACTCTAAACTGCCTTATGAGTGCTTATGAATTTGTAAACTGAAATCGCTTGAGACTTTATGGTCTTGCGGGCTAGATAGGCTTAATATTATTTTAAAACTCTCACCCAAATTTGTCATCTCTTTTGTTCTTCCACACTTGTCTGAGAATCATAGTATGTAAGTTAGAAGACTTACACTAGGAAGTTGTCATTCTCAACCTGGACCATCTTTGAGGGTAATGAGTTTCAGATGTTTGTCCCTGGTCACTCACCCTCCTTATGGATGGAGCATAAGTAGAATCACCACAACGTGATTGTCCTAGATTTGGGCCATTTCTTCTTGAGCTTGCTTACTTTTCTTATTTTGTTGTCTGTTGATACTGTTTTGAATAAAATAGTTGATTTGGTGATAATGCTGAAAACTTGTGTTTAACACAGGTTTAAATAGAGCTTGTCTCAATTTGTGCACTTAAAATTTCAGTGATTTTTTTTCCCCCCTCCAAATTGAAATGTTCTTTTCCTTTATTTCTCTAGCTTTTGCCTTATGAACAGTCTTCTCTTTTGGAACTCATAAAGACTGAAAACAAGGTATGAAATCATAAACCTAAAAATGCATTAAAAATTCTCTTACTATTATAATTTACTTTTTTCTGTTTTATCTTTTCACTCATGAAACTAGGTCTTAAACAAAGTCATCACCGTTTATGCTGCACTTTGTTGTGAAATCAAAAAGTTAAAATATGAGGTAATTATTTGTATTCTTATCTTAAAATTTTAAAAACAGATCATTTAAAAGCAAACATATGCTTATATATGTGCAACATGCAATAAGTATTGAACATTGACTGAATTAAAGTAATAGTATGCTAATGATACCAATAATGAGTACTAATAGTAATAATACCATTTATTGAGTACTTACAATGTGCCTGCACCATGCTAGCAGTGTTACTACTGTAACACCTCAGGGAGGTAGACAAGGAACAGATAAAGAGATCTAGGCTTCAAGAGGGTGTTACTTGCTGAACATCTTACTGAGCAGAATAGCTCGTATCTATCTGCATACTGCTAGCTAACTGGAACTGATTTTTTAAACGCTTTGAACCTTTAATATGAATTTAGTTTTGTTTCCTTACCAAAGAGCCACTAAATTCTGGTAGAAGTTCATAAATGTCATCTTCTTCTCTACCCTCTTTGACACTGTGGTTCACGACTGTGAGCTAGTAAGAGGACGTGGGTAAGGTGGTCATATAAGACAAAGTAAAAGCTAAAGGAATCAGGACAGCTTTGAGTATTGTAATATCTGTTACTCTATAAGTAAACTGAATTTACTTATAAGCAGTTTTTAGAATTTAAATAAATTGACGTGAATGATGTAGTTTTCTGTTATTAAATAGAGAGAATTGAGAGCATAGGAATTTGAAAACAGCAATCTTTAAAATTATTTTAATTTTTTTAAAACAGGCTGAAACTAAATTTTACAATGGTCTCTTGTTTTATGGAGAAGGAAGTAAGTATTAAAATTTCAAAATTGAAATGTGGTGGTACTTTCTATGAAACAGAAATGAACAAAAAGTTAACAGACAATTGTAGACCTAATGGGATTTTAAAATGTATGAGTGTGAGAAAATAAGCGTTCATTTTTTTTGTTGGTTTGTTTGGCTCACTAGGTGAAAACAATTGAGTGATGAAGCAGTAGCAAATTTCTAAAACTGGTGATATTTTTATAAGTTATAAAATACTGTAACTAGATGAACATTTTCCTCAGCTTCATTAAGTAGTACAGCAGGTTATTGCTTTTAATTATGTGTAGTGATTGGTTTTTCCCTTTGATGTAAGAATTCTGAGTTTTCAGTAATAAGCAAATTAGTAGATGTCCTAATGAAAATAATAGCTTTTTTTCTTTTTTTGGTGTTGAGTTCAGATTAAAAAATTAAAATACAATTTTTCATGTTGTCTTAAAGCTACAGAGTCCAGCATGGTGGAAGGTGATTGCCAAATTCAAATGGGGAGATTTATTTCATTTTTACAGGTGACTGATTTCTACTTTCTTTTGCCCTTTTCTTTAAAAAGTTGCATAACCTACACATACTTAAAAAAGTCCTGAAACCTTCAAAAGCTAAAGATGTGTACTCTGAATAGAGAATTATTAAGTATTGGATTATAGGTTAGGAAATAACTCCTGAAAGATTTCTAAGCATTTTTAGGGGACTAAGGTATTAAGATTAGTTTCTTTGTATAACTTTATTTATGGACAGTTTATCCCCATGCCTTTTGAAAGAATTTGAACTTCTTACCAGCTGGAGAAAGATAAATTGTGTCAGGAAAAGTTGAAAATGGAAAGTATTGAGCCCTGATGAGATTGTAAAAAGCAACAGCACTTGATAATTATAGCAGAATGTTTCCATTTGGAAATAAATGCTTTTCATCAATGGAAAGTTTTAGTGATTTCAGGTCTTGGGGCTTAATTTTATCAAAGGCATGAAATAACTTCTGGATAGCAATGCATATACAATGTGAAAAAAGCAAAAATTGGAGATGAGGAAAAAAATACCTATATACCTTGTTGGGAACAAATTCGAGTGTGCTGACATTATTCAAATCTTTTGTATTGTCACTACCTTTTTGGAAGTCTTCTTGACCTTATTGGGAGCATTTTGTTGATAATATGCTATATATTACTCAAAGTCCTGTCTAGAAAACAAATCACCCAAGGTAGTTCAGAAGATGTAGGTCAGAGGATACAAAGTGGCGTATATGCAGGATTTAGCATTCTAGCTATCTCATGTACACCATGAGGAGAATAGGTAATAAAATTGTCCCATGTATGGGATTCAAGCCTAATGAGCAGGTTTTAGCTGCTTTTGCCATAAAAGCAACAACAAAAAAAGAATAACTAATGTGAGATGATGGACATGTTAATTTGCTTCACCAGGGTATTCTTACTTACCTATATGTGCTCCATAACATGTTGTATACCTTAAATATATGCAGCAATTTTTTTTTAAGGGGGATTTAATAAGGAGAATTTGTTCCACGGGAATTAGAGGATCAAAAGAACAAAACAGATTATTCAAAGAAAGCAGATATCACCTTCACATTCCAGGAAACCAAAGGGAAATGGTTGCTCCTGCTAGAATTTTAGAGCTTGGAGAAATAGCCTTATGGAATTGTTGCTCCTACTTCTGAGGATGTGGCTCTGTCTGGCTATTGCTGGTACCTCAGAGAGGAATTTGCAGTTGTTTTTGGAATGCTGAAAGAAGTTAGATACTGGTGCAAACTGCCATTGTTGAGGTGAACTCTTCAGATTATCTTGATAAAAACAGCAAAAAATGCCTTCCAGTCTGCTGTTGGCAGGACCTGACAAAAGTGTATTGGATAGTATGGTGTCTAAGAAATGTAGGTTGCAGAATCCGTTTCTCTTCTTAGTTTTATCAGATTTTGCACTTATTTTGATGACACTTTGATGCATACAAGTTGAGAATTGTTAATGAGTCCTTATAAATTGAATCTTTCATCGTTATGTCATGACCATCATGATGCTATTTTTTTCCAGGCTCCCAGGTTCTAGCAACCATTTCTCTTTAGTTGCCTGGATATAGAGGTGGTATCTGCTTTCTGTGGATAACCTCACTGATTTGTTCTGGTTCTCTATGTTAAATCCCCCCCTTTCTTTTTTTTAGAAAAGTAAATATCGTTGTATACATTTAAGGTATACAACATGATGCTATTGAATACATACTGTAAAAGGGTTATTCTAGTGAAGCAAATTAGCATGTGTATCATCTCACTGCCACTCAAGTTTTTTGTTTTTGTAGCAAAAACTATGATAATTATGTAAACATATTTTACAATATAGGTTAAGTATCTGAAAATCCAAAATCTGAAACCTTTTGAACACTGACATGACATCACAAGTGGAAAATTCCACACCCTACAGTGATAAAAATACTGCATAAAATGATTTTCAGGCTTTGTATATAAGATATTACATGAAACATAAATGAATTTTGTATTTAGACTTGAGTCCCATGCTCCAGATAATCTCATTATGTGTATGCAAATAGTTCCAAATCTGAAAAGTTCAGGTACTTGAAACATTTCTGGTGCCAAGCATTGCAGATGAGGGATATTCAGCCCGTGGAATTATAAACTGTTACAATGCCAATATAGTCTTTTGCCTGGTAATAATATTGCTGCCATTGCTCTGTTTTATTTGACATTGAAAAGTTTATCTTTTTTCCATTCTTGTAACATTTTATTGTCATTATGTTTTAGTTGCATTTCTTTAAAACTGCATGTATAACCATGTACTGTATAACAACATTTTGGTCAACAGTGGACCTTATTTACAACAGTGTTCCCATAAGATTATATATTGCTTAGCAACATCATAGCCATATTGATTTGTGTTAGTATACTCTGAGTCTGTGCAACAACTAAACTGACTAACAGTGATTCTCAGAATGTATCTCTGTTGTTAAGCTCATAATGAATGGCTGGATTTTGCCTTTTTATGTCATCTAACAGTGTTTTAATTGGTTAACTTATTCTGTTTATCCCTTATAAAGTCTGTCTGTATATCTGGACTTGTTTCTACTTTGTATTTTGTGCTTTCTATTTGCCCTGCATTTTCTATTCTTCTCTCTGCTTTCAGTTAACATTTAAAAGTTTAATAACAAATGTAATACAAGAGCTGTTTAAGTAAAATTAAGTTGCATTATTTAGTTGGGCGTGGTGGCACATGCCTATAACCCCAGCACTCGGGAAGTAGAGGTAGGAGTATTAGGAATTGAAGGCCCGCCCGGCTAGGTCCTGGTATCTCATGCCTGTAATTCTAGTTAGTCAGGAGGCAGAGATCAGGAGGATCGAGGTTCAAGGCCACCATGGCAAATAGTTTGTGAGACCCTATCTTGAAAAAAACCCATCCCAGAAGGACTGGTAGAGTGGCTCAAGGTGCAGCCCCTGAGGTCAAACCCCAGTACAGCAAAAAAAAAAAAAAAAAAAAAAAGGCCAGCCTAGACTGTATAGCAAGGCCCTGTCTAAAATAAAAATTACTTTATTTTCAAAAACTTTAAATTGTTTTTAGATCTACTGATAACTGCACAAAAGTTTCATTTTAAGATGTTCAACAAATGCATGTGGTGAGCCTGGTTTATGTTAAAAACTGTTGCTGGTACCTGGCAGCATGGCTCACATCTGTAATCCCAGCTGTTTTGGAGATAGAGATTGGGAGGATTATGTTTGAGGCCAGCTAGGGTAAAAAGTTAGTAAGAACCTTTTAATCAGTAAGCTGGGTACCTGTGGCCTCAGCTACCTGGGAGGAGATAGATAGAAGGATCATGGTCTGAGGTTGGCCTTGGGCAGAAATGGAACATCATACCTGAAAAATAAAGCAAAAAAGAGGGTGTGGCTCAAGTGGTAGAACACCTGTTTAGTAAAGTTTGAGATCCTGAGTTCAAACCCCAGCACCACACACACACTTAAACCCAAACAACAACAAAAAAGTCTGTTCTTGGTGCTAGAGATACAATAGCACATAAAAATAGAAATTTCTGTCTCATAGAGCTTAAAATTTAGAATAGCTATAAATTTAATTAGGTGTTAAATATTTTAGATACAAACTGTTTCTAAAGGTTTAAAAGTTGAGAGCTTCTAAAAACAATTTTTCAGAAGATCTGGAACTGAATTATTTAATGTCAGACATCCCTGGGAAAATTGATATTTCACTTGCTGTGTGCCAAGCCTGCTAACGATGCGATTAAAGGTAATAAATGTTTGAAGTGATTTCAGAGTGACTTTTGACGATCACTTTCTTTCATCCTCATCCTTTCCAAACTGGCAGCTTCTGAACCCTTCATTTAAATGTTCATTCATTGACTCATTTAATAGGCTAGAGGTTTATTGACAAGCATTTGAGTTTAGCCACCATCCTAGGCAGTGGATATTCAAAGAAGGAATGAGTTAGTACCTGTCATTCAGGAGCTGTATGAGTAACTAAAATAAAAAAATTCAGTGGTAGCAGAGGTAAGAATGACCCTGGGATGCAGGAGGTGAGTTAAATTATCGCTTGAGAGATGTTTAAGTTGTCTGGCTGCTGGTTTAATAGAGATTTCACTGGGAAACTATTTTGTTTTTGTTAGATTTGTTACCATAAAATTCAGCAAAAAATGGTGACATTTAAAAACTTACTGTATAACATATACTTGTCATTTCAGGAACTCTCTTGTTTTGTTACGAGGTGCTATGAAGTGGTGATGAATGTAGTCCATCAGTTGGCTGCCCTGTATATCAGTAACAAGTAATGAATTTTAGAAATATTTTTGCTTTTTATAATGGAGATGCAGGAAATGTTTTTCCAAAAACTAATGATCTGAAAGAGTTTTTTGTTCACTTACTCATTTAGTATTCTTTGAACACTTGTGATGTCCTAAATACTATTAGATATATATGTTACGTAGATTCATAAGGCACAATGTCTACCATAGTGCATGAACTCATTATCTAAATGATAATGTTCACAGAAAACTCTTTAAAAAAATTTGATCACACAGAAAGAAACCTATTATGGAATTAGTTCATATTCTGTGTTCTCTTTCTTTTGTGACTATGGTAATGGTTCTATAGCTCTTTAGGCACATGAGACTCTTCTTAAAATATGAAATCTTGGGGGTAGAGTTAGGGAATAAGTCTACATTGAAAAAAATGTATAGTTCTAAAGGTCTTCCAAGTTTAGAGATCACTTACCCTAAATTAAGAAAAAAGCAAGGATCACATTTTCATAAAGCTCTTGCTAATCTTACTACCATAAAATAATGTCTAACAATCAATTAATTCTTTATACTTAAAATATTTTCCACATTGGGTGCAGCGGCTCATGCCTGTAATCCTACATGAGAGGCAAATAATTTGAAGATTGAGGTTTGAGGCTAGCCATGCAAAAAGTTTGTGAGACCCCCCCTGGCCCCCATCTCAAGGAATAACTGGGTATGGTAGTGTTCACCTGTCATCCCAGCTAAATCGGAAGTATAAATAGGATCTCTCTCCAGGCCAGCCTGGGCATAAGTATGAGTTGTATCCTTGTAATAACTTTATTTAGGTATATGACTAGGACTTTTAATGCTATGAAGAGATAACTGAGGCCCAGATGATTTATTTGCTAAGATTCCATAGTGACTCAGAGACTGCTGTTTTGGTCACCAGTCCATTTATTATTGTTCTTACTAAACCATTTTTTATCTTCCCTCTATAAGTGGGTAAACTATGTTTACCATTTCTCATTCTCATGTAGTCCTCCTCAGATGATTATTGTTTTGGCTTTTCACTGAAGCTATTCTCATGGCAAGAGGGAATGACAGCATAGGTTCTTCACCCCCAGAATACCTGGTGTGTAATTCTGAGCGTCTTCCCCACCTCTGCCTTAGAAGGATGAAATTTAGTTGAATTTTCAAATGCATATTTTCAGATGAAATGGTTTCTGTATGTACTTTGATGTACAAGTACTAGTTAAATCTTAAATTTTTGCTGGAAATTTAGGAAGGAAATAAACTTGAACTTTTTGTGGCTTTCCACTCTGGTATAATCTGAGAAGTACGCTTTGTTTTTAGTAGGCAGACTTAGACTTGACTGAAGGGAGGACTAGTTTCCATATGCCAACTTGGATAGGATAAAAAGATTGTTGTTGGTTAATTGAGAAATTCTGATAGTTCAGAAAGATGAATGTGAACTTTATTTTTCTACCTCCATCTCAGGGTGCATCCTTTAGGGTTATATGGCTAAGGTTATTCATGGGCCACATGTTGTCATGTCTTGCCTGTGAGTGGGGTATAGGCAATGATAGCCCAGACTCTGCATAAGTTGGTTCCTTTTTTGGAATAGTGGAATATTGTAATTTCTTAGATCTCTTAAATTATAGTGACTGACTTTAATAAACATAAATATATGACAAAAAGGATTTTTTTTTAACTTGGGTGATATTTTATTATAGGATTGCACCCAAGATTATAGAGACAACCGGAGTTCATTTTCAGGTAACAGTAATTTAACTTGACCTATAAAACTGTATTTTTCTTTGGAATTTATATGATTGGAAAGTACAATTAAACTCTTAGAGGATTTTTTTTTTATATTCTTTTTTGTTTGTCTAGTTGACGAGGCATAACTGTCAGTGTAACTCTTAGTTTTTCCTAGTAGTGGCGCAGTGCACATCATTCTCCAAGTAGTCTCTTTGGTTAGTGAAGCAAATCTTCAGTGTAACAATTAAGGAAGACATATTGAACAAAGTGTTTTCTGTTTAAGGCTAATAATGCCTTTTGAGGATCAAATTTGTAGGTTAGTAAACTGATTTACCCCCTGCTTTAACTAAGTCAGTGATTAACTCAAATGGTTTTTACTTTAAAAATCCACATGAGACTTAACTTCTAACTAGTGACTAAATGATAATCATTAAAGGTTTTTTGACAGACTATGTATGAGCACTTGGGAGAACTGCTAACAGTTTTGCTTACCCTGGATGAAATTATTGATAATCATGTCACACTGAAAGACCACTGGACTATGTACAAAAGGTACACTAACTCAAATATTTTAAAATAGTCTCCTATTTTGTATGGTTAATGTATTAGTAAAAAAGTAAACAAATAAACATAATAAATCATGCAGATCCTATAAGAGAACTGGAGATCTGTATCGAGAAGGAGTTCCTGTCAAATAGTTTTACGAAGTTAACACCATTCTTTGATTTCAGATGGGTTTGTTTGAGAGTATGATATATAAAGCACCCTAATTGTTAAAGTGTAGTAGAATGTTAATTTGCTTACCTTGGGTCAGATTTATTTTTTCATTGAGATTTACTCAAGTAAAAATTTTTGTCCTGAGCTTGGTTTCTTTTTATTAGATGCTATAGAAGTTTAATTTTGTTCAGTTTATAAATACTTATTGAATGTCTGGTATGTTTATAGCACTAGGCCTCTGAACTTAAGATGATACAAAGAAGCACAAGAAAATTAAATATATTATTAATACTAATATATTAACGTGTTGAATTTTCAAATGTGTAGATCCAAATAAGAGTAATATAAAATTTTGGTTTCTGGGAAAATATTTTTTTAAAGACTTTATTAGCTAGCTATAAGATCTGTCTCCTGATCTTCCACAAGGTTACTGAAATCTGTCCATCACAACCCTTCAAAATTTGGAATTCAGGAAGAAAAACTAAAGCCATTTGAAAAGTTCTTGCTAAAGTTAGAAGGGCAGTTACTTGATGGAATGATATTCCAGGTGAGTAGAGCTGTATCAGGCTGTTAAAGATGGGTTCATATGAACTGACCCAGCTCAGAATTATAGTAGGACACTTTCATAGTATATTGCTGATTTTTTTCTTTAAAAAAGTACTTTGGCTTAAAATCATTATCATTGTATTAAAATATAACTATCTCAGTATCAAATAGCAAAAAAAAGTTGAAAGTGTATTGGTTGTACTTGAGGTAAGGGTTTTTAAAAAATGTAAAAGAATAAAACTTAAGATCTAAATTAAAGCATTTGTATTAAGTATTATTAGCTTCTAGATTTAGGTTTGCACTACAACCTTTAAAAAGTCTGATTTACTCTTCTTATGGTCAGGGTGTTTAATTTGAACCTGTACAGTAGGGTAACTTCTCAATCCAAATTGACTAAAGTCAAATTAAATTAAAAAAAAGAACAAACCCCACTTCCTTAGTTATATAGTACATTTCAATTGCTTATAGCCAAACAGTTCTTGGTTTAACCATCTTAGCACAGAAGCAGAGCATTTTGTCATTCCCAGTTCTGTTGGATAGTGCTGCCTTGGGTAGTGTTCACCAGTATCTCTATCATATTTCATTTTACATCTGCTTCAGGGATAGTTTTAGTTTATATTTTCTATAATTACAATTTTATCCAATTTGTCTCTACCCTGTTTTCATCAGTTTAACCATCATTTGGTTATTTTTTCAGAAGACATTTTTACACGTGCTGCAATAAAGTAGTAGAAAAGTAATTATAAGCAGAAAACACAAACAGGTTTTTTTTTTTCCTGTACTGGGGCTTGAACTTGGGGCCTTTACCTTGAGTCTCTCCACCAGCCCTATTTTTGTGATGGGTTTTTCGAGGTAGTGTCTTGCGAACTATTTGCCTGGGCTGGCTTCAAACTGCGATCCTCCTGATCTCTGCCTGCTGAGTAGCTAGGATTACAGGCGTGAGACACCATGTGCCTGGCTAACAAACTGTACTCTTAAGTGCAAAGTGAAATAAAAACCATACTTTCCAATGCATCATCAGAAATGTTTTGTATACATCTCTGAGCATCGCTCTTTGTATCTTTTCATACAGAATTAGATACTTGGGGTTATTTTATTTTTTTACTTTCACATAACTGGTACATACACATTTTCCTATCAAAAGGATTTAGATATTAGATTAATCAGCTTCAGTTTTAGTAAAATTAAAATGACTGTAAAAGGTTATTGCACACTATATCTAAATGCTTCATAGCTTATTATTTATAGTCTTGATTTCTCTTTAAATGTTTCCTGTCTAGGCCTGTATAGAACAACAGTTTGATTCTCTAAATGGAGGAGTATCTGTGTCAAAAAATAGCACTTTTGCTGAAGAATTTGCACATAGTATTCGTTCAATTTTTGCAAATGTAGAAGCCAAACTTGGTAATGTAAATTGCATGTTTAGTTTTTGTTCATAAAATTTGCATTTTCTTAAAAGCATAATTTAATTTGTGCTTTCATCTTACTGCTTTATAAGGAGAACCTTCTGAAATTGATCAAAGAGACAAATATGTTGGAATTTGTGGACTCTTTGTATTGCACTTTCAAATTTTTAGAACTGTTGATAAGAAGTTTTATAAGTCTTTATTGGACATTTGTAAGAAGGTAAGACTTGGAAATTTTATTTTTCACTTTGAGTAGATTTAAAAGATTTTTGATAAAACGAGATATTTAAAATGTGTTTTTAAATGTTTTTTAAAATAAGTAAGTAAATAATTATTTACAAAAGTAATTTGGTGGGCTGGTAGAGTGGCTCAAGTAGTTGAGTCCCTGCCTAGTGTGACACTCTGAGTTCAAAACCCAATAATGTCTCCCCCCCAAAAAATTGATAATGTTCATTTTTATTTAAGTTTCAAGCATTCTAGAAATAAGTAACATAGTAAATGAAAATGCTGTATAATTTCATTTCATATGGATGTGTATGTTGGTGGATATTCTTCAGATTTTTTTTCTTACATATTTAACTTTCTGTACTGCTATATTTTTCCTTTTTTTCTGATTTTAATTTTTCTTCCTCTTACCATTCATTCTTACTGTTGATGTAGAAAAAAAATTTTCTACATCTTTGCTATTTCCATCATATGACCCCTGATTTCAAAATTGAAAATTTAGTTTGTGAGTAGTAACATCAAATGATGGGGACCATGAGGACCCAGTTACTTTTTCTTTTTAGTTTTTTCACTGGCGTAGAATGAAAATAAGAATATTAGGTTTCAACTTTCTGCAGTCCATGAGTGTGTATTGTGTGTGTGTGTGTTAATATTTAGGCAGCAATAAAATTGTTGTGCTCAACATTAGATACCGAAATGCTTTCACCGTATGCCATGTAAGTTACTTGCTTCATAGCATATTAATGAGGTTTTTTTGTGATTATTATTACTTGGAATGAATTGTCTTCCATGTGCACTGTAGAACTATTAATAAGTTTATTTTTCTGCCTACGTTAATTTTTTTTTCCTCTTATATTATTTCAGGTACCTGCCATTACTCTAACTGCTAATATTATCTGGTTTCCTGATAATTTTTTGATCCATAAAATACCAGCAGCTGCCAAACTTCTAGACAGAAAAAGTCTTCAAGCCATTAAAATACACAGGGATACTTTCCTACAGCAGAAAGCTCAGTCACTTACCAAGTAGGTTTTATAAGCAACTGTTAATGAAAATACTTCTTAAGATACTTTATACTGAAAGCATTTAAATTATAAGATCAAATTTACTAACTCATTGCCAGAGAAAGGTTGGGCAGTCTCTGGAAGACTTGTTTTTATAGAAACTGTTTTTTCCTTAATGTTTTAGGCTTTAAGTTAGTTTAAGATGCAGGCAAGTTGTACTTTTGGACACACACACACACACACACACACAGTTTTTTTTTAGCAGGTATATTAAATATTTTTTATTTTAAGTGAAGTGAAGTCTCCTGTTCATTTAAGGTATGTCAGTTGATGACGTTACTAACACTCAGTGTCCATGATGAGTTCTGGAGGAGTTGACTTTAATATGATGCTCTTTTCATGTCCCTCCCCCTCCACCCTTTTTTTTTTTTTTTTTCTTGTGGTATTGGGGCTTGAACTTAGGGCCTACACCTTGAGCCACTCCACCAGACTTTTTTTGTGAAGGGTTTTTTTGAGATAGGGTCTTGAGAACTATTTGTGTGTGCTGGCTTCGAACCACGATCCTGCTGATATCAGCCTCCTGAGTAGCTGGGATTACAGGCGTGAGCCACCAGCGCCCGGCCCTCCCCTCCCCTTTTTTTGAAAATAATGTATGCATATATTTAAAAAATTCAAACAGCTGAAGTTTGAAAGGGATAATTAATTGTTCCTAATGTAGCTTCTCCTTGTATCTTAGTCCTTTCTAAAAGATGACCCAAGCATTGTATGCACATATGAATAAAAAAAAAAAAATTAAAAAAAAAATGAGAAGAGGGAAAGACCAGAGGTTGTACTTATGTGGACGTACTTTCTGTCTCTTACCTTTGGATTCTCCCAGCAAAAAGGCCATCACCAGATACAGGCCCTCGAACCTTCAAAACTGGGAGCTTAATAAATCTCTTTTCTTTATAAATTAAAAAAAAAAAGACCCTTCTTTTGACATTTAGATCTTTATTTTTTGTTTATTATGTAAAATTTTAAATGTGCACAAAAAAGAAAATAGTGTAAAGAGCCCCATGTTCCCATCACCCAGCTTCAAAAATTTATTGCATATTCTTATTTGTGTACACTGCTAGAACCACATGCTAACCTGGATGAAGATTTTAAGTGAAATAACACAGGGCTCTTACTGGCTCTGTGTTGGTTCCACATTTTATTTGTGATATGGGTAAATAATGCTTATTAGCAACTTTCTGTTGATCCAGGTGATGAAATCGGGCCACTGATCCACAGGGTGGGGAGGGGATGAGAAGTATATCTGTAAGGTAAGAGATCCCCTAAAGCATCTTGGTATCGTCATGACCTGTGACTAAAGTCAGTGGACAAAGATAACCAATTCAGGCAGGTCTATCATGGCGGAGATACAGGCATTCTAAAGTACGTGTTAAGACAGAGTGGAGGGATAAAGACAAGGTTTAGATTTAGATCAAAGAGGTAAATTTTAGATGGAGAGACAGAGAACAGGTTTAGTGGTGCTATGTTAAAAAAAGATGTGGGTATTAAGTGTATAAGTACTCTGAAAGTGTGATGCAGTTGTTAAAAATGCACACATTAATAAATGTTGCATCCAGGTTGTGGACCTTTCTAGGTCAAGGGAGTTGGTAGTTTCATTGAATTTTTTTGAAAAATGGTACTGGGGTTTGAACTCAGGGCTTTGGGCTTGCTTTGGAAATGCTCCACCACTCTGCTACTTGAGTTCGCCCCTATCCCTTTTTGCTTTAGGTTATTTTTCAGATAGGGGCTTGTGATTTTTGCCCGGGCTGGCCTAGATCACAGTTCTGCTGTTTAGTTGGGATGACAGGTGTGGGCCACCTCTGTTTTCATTCCTGGGATTGGAGGTGTGGCTCAAGCAGTAGGACACCTGCCTAGCAAGTACAAAGCCCTGAGTTCAAATTCCAGTTCTGCCCCCACCCCCGCCCCCAAAATATGTTCTCATTCTTGCTTGCCATACTCTGGTCATACTGCCTTTTTTGTTACTACCTAAACACGTCAGATGCATTTTAAATGTTTTAGGATGTTTGCTTTGGTTATTCACTTACCTTACATTCTCTTCTCTCATGTTTGCGTCAGATACTCATTCATCTGATTCAAATCTTGGCTCAAAATTACCCATGCTGTGAACCTACTTTGATCACTGTATTTAAAACTGTACTCCTACCTCAGTCCCTATTCCTTATTTAATTTTTTTCCCATAGCGTGTATTAACTGGCATCTTTTAAGTATCTTAAGATTTAAATTTTTTATTTCTTTTTTCGTTTGCTTGGGTTTTTTGTTTTTTTTGACACAGGGTCTTGATATGTATCCCAGGCTGGCCTGGAACTCACTGTGTAGTCCAGGCTGGCCTGGAACTTGTGATTCTCCTACTTTATGCTTCCAATCACTGGGATTACAGATGTGCACCATTATGCCCTGCTTAATTTTTGATTTCTGTATTACACAACTCTGCTTTCTAGAATCAAGCTTCATGGAGGCAGGGATTTTCATCTGTTTGTTTTCAGTACTAGAAATAGTGCCTGCCCTTTACAAGCACTCAGGAAATATTTGTTGAATGAGTAAGTCATATATGTATATATGCTATATTTTGAAAATCAGAAAGGTGAAATGACTGCTGTACGGAAATACTTTATTCTAATCAGTATGAAAAAAATGGAAGTAAATTTTCTTTACTGTGTTGAGTAACCCCAATGTTTTCCTTTGTTAGAGATGTGCAATCTTACTATGTCTTTGTGAGCTCATGGATGATGAAAATGGAGTCTATTTTATCTAAAGAGCAGAGAATGGATAAATTTGCTGAAGACCTTACCAACAGATGCAGTGTTTTTATACAGGTACTTATTGCTTCTTACTTAGAATATTTTGGGGTGATTTTTTTTGTTGTTGTTGTTAATTTAATTTATAGCAGTTATGCATGAAAAAACCCGGGAAAGGATATGTTCTTAGGACATTGATTTGGTTATGTTTCGATCTGTGTGACTTACTAGGTTTTCTAACATACCCATTTGAAGCTTTTTTTGTTTTGTTTTGTTTTGTGGTGCTGGGGCTTGAACTCAGGGCCTATACTTTGAGCCACTCCACCAGCCCAGGTGGAGTTTTGTGTGTTGGGTTTTTTCGAGATAGGGTCTTGCAAACTATTTGCCCAGGCTGGCTTCCAACCATGATCCTCCTAATCTCTGCCTCCTGAATAGCTAGGATTACAGTGCCGGGCTCCTATTTGAAGCTTTGTATTATCTTTAAAGTATGACTTTTTAGTTGTATCCCATAAGTTTTGATGTATTATATTTTCATTATCATTTAGTTCAAAATATTTTAAAATTTTTATTGTGACTTCTTTGATCTTTGGAGAGTCTTAAAGACATTTCCTAATTTTCAAATATATAAGGATTTTCTAATTATCTTTTTCTTATGTGATTTATAACAGTAATAAAATATTTTTAGCATTTTGAAATTTATAAAGGCCTGGCCTGTGCTCAGCTTTGGTTTTAATATACTTTGAGACAAAGTACATGATATTTAGAATTGTGTCTTTCTTTCTAGTGAATTGAACCTTTTATCATTAAGAAATATCTCTGTGGGGGCAGTGATAGATAGACCCTGTGCTCAGCATGCACAGGCCTGGGGTTCAATCTTCAGCACTGTCTTCTTCAGCACCCCCTTCTTCAGCGCCCCCTTCTTCAATGTTCCCTGCCCTAAGCAATGCGTTTTGTCCCTTGTGTGTGATAGTAATATAGCTGTGCCATTTTCTTTTAGTTAATGTCAACATGGTATATTTTTTTGACCCCTTATAACTTGTAGCATTTCTGACTTTTTAATGTGTCTCTTATGTTTGTCATGACTGATATATTTAATTTAAAATTACCATCTGACTAGATTTCTATTTGTCTGAATTTTCTGTCTTCTTTTAACTCTCTTGCTCCCTATTCAGTTACTTTTATCATTTTATTTTCCCCTTTCTCTGTTAGTTTCTTAATTCTGTATTACCTTGTTATTCTTTTTTCTTGTTAATCTGGAGATTTTAAGATGCATAATTATTGGTTCAACTCTAATGTAATTTGGCAGTTTTACCTGTTTCCAGACAGTGTAAGGCTCTTAACCACTTCAGTTTTGTTTGTCTTCCTCTCACCTTTTTTGCTGCTCTTGTGAACTTTGATTTTCTCTATATTTTAAACTTTGCAAATATTATTACTGTTGTTTATAGTCAGTGTTTATTTAGATTGACTCTTGTATTTGTCCATTCTGTTGCATTTCATCTTTCCTGAATCTCTTTGTTTCATCCTTCTGCTTGTGGGAATATCTGCTAGTATTTCATCTAATGGAAGTTAACTATTGATGAATTATCACAGTTTTTGGTCTGAATAGGTCTTAAACAGTTTTGCTGCATTAGAATTCTAGGTTGGTTAGATTTTTTTCAGCTAGGTTTTAAAAGTATTTTACTTTTTCTTGGTTTCCTTCATTTTTGTTAAGAAATCAGCTGTTGGTTTGTTGCTTTTTAAATAATGACATATCTTTAATTATTTGTAAGATTTAGATTTTGGATTTTAGCAATGTTACTATGATGTCTGAAAGTGTGGTTTTGTGTTTTTGCAGCTTCTTAAATTTATGTAAAAGTCTCAGCCACTGAAGAGCACCATTTCTGTTCTTGTCTCTCTCTTCTAGTTCTGTCTTCATCTGTGTCTAATGTGCTGTTTAAGACAGATTAGGAACTCAGTCTAGCACAATTAGTCTAGGACAAGTAGCAACCCAGATCACTTCAACCCAGTTATGAGATGACTTTGAAGAAGCACTTCAATCCTGTGATAGTTTCTTTTTTCCAATTCATCCTTAATTTTTTGGGGGGAGGGAGGTAATCTTTTATCTTTTATAATCTCAACACAGAACCTAGGTAGTTTACTAGAACCCTGTGCTCTCTTTGATGGGCCATGGACTCCTGTTGCTGTCCTCATCCCTGTAAACCATTGTTGGAAAATATGTTTGGCTTCTGCCTTTAACAAAAGCCTCTAAGATAGATGCTCTAGAGAAAGCAACTCTAAATGCCAGGCTCAAAGCTCTGGGTTTCTGTCTTCTACCAGATCTTGGCCTCCTGTTTCCATATTTTCCTGATAGATCTTTGATGCTTTCTAAGGGATTTTAGAACTGGGATGCCCAGCTTTTCTAGATGTTCTCAGCAGAAGGGTAGTTCACATTGTTTATTCTGTCATTAATAGTAACAGACCGAGACATCTTTGCCCCTGTTTAGATTTTAAAGTAATGTGTCATGTATGTCCAGTTCACAGATTAATGATGAATGGTGTGGTATGGGCCTAGGAATTCTGTACTTCAGGCCCCTCATCAAAAAAAGGAGGCCCTCTTTCCTGCCTGCCTTAGTGGCTGACTTTTGCTCTTCCTTATATCAAGCTTTGTAGCTTTTCCCAGAACTGCACTGGGCAGGATGTGAGGTGATGGCCATTTAGCTGACAAGATAAGACTTGTGATTCTTTCTGCATGCATGTCCCATGCTTTGATCTTAATTGTCAATTTTCTGAGGATGCTGTCCTCTGTTTTGTTTCCTAATTCTCTTAATTTAGCACGTTTCCACCACAAAGCTATTACTGGTTCAGAGTCACTCCTACTTCTTACAGTGTTAAGTATTACTTCTTTAGTGAGGCATAGTGGTTGCTGAAAGAGTGCTTTCTCACATAGGGTAGGGCAGGAAAAAAAGGATGACAGCACTAGTGTTGAAGTTCTGCCCTGCCTCCCTGGATATTTCTACAGTGGTATATTTTAGGTTCATCTTTAAATGGTACAATTTTTTGGACCTTTACAAACCCAGATAATCTCTAGCATTATTTTTGTGTTTCTGAGTGTCCTTTTTGTGTTTAAATGAAGAACTATATGAGAGGTAATATCCTTATTTACTGCTTTCCTGAGTTTAGTAGCATTAAATATTTTTATAAAGAAAAAACCTCACAAGATGTATGTTTCCTTTATGAATAGAAGGGAAGGAGAGAAACTGTTCTCAGTGGGCTGGGAGGAGTGAAGGCCTGATTAGCAGAGACAAGATAGCAGATGGACTGTGGGGATTGGTCTAGGTAAAGAGGAAAGAGGAAATTGACTTTGTGTATCTGCATTGGTCGCAAAGCAGCAATTTCTCCTCATTCTTCTTTTCATTCCTAGCTTTTTAGAACCTCAGCTATTACCCTAAGTGGTAACAGATAGGAGTTTTTATTCTCTTCTTTGGCAGGTAGTATAAGAAACATTAGTTATTGGCAAGTTGAGGAATAACTTATTACACAGAGAATGAGGTCTTAAAGAAATGAATTTTATACTTGTGATTATTCTCAATGTTTCTTTTGTAGGGTTTCCTATATGCATACAGCATTGGTACCATTATTAAAACCACAATGAATCTCTACATGTCCATGCAAAAGCCAATGACCAAGAACTCAGTGAAGGCATTGTGCAGGCTCATTGAACTGCTCAAGGTAGGTCTTTGTTACTTTACCTGCCATCATGATTGAGAAATGCCTGGATTTGACTTTATGATTGCAAGAGAACAAAAACTTGTAAGAAATGTAAGTATTTCTCAACTGAAAGAAGTTTCTGAAAAAGCATCATGAATGGCCAGTACAGATGCTCCTTGACTTATGGTGAGGTTATGTACCAACAACCTCATAGTTCAGCCTAACCCAATTTAAATGTGCCCAGAATTCTAACATTAGCCTGAAGTTGGGCAGAATGATCTAACTCAATGCCTATTTTATAAAGAATTGACTATCATATAATTTTTCTAATACTGAAAGTGAAAAACAGTAAGATGGGACTGTCTGTTTAAACTTCATTAAAAGTTAATGAAGTGAGAAAGAAAAGGATAATGGAAAAAATGGCATCAATTAAAGTTTTATTTATGGAAGTTTGTAAAGCATATAAGTTTAAAAAAACAATAGTGCATATGAGGTTAGTTAACATGAAGCTGATTATAACTCAGAGAATGTCTTCTTGAACAGAAGATGACTTACAGAAGCGGGCAAATGAATCAAAATCATAGTGCACTTATGGGAATGTGGTAAAATGTTTCAAAGCATACATACTGTTAAGAAAAAGAAACCAACTCCTTGTGGGTCAGAGAGTCCCTGTCCCTGTTGATCTTTTTTTTTGGCAGTACTGGGTTTGAACTTAGGGCCTCACACTTGCTGGCAGGTGTTTTACCACTTGAGCCACTCTGTCCTTTTTTGTTTTGGGTATTTTCAAGAGAGGGTCTTACAAGCTATTTTGCCTGAGCTGGCCTGGAACCACGATCCTCCTGATCTCTATCTCCTGGGTAGCTAGGATTACAGGCATGAGCCACTGGCATGTGGCTCCAGTTGATCTTATGTAAAAATTTCAATTAAGATTTGCTGGTAAGTTTCTGTTAGTCAGGGACTTTAGATTTGTTTAGGAAAAGGAAGATTTTTGTTTTCTTTTGAGATTGTACCTTTGGATTTCCAGGCCTTTTTTTCTCTCTAAGGTATGTTACCTAGTATCAGTTACATTTTTTAGTGAACTATATACAGAGGTGTGCATATATATAGGTGTAGACATATATAAAAGCATAGTTTTCAAATAATAACACTTAAATGCTATCCCAGTATTTCAAAACCCCTTGTGTATCCCTCCTACATTGCATTCCATCTACCCCCACAGAGGAAATCAATATCCTGAATTTTATGCATATCATTCCTTTGTTTTTCTTACTAGTTTACCATATATAAATCAATCCATAAACCATTCATCGTTATGTAGTTTACAAGTTTATATTAGTGGAGTAATATTTTATGTATTCTTTGACTTCCTTTTTTTTTTTTAACTCAACATTTTATACTATAGTGTATCCATGTTGGGGTGGGTAGCTGTACTATGGTCATTTTCATTGCTGGGTGGCTTACCTGTGGGATTGTTTCCAGTTTTTGCTATTATAAACAGTATTTCCATTCTTGTATATTTCTTAGAATACTTGTGTGGGAGTTTTTCTGTTAGTGTATACTTACTACTAATATATTATATACTTCCAAGAGGTCACTGGGTTACATGTTACATGTGTTCAGCTTTTCAAGATGATGCAAATTATTTTCCCAAGTAGTGAATCAGTTTACATGCTTCTCACAGTGTAGTATACTTCCCATTGTTCTCCAGCTGGCCAGCACCAGTATAGACTTGCTGAAAGTGCTTCAGACCAGAAGTGTTTCAAATTTCTCTTTTTTGATTTTGGAATATTTGCACATATGTAATGAGTTATCTTGGGAATGGGACCTATGTCTAAATGTGAAATTCATTTACATTTCACCTTATATATACATCTTAGAGGTCATTTTTTGTACAGTATTTTTTATGTGCCTGCATTTTACTGTAACTTTTTATGTGTGGAATTTTCCACTGTGGTATCATGTTGATACTTAAAGTTTTGGATTTTGGATCATTTCAGGTTTTTGATTTTTGATTTAGGCATGCTAAACCTGTGCTGTAGGCTTCAGGTGACTTGTTTGTTCGTTTTGTAAATTAGTGGGTATAATTGGTTTTGATTGTGAGTTTTTAATGCTCTACCAGTAATTGTTAATGATGGTTGAATATTTTTATTTATTGGCTGTGTTTCTTCTTTTGAGAAAAATCTGTTCATATCTTTCTTCAGTTTCCTACAGGATTGTATACTTTAAAAAAAAAAGGTCATTTGGAGTCTTTATATATTCTGAATACTAACTGCTTGTATTTGGCACATACCATACTTTGGTTTACCTTCATATTTTCTTTATATTGGCTTTTGATAAATAGAAGTTCTTAATTTTAATGTGAATTTTCTAATTTTATCCTTTCTGGTGTTTTTCGTTTTTTATTTACAAACTCCTTCCCATGCCTGCAGTCAGAGATGCCCTCCTATTTTGTTCAAAAGTTTCATGTTGATTTTCACAAAATTTGGTTCTTTTTAGGCAATAGAGCATATGTTCTACCGGAGAAGCATGGTTGTGGCTGATTCAGTTTCACATATAACACAGCACCTTCAACATCAGGCTCTTAATTCTATTTCTGTAGCTAAGGTATGCAAATTATGATGTATTTAGCAAAATTGTGTTTTTTATTCTTTTGTTTTATATGTGATTTCTGATTTAGTGTATGTATTCTATTTCTTCAAACATAACATACCTGGTCATTTATCTCCATAGTATTTTACAGTTTTCAGAGTTATCTTTACTCTGAAATTGCAGAGTTTAATACACCTCCCATTAAATGACATTGTATGCACTTTTGAAATGGATGTATAGTATTTGGAAGTGATTTCTTATTAAATTAATAGCATTCTTAAAGTATGCCTAATGTGCTTGCTGTTCTTGACAGTGCTAAGATACAATGTTATAAAAGTAAAGTACAAAACAGGGAAGGTAATTGTTCATGCTCTCTTAACTAGAATCATGGAAAAGATATTGAGAAGTTTTTCTCCTGAGACTTTTATTACCTCAGAAGCAAAACTAATGGTTTCCTCTTTTATCTTTAAGAAAAGAGTAATTTCAGACAAAAAATACAGTGAACAGCGTCTTGATGTGCTCTCTGCTCTAGTGTTGGCTGAAAACACTCTAAATGGACCAAGTACAAAGCAACGACGACTTATTGTTTCTTTGGCACTAAGTGTTGGCACACAAATGGTAAGAATGATGCTGTTACTTAGGGAATAAAGTTAATTTTGGAGATTTCACAGTTCTTTTGTTACTGACTCAAGAAACCTGTCTTTATTTTAACTACATATTCTGTCTTTTTCCCTCCTCTTGATAGAAAACATTTAAAGATGAAGAACTCTTTCCTCTTCAAGTAGTCATGAAAAAACTGGATCTTATCAGTGAACTTAGAGAACGGTAAGACTGGCATTTGTAATAATACTCAAAAGATAGGGCTAATACGAGAATCAGTTGTCTTTTTAGCCTAGTGAGAGAAGGAATAAAACCCGGATAGAACATTAGTTCCTCTCTGTAACATCTTCAGTGTGACTAAAGTGAGACAGACTGGGGATCAGACTTACTTAGCTTTGCTTCTATAGGAAGCTTGCAGCTTCCAGAAGAATTCACAGGAAAAACAATGTAACCTCAGAGAATTTGGGAGACTCTAGTGTATATCATGATTATTAGGTGTTGGGCTGGTGGAATGGCTCAAGTGGTAGAGGCCTGCCTAGCAAGCATGGGACACTGAGTTCAAACCCCAGTACTGCCACAAACCAAAAGGGATTATTAGTGTCATTGCTGGATTTTTAAATCTGCTGCTTTATAATAAGGCTTCAACTGTTTGTCATACTTAGAGATCCATGATTCATAGTGTTCTGTGATTTTATTTAAAGATAGGAATTAAATTGCGTTGTCAGTAGCCAATCACTAAATAGAATTAGTTTTTTGAAGCCTTATTTTTTCAGGTACTTGTGACTTTATTGTTTCCTTTTTATTGAGGAAGCAGGAGGTTTCTTGAAGGGAAAATGAGTCTTCTGAATTTTGATTTACAGCTGAATTATGGTTACAGTACATTTTCTGTTTAATGCGTATAATTTTCTTTGTTGTTCTGAGAAGCTGACATTTTGTAGTTAGTGCTGTTGAATTTTCCATTCTTGTAAGATATAGTGAACCTTCCTCGTCTAAGATACTTAATGATCATTTTGTTACCCTGTAAGGTATGAAATAGTTATTTGGTGTCAAAGATTATAGATTATATGTGACAGGTTTTTTGTTTTTCTTTTTTGTCAGTTTGCTGTCTGACTTGGAGACAGGTAAAATGAGAATGTGATGCGAGTAAAAGTTTAGTCAGATCAAATAATACTGAAAATAAATTTATTTAAAGGCTAAATGTGTTGTGTACTAGTTTTATCATTGCTGGGACTGAAACATCACTGACTGAGACAACTTAAATGAGGAAAGATTTATTTTGGCTCACAGTTTTGAAGGGCTCAGACCATGGTTGCTGGGCCCCTGTGTGTGGGCAAAACACCATGGTGAACATCATGATGGTAGGGGTGTGTGGTGGAGAAGTTTCTTCAATTGATAGTGGACAGGAAGCAGAGAGTAAGGAAGGAACTGAGAACTTGGTATCACTTTCAAAGATACACCTCCAGTGACTTACTAATTTGAACTAGGTTCTACTTCCTAAGTTTCCAGAATTTCCCAAAGTAGTGCTACTAGCTGGGGACCAGGCCTTCAACACATAAGCCTATGGGGTGCATTTAATAGTCAAGCCATAACATTCTGCCACAGACCCCCAAACGTCCAAGGTTGTGTCATGATGCAAAATGCATTCAGTCTGTTTCCAAGATACCAAAGTCTTTACATTTCTGACTACTCAAGGTAGTCTCTTAGTACTCTTACAATGGAACAGAATAAGCATTCTCATTCCAAGAGGGAGGAATAGGGTCATGGAAAGGAGGAATGGGACCAAAGCAAGACTGAAACCCAGCACGACAAACATTAAATCCCATAGCTCCATGTCTGGCCTCTGGAGCATGTGGTGTCATGATGTGCGTTCCAATAGGCTTGAGTAAGCCTACCCCAGTAGTCTTGCTATTTACAGCCCACAGGGCCTCTCTTCTAGGCTGGCTTCACTTATTCCTTGTGGCCTTTCCTTAGTAGACCTAACACATTCCTGGCATCTCCAACACCCTGGGGTATCGATTGCAGGTTAGGCTTCACCCTCGCAGCTTCATGTATTCCCCTCTTCAGGGGCCTCCTCCAGAGATACTGACCTTGTCACATATTGTCTGACATCTCAGTCTTTACTTTGTTATCTGGGTAGAAGCCTCCATGTCCCCGTAACACTTGCATTCTGTGTGCCTGCAAAACCCATCATGTGGACATCACTAAGGTCTTCTTCCAGCTTCAGCAGTATCCAGGTGCCCTTGGACCTTGATCACAGTGATCTCTATGTTCCTTGGTGGCTGAGATTCCTAGAAAAACATCTTGGCAGTCCTGTGAGAGAAGGGCACACAGCAGGCATTCTCTTCTCTAGGGGAAGACTTTCAAATGAATTTGCTCTTTCATACCCTTGAGCTTGCAGTGGGTGGAATTTGGTCAATTCCTGAAATGCCCTCAAGCCATCTTTTCTATTTTCTGAATGCAAAGTGCTTGGCTTTTTAATAATAGTTCTCATCTCTTCAGAAACCATGCCTTCCTTATCCCCAGATTTACACTGGCTTTTGTGACAAATGTGCAGGATTTTCAAGTCTCTGCTCTACTTTTTGCTCCCAATTTTCACTACAAACACACAGCTAAAAGCAGATAGCAATAATCATGCCACAGTCTGAATGCTATGCTGTGTTGAAATTTCCTCTGCCAAATTTATTAGTCCATTACTTTGTTTTTCGTTTGCTTATTTTACCTCACTCACTATATCAGCACATGGACAAAATGTGGACAAATTCTTTGCTAGAATGTAACATATTTGAATAGCCTGTAGTACAGTTCCCAGTAGAGTCCTCATTTGTACCTGAAACATTATGGGCTTTCATTGTCCCCATTCATATTGACGTTCTGTCCTGTGCATCCTCTAGAATCACTCATTAAGCTCTGCTTACTTCATTTTGGAACTTCTCTAGTCTGCATCTCCATCCTCTTCCAAAACTTTCCCATGAATCAGTTTGCAAAGACTTTAATCACGTAGTCAGGCCAATGAACTCATTTCTCTGATGTCAGTTTTTCTTTGTTAGTTACTTTTGCTTCACTTGGGCAAAATACTTGACAAACAACTTACGGGAGGAAAGATTCATAGTTTCAGAGACAGACAGTGGTTGCTTGGCTCCATGAGCAAAGACGGGTAACAAAAAAGGCAGGAATATCAAGCTTTTAGTTAATTTATGGGCCCAAGTAAGTAAGGAGTCAATGGTTTTCAGCAAAAGCAGTTAAAGTTCCTGTCACACATGTAGGCCCCACCTCTTAAAGTTTCCAGAACTTCCCAAAATAGTGCCACCAGCTAGGGACACATGAGCCTATGGGAACAATTCATATTCACACCTAAACATGTTTTTCAGGAATCTTTAGAATGAAAGCATATGCAGAATTCTGACAGTGTGAAGAATTGGAGTATTTTGTAACTTTTGCTCAATTTGAAAAGTATTTGTTTTGTGACTTTTCTGTACTAATGTTGGGTAAAGTGATACAGGGAATCCAAAATGAGTAAGACAGACCTCTTACCCTTATAACACATGAAGGCATTCTTTGGTATTGTTTTGCGATACTTTTGTTTTGATGCCACTAATTATTTACTACCTTTTATTGTAGAATCCAAACACAGTGTGACTGCTGTTTTTTATACTGGCATCGAGCTGTCTTCCCAATTTATTTAGATGATGTATATGAAAATGCTGTTGATGCAGCCAGATTACATGTAAGTAAAGAATAAACACCATTTTTAGTCACCTTTTTAGTTTTAAAATACGTCATTTAAGAAAACATTAAAAAGTTGACAGCTAATGTTGTTTTGAACATTATGCACATCCAATAAGTGTTTATACAGTCTGTAGTTAAATTTATATTAATATTTAATTTTAATATATTTAACCTCTCCCCACACATTACTGTCCATTCTCATTTCATTTTAGTTTTTGTCAGAATAGTCTGACATTTATTTGTCAGCTATTCAAATTTCTTTCTTTCTTTTTTTTTTGCTATATTGAGGATTGAACTCAGGGCTTTGCACTTGATAAGCAAGTGTGCTACTTGAGCCATGCCATACCCCTCAAATCTGTTTCTTGATGGAAATGCGTATTTGAAAGCATAAGATACAAAGGATAAATGAATGTGCTTAGTTAAATTACATGGTTTAAATTCTTTTCAGGAAAATAAGACAGTTGTGGAAAAGTCAAGGCTGATTGATCTATCTGCATAGATTTGTAATGTTGTTTATATTATGTTTCTGGGTTTTGTAAACTTTTCTGCATTTTAATTTTCTTTGTAGTACATGTTCAGTGCTTTACGGGACTGTGTACCTGCTATGATGCATGCAAGACATTTAGAGTCGTATGAGCTACTTCTGGATTGCTATGATAAGGAAATTATGGAAATTTTAAATGAGGTAAGGTACTATTTGAGATTGACAAGTCTAAAACAATGTTTTGGAAGGCAGTGTTTGGAAAAAAAGTCTTGGATTTAATCAGACTTCCATTGAGTCAAAAGTTATTTCTGAATCACTATGTAGAGCCAAGGAGCTATTTTTAATTACAGTATTGCTATTATACTAAATTAATATATAATTACTGATTTTTTTTTAAGAAAAAATTTTTTTGGAAATTCTTAGTTTAATAAATAGTATATTTTGGGTTTAAATTTCTGTTTATTAATAGGATGCATGTACAAAATGGGTTTAAATGTTGGGTCGTGCTGCTGATTGTACAGTTAAGGAAGCAAAACTATTTTGATATTTTATTGAATTTCCTATGGGTGCTCCTAAGAGAAAAGGCTATATATTTAAAAGGCTTGTGTAACAAATAATTTGAAAGCAGTGTAATGTTCCCCTCCCTGTGTTTATAATGAACACTGATCTCTTCAAAATGAAATTTCCATCTAGTGATATTTTTGTTAGGAGAAAGGAATTAAAAATAAGCAAACTTCATAATATAAACCTGTTTAGGTTTGAAGAAATTATGAAAAACTTTACATAATTTCTTATATTAAGTGCTTTCTTATATTAAGTATTCTTTCTTTTTGACAGTGGTGGGTTAGTGAACTCAGAGCCTTGCACATGTTAGGAAAGCACTCTACCATTGAGCTGTGTCCCTAACCTATAAGTATTCTTACATTTTTATTATCATATTATTGTTGTACTGTGGGTACATTGTGACATTTAAAGTTCTTACAATATATCTTGGTTAAATTCAAACCCTCCATCATTCTCCTTTATCCCCCCAAGTCTATTCTTTAAAATAGTTTCCACGGGTCTCATTTTTCCATTTTTATACATGAGTACATAATACGTCCACCATATTCACCCTCCTTCACCCTTTCCTTACATCCCCCCTCCACCCCCACTGGCATCAACCCCTAGACAGGACCTGTGTTTTTTACCTTTCTGTCCTCCTTTTTTGAAAAAAGACATTTTTGTTGGTTTAATATATGTATACAGAGTTTCACTATTACATTTATGTGTATACGTGTATTGTATCCCAAATTGGTTCATTCCTGCCATTTTTTTCCTTTCTACCTCCTTAATCCTCTTCTTAAAATTTAAAAGTCTATATTCATTCTCGTTAACTATTCTTATTTAGAAAATAAAGTACATGTCTGATACAGAGCTGTGGCAGACCAGAAAAGATGAGTACTTCCATTACAGTGAATTTTGTGACTTTCAATTATGATTACAAGGAAACTTTTCTTTATTGTACATGTGCAGGACCTTTCCTCTTCTGTTGCTAATTCCCATAAATTTTATGCTTTGTGTTGCATATTCATAGTCCTTGTAGTGAGGACATTGGCCATTAGCTTTCAGTTTTCTTTTTAAGGGAATTTAAAGTATTAATGAAAATAAAATCTTGGTATTTATGTAACTGCTCCCTGCCCTCAGAAGGCATTGTTTTAAAATGGAGAGCAGAGCAGTTTCACTTTCCCAATTAAAGTAAAGATTTTACCTTTGAGTTTTTAGTCTTAAACCAAGGGACCAGTTTGTAGTTTTTTCATTAATGCACTGATTATAATTTTATTTTTGGCTCTACTGGGGCCTTGTGGAACTCAGGACTATGCACATGCTAAGAGGGTTGTTCTACCTCTTGAGCTATGCCCCCAGCACTTTCTTTGTTGTTCTTGTTGTTGGTTTTACTGTGTTTTTGTGATGGGCAATAACTTTGCCAGGCTGAGCTTAAATTTGGGATCTTCCTCCCGCCTCTTCCTCAGTAGTGGGATTACAGATGTGCTCCACTGTGCCTGGCTTGATTGTAAAACTCTTTTAAGGTCATAGCATAAACATATAGGGAGATAATACAATTGGAATATCATTTTGAAAAACTCAGTTCTTTTGTGAATAGCGTTTGCTGGACAAGTTGTGCAAAGAAATAGAGAAGGATCTGCGACTTTCTGTGCATACTCATTTAAAGCTGGATGACCGAAACCCTTTCAAAGTTGGCATGAAAGACCTGGCCCTCTTTTTCTCTCTGAATCCAATTCGGTTTTTCAATCGCTTCATTGACATTCGAGGTGAGTGTTCTGCTTTTTTTTTTGGGGGGTTGCTAGGTAGGGGTACGGGGTGGCATTTACAAAGGTTCTAACAATATGCTTTCCTTCTTAGAGTTGTACATATCCTATAAATCTCTAACTATTAATAAAACAAAATCTTGCTACCATTTGTGTGTGTGTTCATTTTATTTAATTCCTTTTTATTTCTTTACTCATTTTTATTTCCTATTTTCTTGCACCTTTTCTTTTTTTTTTTTTTTTTTAAATATACTCTTGCCACAGCCTTCCACGTGCTGGAACTAGCACCTTATTTTAAAGGAAGAAGTTTTATGTTCAAAGTCAGATGGTGGGTTTTCCTTTTTATTTTCATTTCTTTCTACCATTTCCAGAATCTAAAAGTTTTCGGGTTTTTTTGTAGCTTATGTTACTCACTACTTAGATAAGACTTTCTACAACCTCACAACAGTAGCTCTTCATGACTGGGCCACTTACAGTGAAATGAGAAACTTGGCTACTCAGCGTTATGGACTGGTTATGACAGAGGCACATCTTCCTAGTCAAACTTTGGAACAGGTATGTATAAAATGTTTCTGATACAGTCTGACTATAGTATAGTATTGTTTCTTTAGGAAACATTTTTTCTTTTTACTTTATTTAGCTTTTTTTTAAAATAGAAAATAATTTGCTATACAAAACCTCATACTTGAGCCGGCAGAGTGGCTTATGTGGTAGAGTACCTGCCTAGCAGGTGTAAGGCCCTAAGTTCAAGCCCTAGTACCACCAAAGGGGGGAAAAACTCATATTTGGGAAGAGCAAAATATTAAATGCCACTTACAGTCTTCATGAAAGAATTTGCCACGTAGGATTCCTGGATGCAGTTTGTTAAGCATTTGAAATATGTATATATACATACAAAACTTGTAGAAACATACTAGAGTAGTAAGGTGACCTCTGTAGAATTATAAGGAATTCAGCCAAGGTCACACTTAAGGATTTTAAACTTGGGCATAGTATATAAACTTTAATATCTTAGGAAAAATACTCAATATTAAGTAAAACAGTTAACTTTATATTATTTCAAATTATTCTTAAAACAAGGAGTGCAAAGAAGCATTTGATTTTGCTAAATAGCTTATTTTCAGAATGGTAATATTTCATGAATGCAATGGTTTATGTAATCAGGTAATTGCATGGAATTCGTTCTGTGATAATCTAGATAATACTTATCAAAAAACATTCATTTCTAAAATTTAAGAATTTTTTCTTTATTGCATATAAGCTTCATTTCTAGTATCCTTTCATTCATTTATTTATACATCTAATATTTATATGTATTAGTGCTGGACACTTAACTATATTTAGGGATTCAAAAAGAAAATAGAAACAGTTTCAGCTCATATGCTTACAGTTTAGTGGGAGAAAAACTGTGTAAAAGCAATTAGAACACGATAAAAGATACAGTAGAAGCTTAACGTATTTTGATGCCACTTTGGGTGCTAGTTAGATAAGCTGTGGTGTATGCACATAATACACCATTAGGTGTTAGAGTAGGATCTGAAAGATGAAGGAATCCTGATGGAGAACTTGTGTATTAAAAGTGGGCTGCTCTTGTATCAAAAGAAGCATAAAGATGTGGGATTAGCCAGGCATCCGTGGAGAGTGCCTGTAGTCCTAGCTATTTAGGAGGCAGAGATCAGAAGGATTGTGGTTCGAAGTTAGCCCTGGCAAGTAGTTCATGAGACCCTATCTTGAAAAATAACCTAACTAAAAAAGGGCTGATGGAGTGGTTCAGGTGGTAGAGCACTTGCTTAACAAGCGTGAGCTGAAGTTCAGATTCAGAATCTCAGTACTGAAAAAAAAATTGTGGAATTAGACTTTCTGAAAATCCCAGGGTTCTGTCTTTTCCTAGTGGTGTGACCCCAGAGAACTCCTTAGCTTCAATTTCTAATTTCTCTAGAATTTAGAATAATGCCTCATTTCTTTTTGAGAATTACATTGAAGAAATCTTGTATAGTATCTGAAAAGTAGTATGTGTTTTGTAAATATTGCAGCATATCCTTTGACTACCTTTAAAATCTGTCCATTAGCTTACTTTGTACAAAAATGTAGAGAAGATTCTTGGGAGGACAAAGCAGATAGTCCCAAGGTTGGTGGGTTGTGGATCTTTGATTATTTAAGTGTAATTGTTCTGTTCATGTAGAGGGATAAATAATAAGCAGTCAGACTTCCTCAAGGAGATAGTACTGCTTGTACAAGTATATAGCTCTTTATAATAACTGCAAGATATTAGGGAACTTACATAACCAATAAGCTACTAACTATATTGATGCAAGCTTATCTGATCATCTTAAACTATAAAACTGTGTGGATTGTGTTGTAGGGCCTTGATGTTTTGGAAATTATGAGAAACATTCACATATTTGTGTCTCGATACCTCTATAATCTCAATAATCAGGTGAGTGGGTTTTAGAAATTTTTTTTAAATATGTGGGTGACTATATAGTGGGAAGACCAAGGGGCAAGGAATTGATTCTCAAGAGTAAAAATTAGTAAAATATACAAAGCAAAAGTAATTGTTTAGAGATCTTGATTATTCCCTTGCTGCTGTTTGGTTATACTGCCTTCTTGAATGGCTTTTCAGTTAAATTATCTTTAATGAAACAGATTCTAAAATTTTCTTTGGATAACTCTCTGATCAGTGTTTGCTATGGGTTGTGTTCTTACTGAGCATAAATTTGTTTCATTACAGATTTTTATTGAACGAACAAGCAATAATAAGCATTTGAATACTATTAATATTCGGCATATTGCTAATTCAATTCGAACACATGGCACGGGAATCATGAATACAACAGTAAGCATCTTTTGGGAGGTTGGATGGGTAATAGATTCTGGTCTAATGTAGTAGTTTGGAAGATAATTTTCTTATAGAATAGTGTGCTACATGTTTATATTATACCTGAATTTCCATTTTTTTCATGGTAGTATACTTAAAAATACCTAGCGGTAAACTTAGGTCGATGTCATGAGCTGTGATACAGAAGGCACTGTAAGATACTTTACCATCTCACGATCATCATTACAAATAGCATTGGAGATTTGGGGGTATCAACCTGTGTGTGTGTGTGTGTGTGTGTGTGTTTCTCTAATACCGTCTGAAAATTACTTTTGGAAACGAATCATTAATAGCTGTTTATTTAATGTCTTTTATAACCTTTTTGGGGAGGGAATACTAGTTATTTGATACTCATATAAATAGGAATTTGCTGAAAATATTTGAATCTTAGAAATGGGCATTCAGTCACTTGAGGAAATCACAAGAGCTTATATGCTGTCTCCCCTCAAAGTGCAGTTAGTTTCTCCATGCAGAACAGTGAGAATGCTTAAATAGTAAAATACTACACAGATTTGGAGTGAGGGAAGATGGACAAGACTAGAAAGTTAAGATGGAATCATTCTAAAAGTATGCAGTGGGGGAGGCTTTGCAGTATTTGAGTTGATGAGTGGTAGAATTAGAGCTCTCTTGTAGAGGTTACCAATGTGGAAATGAGATCTAGGTAAGTCTCAGTTTTAAATTTAGAATAAGGAATCATCCATGTGGAGATCACATCTGAACCTTTGAGAATAAACAAACTTTGGACAAACTGTTCTTGACTTCCATCATCTATTAAGCATTCAAGTAATAAATGTTAGTGAATTTTATATGTCACAGGCACTGTGCTAGGTGCTAGGGTGAGGAAAACATGCTCATGGTAATAGAGGGATGTTCACACTAGTGAATGTAAGAGTGTGTCTATTGATAAGGTGAGCACAAAAAGATGAGAATTAGAGAGTGGAAGACTTACTATTAAGAATGGGAAGGATAGAGAGAAGGTTGGAGAGGAGACAGAGAAAAAGGAATGGAAAAAAGAGCAAGGAGAGTGCAGTGTTTAAACCATGAGGTAAGGTCTGCAAAAGCACCATTTCTATAACTGAGTGAATGAAGACAGTAAAACGTACATACGTTTACCAAAATTAGTAATGAGTACTACCAGAGAGTAGTGGGGATAGAAATGAGTGTAGTGCTTCACTTGTGTGTTAGAATTTTCATGTTATTTTACTTTAGTCTCAGCTCAGATCTCACTTTCCAGTGATTTTAGGAATCTGGGTCAGGTCTTTTATTATTCATTCTCACAGCACGCCCACTTCTTCATTACTGCCAATGAGATTTTCTTTTCCTTAAGGCAGTACTGGGGATTGCAACCAGGGTCTTGCTAGGCAAGTGCTAAATCACTTGAGCCATACCCCCAGTCCTTTTGGATTTTTAATTTTTATCGTTTGTTTGTTTGTTTACTTTTGAGACAGGGTCTTGCTGATTTTGCCCAAACTGGCCTGGAAGTGGCCATCTTTCTGCCTCTGCCTCACAAGTAGCTGGGATTTGGGATTTCATGTGTGCACCACCATGCCAGCAGATTCAATTATTTAGTAATACTTATTTAAAATGTCTTGTCACCCATGCTAGAATATAAACTTCATGAAGACAAAAACCATCTCTAGCATGGTAACAGGCATGTTGACTTGTGTGTAAAAGGTGTTCAAAAATAGTTATAGATAAGTAATTTGTTGTTTGTTATCTTCCTTCAGGAAAATTCAAAGAATACCATGTTTCTTACTTCACTAGCATTTTGGCTATGCAGATTAGGAATAGTATTTTACTTCACTAGCATTTTGGCTATGCAGATTAGGAATAGTAATCTTTTTTTTTTTTGGCCTAACTAGGGTTTGAATTTAGGACCTTGTGTTTGCTAGTCTAGTGCTCTACCACTTTAGCCAGGGTGCAGCCCTTTTTTAATATTTTGTTTTTCACATAGGGTCTAATGCTTTTTGTGGGGGCCAGCCTCTTTCCGTGATCCTCCTACCTATCCTCCTGCGTAGCTTTGATTACAGGAATGCACCCCCATGTCTGGCTTGTTTGTTGAGATGGAGGTCTTGCTAACTTTTTGCTGGGGCTGATTTCCAGCCATGATCCTCTAAATCTCCACCTCCCAAGTACCTGGAATTACAGTGATCATCCACTGCTCCTGACCCTAGTAATAAGTATAGTAAGCCCACCTTATTTGCAGATTTATTACATGGGTTTGAGAAAGTGTGATTGAAGAAATAGTAAATAAAAAAATCAAAAGAAATTTTGAAAAAATGTTAAATTCCCATTCATACATTATGCAGTTAATTTGATGTAGAAGAGCTCTGTCAGTCCCATATAATCATCAGTTGTGTTTAAATCATTTTGTGATTTGCTGAGTATTTTCTTGCCTTTAATTTTGTGAAAATATCTCTACCAAAAGGAAAATGGTGCACCCAAGGCAAGGTAAAAGTTAATGTGCTTAATTTAAGTGATAAAATGAAAGTTTTAGATTTTGCTGAAAGGTGGCAAGTCTTTAGAGAAAGTGGGGCAGTGATACAGGAAAAAATGAGCCAAGCATCCACAGTACAGCACTGACATAGAGAAAGTGGGGCAGTGATACAGGAAAAAATGAGCCAGGCATCCACAGTACAGCACTGACATCTGTGCTTCCTGAGCATGCGTGGTTTTTTCTCAACGGTGGTCTCCTTGGAACCAGGTAGCCACAGATAGCAAGGGTCTGCTGTGGTTTTACTGTTGGAGGAACACAGAAACTTCTGACTGTGGCTTAAATGGCTCAAAACTAGGTCTTAGTCTCGTTTTGTGTTCCCACTACAGCTTTCATTCTATCATGAGAATACTCCAGTTTTTTTTCTTTTGTTCCCTTTCTTAGTAAAAATACTCAAGGAGCCTATAGAAAGTTCTGTAAACTTAAGCAATAAAAACTTCGGTTTAAATATTTCAGATCCAGTATGAATTGAACTTTGGAAATAGTACTTTTTGGGTCACTATTATTCCGTAACATTGATTTGAAATTAATTTTTATATTAACTTTTTTCAATTTTTGAATTTTAATTTTATAGGTTAATTTCACCTACCAGTTTTTGAAAAAGAAATTCTATATATTTAGCCAATTTATGTATGATGAACATATCAAATCCAGATTGATTAAAGATATTCGGTTTTTCAGGGAAATCAAGGACCAAAATGACCATAAGGTATGCTACATATTCTTTTAAGCTACTTTCAAATCATTTATTAAATACATGGCAAATATATATGCTAACATTCAGTGTTTTAGGTTTCTTAGTTATTTTTCACATGTCACTTAGATCTGGCCTCCAAGCTCCTTATGCTTTCCCTTATAATTTCCTACTTTGCATTCTCTTTAGGCTTACTAAGTATAAACAAGGTTTACTGTATTTTAAAATAATACAAAACATTTCATTTTGAAAACATACAAACCACGTAAACTGCATAACCATCCTTCTTCATTTTCTTTTCTTCCAGTTTCATTTTTTTTGAGGCAGTTGGTATTGACAGTGTAGCTTCACAATAAACATGTATTTATCTTGCTTTTTGATGGGGAAAGTGGAGTAAAATTCTCTATACTGTGTGCAGTGTGCTCATCACATTTGAGTGCATATAGATCGCCTCATTCGCTTTGAGAGTTGATAACATAGGTACATGCCATAACCTATTTACCCTCTTCTGTTGATAGATATTTTAGTTTTTACTCATTTGTCACTGTTACAGACAGTGCTGTAGGTACCATCCTGACACATATATCTCTGTGTATTTAGAAACTGATAGGAAAGAAAAACTAGTGAAGGAATTTTCTAGGATAAAGAATGAATATTTATAATTTATGGCACAAAAAGCCCGGCACTCCAGAAATACTGCACAATTGACATTTCCAGCAATAATTTATAGGACTGCTTTTTGTTTCTTTTTGCCATCCATGCTGTTTTTCCCAGAGCGAAATGAAGAGCCTGTTTAATTACAAGAGGTTCCTTGTGTAGAGGCATGTAGTGTAGCTGTGTGGCTAGAGAACCAACAGACTTAGGTGGGTCCTATATTTGATTTGCCAAATACAGAACTATTTTTAATTGCCCTCCTAAGATTCAGGTAGTCCTAGCTGTCTTGTTGATATTTCTTTTCATTGTTAGAGCAGCAAATAGTACTTTATAGTAAAGCAATCTAGTAAAATTACAGGTTACAATTTTTAGTAGAAAAATGTATTAGCCATCTTGTTTTTATTGGAAGGGAAATTAGTAATATCCAGAGATAAATAGGCTATTCTGTGAGAATTGCTTCCTTTTGTTATTGTTACAAAATGAATGATTTCCTAAAGTCTTATCTAAGTCTTAGTCTATTTTTAAAATTGATGATGGCAACAAGAAATTTTAACCCAGCTGATGTGTGTTCACTGGGACGAGATGTGCTTATAAGACCCTGACCAAGTCCACAGAAACTTAGCCAAATGTAAGTGAACAAATGTTTCTAGGAGGAATTAGTTCCCTTACAGTCTCATAGGATAGTTAGATGTTAGGGCACTAATAGTGGTGGCAGGGAATTTAAGTTTAGTGGCATTGATTATTACCTGTAGCTAATATCGAAAAGAAAAAAGAATACTGACCTTGCCTGTCGGTAGTTTTTGTTGCACAGATTTCTTTTTGTCATTAGACTTGAGGGATATTTTTTGGCAGTACGAAGTTTGGACTGAGGGTCTCACACTTGTTAGGCAGCTGCTTTACCACTGGAGCAACGTCCCCAGTCCCTCTTGTTTTTTTTTTCAAATAGGATGTTGTGTTTATACTATACTTCCTTGCCTGGACCACAGTCCTGCTATTTATGTTTTCAAGTAGCTGGGATGATAGGTGTATGCTATCATACCTTTTTTTTTTATTTACTTGGTTGAGATGAGGGCTTACTAACTTTTTTTCCTGGGCTGTTCTTGAACTGTGATTCTCCTGGTCTCTGTCTCCTGAGTAGCTAGGATTACAGGTGATGAGCCACTGGTGCACAGCTTTTTTTTTTTTTTAAGAATAATGGAATACAAAATTAAAGTGGTATTGACATGGTTAATTTGGTAGGCATTTTATGCTTCAGAGGTCTAAAGATAGTTTTAAAACTCTTTCTCTAGTATCCTTTTGATAGAGCAGAAAAATTCAATCGAGGCATCAGAAAACTTGGAATCACACCAGAAGGACAGAGCTACCTTGATCAGTTCAGGCAACTCATCAGCCAAATTGGTAAGTTATTATAAAAGTGGGGAAGTGAAGTACAAATTTCAGAGCTGCATGTACTAAATAGTCATGCTAGTAAACAGCTTTCCACGTGATTGCCTCATTAACTTTATTCTGTGAGGGCATTTGTTAACCAAGACTGTGGCTGCAGAAATAACTCATAGGCTGTAGACCAATATAAGATAAAGGAAATTTGTTCAGTCAGATTAGAAACATATTTAATAAGTAACTCATCTCAAGGTTCATATTCACAATTCATAGTCAGCCATGCTTACTGGGTACCTACTCTGTTGTAGGGATTATTTTGGACTTTTAAAATAGGTTCTTTCATGGTGTAGCCTAAATGTGATGGTATAAAATATTTACTTGAAAAGTTAGTAATTTAAATTGATAAATTTTGACTTAGCCAAAGATAAAATACTAAGTGAGGTGATTTTTTTTTGGTGCTATACCATTTTATACTTGTACATGTAGATTGTCCTTTTGTTTTACAAGTAGAACTTGTCTTTCAAAATATAGTATGTTTAAAAGCACAAACTACACTTTAAAATAATCATAGATGAATTAACAAGATCTTATACTTATTTGCTCTGTTAATGTCCTCAGAATAACTCTGAGATCGGCATGTAAACATAACTCTAAATGTGCAGAAAGAGAAATTCAGAGAAATCAAAAATGTTGTTATTGCACCAAGGTTATTTAGCTGTAGCTGAAAGTCCAGTAGATATTCTTCACAGTTTATATTAATTGATATAAACTTAAACAATTTATAATATAAACTGTTACTAATTGTTAAACAGTAAAATCTTATTGGCTATATTTTGAGAAAATTATACCTCCTGAGATGCATTCATTTATTTATCAAACATGTACTAAGCTCAGTTATGGCAGATACTCTGCTAGGGCTGGGGATGCAGAAGTCTTAGTTCTTAGGAGGCTTTGAATTGACTGATGGGAAAGATGTTAGAAGCATTCTGTTCTGGAGCGGGGACACTGAATGTCAGCTTACATTTCATAGATTATTTGGTTTGCATATTAGGTGTTTCTGTTTTTTAATTTTCGTACAAGAGCTTAGAGAATCTTACCTTTGTAAATTTATCTTAATGTAAGATTGCCAAATGAGTACTGTTTTCTTCAAAGAAACATTTGATAATTAGATAGCAAACTTCTGGAGCAGTAGTTCTTAAATTTTTTTGAGGATCTGATGAAAATTCTGGGTTTATTGTCCCCAGAACTAGTGCTCATATGCTCATGCACATACTATTGAGTACATAATGTACAGGAGTCTAGGTACTTAAAGTTAGGGTCTGGGGAATCTCAGATTAAGAGCTTTCATTTAGAACAGTATTGCTTTAACTTTTTCATACACCATTAGGAGTTTTTGCCTCTTGTGAATACTGCCTGTGTTGTTATTTACTGCATTTTAAAATGTTTTTAAAAGTATTATTTATCCTAAGAAATAACACTTGTTAAGTCTTGGGCTTTAAGATGCTAGATAGTTTTCCCCCCAGTGCACGTCAGTATACATGCCTGTTGAAATTTATGTACATGGTAATGTCACCTGGGTTATTGCCAGAATTTTTTTCACTTTATTGCAGCATTTTTCTTTTTATTTTCTTCTTTAAAAATACAAGTTCTTTGGAAAGCAGAGATTGGAAGGATCACAGTTTGAGACCAGCCTGACCAAAAAGTTAACAAGACTGCATCTTGACAAACAAAGCTAGACATAATGATACACTTGTAATCCCAGCTATACTAGAGGCAGAGAGGAAGGAGAATCACACTCCAAGGTCATTAATGCCAGCTGGCACAATATGTGAGACTGTATCTGAAAAATAACCTAAAAGTAAAAAGAGTTGGAGAAGTGGCTCAAGTGGT
Source organism: Castor canadensis (assembly GCF_047511655.1). Taxonomy (NCBI): domain Eukaryota; kingdom Metazoa; phylum Chordata; class Mammalia; order Rodentia; family Castoridae; genus Castor; species Castor canadensis. Next base: position 141,361,448 of record NC_133393.1, read on the forward strand.
GGAGTGCTTAAGGCCCTGAGTTCAATCCCCATTGTTGTCAAAACAAAACAAATTCTTTTTTTTTCTGCTTATAAAACACTGTAATATGCCTTTGAGTTTCTTGACTATCTTCAGAAAAGGAGTAAAGAGCTGAGAGCAAAATGAGAAGTTATTTTGACAGTAATCTGTGTGTGGAAATAACTGTTAACTTTATTGAATGTTTACTTAGTTCCTTAGCTTTATCTTTTTTTGGGTGGGTTTGGCATGTGTCTTTTTTACTGGAGATTGAACTCCGGGCCTTATACTTATTAGGCAAACACTCTGCCACTTAAACCACACTCCCAGTTCTTTGGCTTTTGTTGTTTTTCAGATAGCATCTTGTGCTTTTTGCCTGGAGTGTGATCCTTCTTTCTCCATCTCTGGAATACTTGGGATTATAGATGTGTATCATCATACCTGGCCTTGTGTGTTTTAATTTACCACAACACTCTACAGAATTATTCTCATTCACTCATCTCATAGTATTTAGGACAGCACATTTTTCTAGGTGCACAGTAAACAGTGTCTCTGCCCTTCTAGAACTTAATGTAACAGATAAGAAGACTGATACATAAAGAGATTACATAACCTAGGTCTCACAGCTAACAAGTGGCAGAGTCTGGATTTGAACCTGGGTTGTCTGGCTTCAGTGCTTTTGCTGTTAATCACTGTTCTCTGTAGCCTTTCACATTTTAATCAGCCAGTATTGATCTGATAGTTCAGAGGCAGATATTCAAACTAAATACTTAATTTTTCTAAGATGCATGTTAAAAAATAATTGGAATAAGCCTTAAAATAGATTCAGTGATAACCTGATTTGTAGCATTAACATCAAAACATATTGTACGGTAATCGTTTTGAAATGTTTTTAACTTCTTACCTTTTTATCTGTTCTTTCTCCCAGGTAATTGCAATGCAGTTCAATTGTGTATTGCATTCCTGTGCACCAGGACATGTTGGTTCTAGGGATGGTGCAGTGAAGAAGTCAGATGTTATACTCATGAATCTTACATTCTAGTTGAGGGACACACACACAAACAAAAAGATACATGTCAGTGATAAGTACTGGATAAGATGTAACGGGTCATGCTGTGCTATGCACCTTTCAGGAGGCAACATTTGAGCAGGGACCTAAATAACGGGAAATATGCCTTGTACATAGCTAGGCAAAGAATATACTAGTCAGAGGCAAAAGGAAGTGCAAAAGCCCTGGGTCTGTTCAGCATTTTTGAGGACTGTTCAGAGGCTGGAATAGTTAATGGAGACCTTTCTGGTAGGGCACCTTACGGGAACAGCATCCAGGGCAAGATCATGCAGGGCTGTGTTGACCCCATTAAAGAAGGGGTTTCATTCTGAGATAGCCATTGTAGAGCTTTCAGGAAAGGCATGAGGTGCCCCAACTTCATTTTAAAGAATCACTTGCTGATAGAAGTTGAGGGGTAAGTAGATAAAAGATTGTGAGATTGTGAGGTGTGGGCAAGATGCTAAAGGTGAAAGTGGGGAAATCAGAAAGCTGGTGCATGTTGCAGTGGTCTACACCAGATAGACTAGTTTGGAATAGTGTGGGATCTGTGAAGATGGTGGAAAGGGGGCTACATTTTCAAGGCAGAGGCAGTGTAACTTGCCCACTAACTGGATATAAAGTGAGGGGAAGAAAGGAGTCAGGGAATGACTGCAAGGCATTTGGCTTGAGCAACTGAAAGGATAGAACTTCAGTGTCTTGAGCTAGGAAATACAATTGAGCCTAGAAATCTTGAGTTTGACTTGGACACATTAAAATTCTTCTTAGATATGTATGCAGATGTGAGCCCTGGATAAGAATAGCTTAAGAGTCCAGAGAAGTTCAGGCTGGGGGTATAGATTTAGAAGACATCAAATAAGAGCTTTCTTTGGGGGGAGGGGGCAGGTGGTACTGGGGTTTGAACTCAGGGCCTTCACTTTGTAGGCAAGCCTTCTACCACTTATGCCATGTTTCCAGCCCCTTTTTTGCTACAGTTTGTCTTTAAAGTATCATGCTTTTGCCCTGGCCAGCCTTAGACAGTAATCCTCCTACCTCTGTTTTCCAAGTACCTGGGATTACAGATGGGACTCACCATGCCCTGCGTGTTTGGTTTTTGATAGAATCTTGCTAATTTTTTTTCCTTTTTTTTTTTTTGGTGTGTGTGTGGGGGTATGTGGGTATCTGGACTGGCCTAGAACCATGATATCCTCTTTTCTCTGTTGCCTGAGTGACAGAGAATTATAGGCATGCACCACCACAGCCAGCTTCTCTGTGGGGGTGGGTGGTAGAGAAGGGAAGGAGTGGGGGGAGGCTGTTAGTGTAAGAATGGAGAAGTTATTGATACTGTAATTTAAAAATGGTCATTAAAAATAGCATTTTATGAATTTGCCAATGGAAAGAATTACATGTATTTTAAAATATTTAATGTACTTGTATATAACGTTCTATTTTAAGTGAGAAATATGTAACTGTTGTACTTTTTATGGAACAAGAACTAAAGTAAAATATAGCAGAATATTTTGGTACTTAGGTACAAAAATCTTATATTAACTAATGTATGTAAATGTGTTCTTGGTTATTTAGAGTTATTTATATAAATACCTGTGTTTTTTGTGTGGTTTTAAAGGCAATGCTATGGGCTATGTACGAATGATAAGATCTGGTGGTCTTCACTGCAGCAGCAATGCCATTAGGTAAGGATGCACACATCATTTTTGCCTTGATTATTGCATTTAAATGTTATGTTACTTAAATCTCACACATAATGTTGTAGAGAAGGTGTTTTTGTTAATATATTTTGAGGTAAAATATGAGCAAAAGCCATTAATCCTACTATTTAGATTTTTCTCAATTTTAAGACTTTTATCTTCATTTCTCCTAATATTATAGTTAATTTATCAGTATGCCTTCTGAATGGATCTAAAGATTACATGATTTTAAGGTTTAAAATGTGACCATATCTGAAATTTGATTTGGAATTAAAGTGGCGATACTAACAATGCACTGAAATGCTAAGTTCTTTCCAAATTTGTAGTTGGAATTTTGAGTTCTGCAGTACCACTTCATATCTTTGTCAGTCACTTGTATTTTACTTGCCCCAATAAATCCCTTCCCAAATTCTTAATGTAGATTTGTTCCTGATCTTGAAGATATTGTAAATTTTGAAGAACTAGTAAAAGAAGAAGGTCTTGCAGAAGAAACTTTGAAAGCAGCAAGGTAATCTGTTTTGGAATGATCTAAATTTGGAAGTTTAAAAGTATGTATATAATATATTAAAGAGAAACAGAGGGTAATATATAATTTATATGCCAGTATTTTTGTTACACAAATTATGGTCTCAGCATATGAGAATTGTTTTTTTAAGAAGAATACATTATCCCAAGATCTTTCCAGCTTCACTAAAGAGGGATCTTCTAGAACACGCTGCCAGTATGCTAGCCACCAGTCACACATTACTCTTAAGCACTTAAAATGTGGCTGGTCCAGACAGCTAATTTTGAGGATTCAGTATAAGTGAAAGAATGCTAAATACCTCATTTTTAAAATGTCCCATTTCTTTTTACTTTTGAGATGTTTCTGTTTATCAGCACTCTTCCGGAATGCTAGTCCTTCCTTTCATGTCACCTAGAGCAGCACTGTCCAGTGCATATGGATGACTGTTGAACACTTGAAGTACAGCGAATGGGACTGAGGCAGTCAATCTTAAATTTTAGTTTAGTTTATTTGAAATAGCTAATGGCTATATTATTAGATAGTGCAAGTCTCTGGATGTGGATCAGTAGTGATTTTATAACATAACTTTAAGCCGAGAAAGATATACAGAATTGTTAGGAATATGTACAGAAAGCTCTGGGTTTTCTTTGTAACAGTGACAACAAAATTTATTGCATTGGGCATGAAGGGGCCCTGGACAAAGTGCCGACAGTTTGAATGTCAAAAAGAATAATGGTAAGAATAGGTTATAATGCACTGAATTAAAAAATACACATGCTATAGTATAAGAAAGGTTGGAGGAAGATAATGAAAGTTCTTTTTACAGAAGAATGCCAGCTAACATAGAAGAGATTAGAAGATTTATAGGGAAAAACTCACCATTTTTCAACCACCAGTATAATATTTTAACATTGGGTGAAAAGTTTTTAGAGAACCAGAAGATTCATTTAAAAAAAAAAATCCCACAAAATTGCTTATTAATGACAAATGGGAAAACAATCAGCAATAGAGAGACGTCTCCCACCTTTACCAGCTGATCAAACGTAGCATCACCAGGAATGGGACCAGTGTTATGTGGCCTCCTCATGCAAATGTAATGGCAGGTACCTAGTTCATATTCTTGCCAGAAACGTTTACTCTGAATTTATGAGGAAGCAATCTGAGAAAATGGAGAATGTGGGATATTTTATAAAATCTGGCCTCTTAAAAAATGGCAAATGTCATGAAAGACAAAAAAGGAGACTGTTCTAGATTAGGAGCATAAAGAGACCTACCTGATAACTAAATGTAATGAGGTGGTCCTTATTCATGTCCTATATAAAGAAAGAGGTATCTTGTAAAGGACATTTGGGGAGTGATGGGGGAGATTACAATGGGTTATATATATTAGTTCTGTTGCCCATCCAATCCCTGTGTTGTAGTGTTGGGTAATAATGTACTGTGGCTTTGTTGAGAAATGTCTTAGTAGAGTTCATGCTCAATGAAGTGTTTATGTGCTAAGTGATATGAGGTCTACAACCTTGAAATGTTCCAGAAGATAGAGGAAAGAAGCACGGCAAACTTAACAAGTGGTGAACGTAGTTTATAAGGGTATATAGGTATTTGTTACACTGTATTTTAACTCTTTGACAGGCTTGAAATTAAAAAAAAAATATTGGAAAGTCTGTATGTGAGTGTACACATTTTAATGAGAGTAGACCTCAATACAACAGTTTTGCTCTGGAATACCCTGCTGTGTGGCTTATAGGTGTTTGCCAAATTACATAAGACAGGTACAGTTTATGAGTCATTTGAAAATTTATACCTGAAAATGGCTAAAATAGTTCATATATCAAAGAAAGAAGATTGGACCTTTATCTCTTGTTAAACAATACCATTTTCTCCAAAATTGGTGACCATTTAAAAAAATATATTGGTGTAGTCCAAGGAAGTAAGAGAAAGGAATATTGTCTCTTAAGAACTCTGAGGTGAAACCAACTGATCCCTGCAGGGTCCAGATTTGTGTAAGGAAATGGATGGTTGATGGATGGTGAAGCCAAGAAGTTGTAGGGTCCTGATAATAGATAGATTATCCATACAGACAATGGAGGAGGCACCCTAGTGCAAGATAATAAATTAGGGCAGTGGCTGAAATATTAGTAGATAACTGCTCTCAGGAAAGAGTTAATGAATATACAGACCACTCATGATTTATAGTGGCTCAACTTAACAGTTTTGGGCTTTACTTTCAGCTTTATGATGGTGTGAAAACGATAGGCGTTCAATAGAAACCATACTTCAGATTTTGAATTTGGATCCTTTTCCAGGCAAACAGTGTGTACTGTGATCCTCTTGTGATAACTGGCAGTGGCTGCAAATAGCAGCTCCTGTTTATCCCTGCTGTCACGAGGGGAAACAACAGATATTCTGCAGCATACTGTGTTGCTAAGCTATTGTGCTGGGTGGTTTAGGTGTATTCAATGCATTCTTTTTGTTACTTTATTTTCAGTTTACAGTGGGTTTATCAGGATAGAACCCCATTATAGGCTGAAGAGTATCTGTAGTTGGATCATGTGAGAGATTTCTACCTTCTTCTGTTACTGGAGGAATATCAATTTGAAAGTGGTAGTAGCTATACATGAGGATTACAGGGGCAAAAACACCTCATGTTGCAAAGGTTGGAAGAGAAGCTAAGTTCTTGAAGAAGGCCAGGTTTAAGTTGAGGTGAGGAGATGTGAAAGAAGCTCTAGTGGAGAGATTTATAATGATGCAGAAGCAACTTAAGAGATGGGGTTTTACTGGACTTAGTGTGGGGAGAAGTTGTTTCTACCCATAAGGAAAATGAGTTCATTCTGAACTCCAAGGAAATTTACATAGAAGTTTTATGATATTTCCTGCTTTGGGGTACACTTATCTAACTTCGTAAGTGATGGATTTTTTTTTTAAAAAAGACACACTACTTTTGAAAAAGGAACCAAGAAATACGTATTTGTGTGTGTGTGTGTGTATATATATGTATACATACATACGTACATTGTTTCTTAGGCACTTGGATTCAGTCCTCAGTGATCATACACGGAATTCTGCTGAAGGCACAGAATATTTCAAAATGCTTGTAGATGTTTTTGCTCCAGAATTTCGAAGGCCAAAGAATATACATCTCCGAAATTTCTATATCATTGTTCCTCCTCTAGTGAGTATTTTCAGAACTTGAAATGAACTTTTTTAAAAACTGTGTTAATAAGTAGATCCAATTTCCTTGAGGCATGAGATGTACATAGACTGTAAGTACTTTCTGATTACATATAAAACTAAATGTGGTCTTAGTGAATGTGACCTAGAATTTTTACTTATTAGCTATGCTTAAAAAGGTTTATAGTTAAGCTGCATTCTTATTTGTTAATAACTGCTAGAGAAATCCCAGTATTTTTTAAATTACTTGAGTGCATGCCATTATATGTATAGCATTCATCCTTTGGGTGGAATTATACCACATAAGCACTTTAAGTGCTTAATGTAGATGAACTTTAACTGTTATATTATGAAGGTTTTTAGAAAAATACATCTCTTAAGATGTGAGCCTGTCTCATTTGGTAATACTGTAGTTAACTTGAGGTGAGCTCTTACCACATTTCTTTAATCTGGAGGGTATTTCCTCAGGTCATAGTAGGCAGCAGTGAAGCCAGTGGTGAGCTTAGGAAGAGTCTGGAAGTTTTATAGGATTATGTTACAAAGTGGATGAAGAGCACTTCAAAGACATACAGGCTATTCTTTGTGTGCTTAAGTTTATAGTCTAATTCCAGAAAAAAGATAAGCAGAAATGAGCTATCCAAGAAAGATGTAAACCACATTTGATAAGAGATTGCACAGATACATGATTGACAAATTTCACAGGTGATAAAATTGAAACTTCTATTTCCATTGTAGGCTGTTATAATATTTATCCCACTGTATCACGCTTATTTTTTAAACCATGCTCTCTGTACTCCTATAGAGCTGTGTTGTCTGTGTGTATCCATATGTGGTTATTTAAATTTAAATTAATTAAAATTTTATAAAATAATTCAGTTCGTCAGTTACATTAGCCTTATTTCAAGAGCTCAGTGGCTACATGAGGCTAGTGGCTTTCTGTGATTGGGCAGTCAGATACACCTTTCTGTCATTACCAGTAGTTCCAGTGAGAACTCTAGGTGGCAGTCATTTTTATCTTAAGTTCTTAATGCCATGTATATAGTAAGCTTAAGCAAATTTTTTTTTGTTGAAGAAATAATTTGATTAGATAAGGTGTTTTAGAATACCTGAATTTTCAAGAGAAGTACTGTTTTGAGGACTTCAACATTCAGCCAGATGACTGCTAATCCATTTTAATGAAGAACATGATAAGCAGTGTTTTAGAATGAATTAAGTAGGCAGAATGGCTGCCCTGCATGTGATGAGTACTATGCTTCCAGGAAAAGTGGGTCTGTTTTTTGCCTCCTGTGTTCACTGAGTATATGACTTTGGGTAGGATCATAAATCTCCCAAGGCTCAGTGTTCTCATCTCTAAAATGTGCATAATATTTTATAATGAACCATTTACAAGGACTGTGCTAGGGTTAAGTAGTGATTGAGAAGTATTTTTATTTAAGGGATTTGGATAGAAGAGCCATTAAGAGACACTTCTATAGATTTGTTTCCTCACTAAGGGACTCTTTTTTTTTTAAACAAAAAGACTATCTGAGGCAAATGATGTTTCAGATCAAAATAACAGGAACCTAGAAGAAATTCTATTTATAATTTACGAAATGAGGGTTTTATTAGCACGGTTTTTCTGATGTCTTTATATCCCTTTTTAGACCCTCAACTTTGTAGAGCATTCCATTAGTTGCAAGGAGAAACTGAATAAAAAAAATAAGATTGGAGCTGCCTTTACTGATGATGGTTTTGCCATGGGTAAGCCTAATGAAACTGTTTCCCCGTCAATTTTATGTTTACCTTAAAATGGGTTCTTAGAAACATTTGCTTGAAAATCAGTTTATGTGTTCTTCATAGGTTTTTTTCATGAGCAGTATTTACTGTTACTTTTTAAATGGGTCAATCTGATGGAAAATAACTTGTTTTCCATCATCTATGACTGTCATTAAATGGTAGCCTCTTGGTGTTGCTAGTCAATGTATCTAGTTTGACCTATGATTTATGCTTTGTTTTTGTTGTGGTTTTATAGTTTCAGCATTTTGTTTTTCCCAGGTTTCCCTGTATCTTTCTTATTACCAGTTTAGCAGTGGAAGTTTTTATTCTCTAACAGTAACAGCCATATGATTTTCCAGGTCATATTATTTATTAATTTTCCTTTTGTTTTTTTCTTTAGTTCTTTGTACTTTTATGTCTTTTTAAAGGAAGAAATTAGCCATTTTTCTAAACTTGTTCATACTGCAAAATGTGATCTGGAAGAGGATTAATTAAAAAATGTTTAGCTTATGGCTAGGAGTTATTGGTAAAGGAGTAGAATACAACTTCTGTACTCACATTAATTTAACTTCGGTTTTGCTGATGCCTTTAGGTGTGGCTTACATCTTAAAACTTTTGGATCAGTACCAGGAGTTTGATTCACTTCACTGGTTTCAGTCTGTTAGAGAGAAATACATAAAGGAGATAAGAACAGTTGCTAAGCAACAGAATGTGCAGTCAACTAGTCAAGATGAAAAACTGCTACAAACCATGAATCTTACTCAGAAGCGACTGGATGTCTATCTACAGGTAGATGAATAAAGAGTCAAATCTCCTTTGGCTTTTTGATATTCATTGCATTTGATATCTGAAAACTAGAGTCATATAGAAACTTGCATTTCAGCAAGTGAGATAGTGATAAAAAGAATATGTCTTAAAATGGTACTTGGAAGCCATTCAGTCTTAAAAATGGGTGGGTTGGTTCAGTTTCTGTATTTATGACTCCCATTAGAACTTTTAAAAATAATAAGAGCAAAGTATAAATATTTTTGATATTTTGCTATGAATATTTTTCCATCTCGTTTGAAATTTATTCACACAGGAATTTGAATTGCTGTACTTCTCATTGAGCAGTGCAAGAATTTTCTTCAGAGCAGACAAGACTGCAGCTGAAGAGAACCAAGAAAAGAAAGAGAAGGAAGGTAAGTAAATGGCTTAATGTGGCAAGAATAGTAAGCCTCTCTTCAGCAGTAGCCACTGATGTTCCTGGTTGGGTTTCTAGCTACTGTATTCTTTGGAAAATAATACATCTAGAAACAAGTCTTTTAAAAAGCAAAAGCCCATTAATGGATCGTGTGAAATTGAAAAGAAATTTATATAGTTCATTTCACTCTCTGGTAACCATTTAAGCTCTTACTCAGTTTCCTTTTGTAACTTAAATAAAATTTGAAAAGTTCCATTTGTTTCTTCTACTGTTCAATCTATGGCAGATTAGAAGGAACAGATTAGGGGAGGATTGCTGAATGTTCCTGCAGACAGAACTGCTGCTGATTAGACATTAACTGATGGGAGTGGTGATCAGAGAGGTTTGCAGTCAGTTACAGAGCTATTTAGGGTTACAGTCAACAGTGTCCTGTCCTCCATAGCTAGATTCTGGAGAATCAGTGTGCAGTGACTCTAAGAATCACTGAAGAAAGGATTATGTCCACAGTATTCTTTGCAGGACAATGGAAAGTACTAATATACTTCAGCGTGTAAAAGATTGCTCAGTGTTTCCTGTGTTTTATATGTAATCGTGATAAATCTCCCTCAGTCTTGACACTTAGGAACAGTGTTTTCCTTGTTCTCTGATGGAAATTACGTAACATACATTTTTCTTTGTTTGGAAGGTCATAAGGAGGTATAGGAACAAGTTGATCTTTACAGTTTTTATGTTCATCTCTTTTTCTTACTGTATTTCATGAATTTTTTTTATAAAGATACAAATACATTTCATAAATAGCATGTTTTTATTAAGCTTATTTTGTGTCAGATTTTAAAATGCCCCTCCCCCCCGCTTTCTTTCTAACAGTGAACAGAGGTGACTGATTTGGGTACATTGCTTCATTGACTATTACTAACATTGCTTATTTATTAGGAACTTATCTAGGTATGTTTAGAAACTGGACTGAGTAATAAGGATGTGTTTGAAAAATTGTTTCAGGTTGTTACTTGGAAAATACTTAGTATTTGTTAAATGAAAATTTGTATATATTACATTTTAGGTTCATATTCAGGAAAAATTACTAATCCATTTGAGTCCATGTAATCTAAATTGTGAAGAAACTCATTGTTTAGGTTTTGCGCTGCATTTTGTGAGGTCAGAACCTGGTCTTCAGTGCAGGTGACTAGGAAAACTCTGCAAGTGGCAAGCATTAAGAAAAACAGTCCTTCATTCTCATGGCAGTGGGATTCCTTGCTTTGCTCTGGTTGTGTATATCACTTACATGTCCAGATCATTCTTCTGTTTAAAACTGTAGTTTAGTTCAAGATTGCTCAGAGTTGTTTAATACATTAGCTAAATAGCTTTTATCCGTTAATTTTGCATATGTCAGGAATTCATTCTATTCGCACATAATAAAAAGTGCATTAAGCCAGGTGTTGTGGCTCACACCTGTAATCTTAGCTAATTGGAAGTAAAAGATGGAAGGATCACAGTTTGAGGCCAGCCCTAGGCAAAATGTTTTCGAGACACCTTCCATCCCCATCTCAACTAATAAGAGCTGCGTGTGGTGGTGTGCACCTGTCATCCCAGCTAAGTTGGAAGCCTAAATAGGAGGATCACAGTCCTGGCCAGCCTGGGTGTAAATACAAGACCCTTTTCCAAAAATACCTAAATCAAAAAGGGTTAGGGACATAGCCCAAGTGACAAAGTGCCTGACTAGTGAGCACAAGGTCCTGAGTTCAAAGTTGCTGTTAAAAATGAATTGTAAATATAAATGGGAAGTTATTTGTTCTGGAAAATCTTGGTGTGTGAGTTTGCAGCCGTGTTTCTAACAGGGTAATACACAGTGATGATTTCTTGGGTCATGTGGAAGAACTGGGGAGCCTGCCTTACTTCCATAGGGGTGTCAAGATTCCACAGGAGGACACTCATACAGTGTGAAGCCCTATCCCAGATGCAGTTTTTAATTTCTTCAGCTCCACATTCCCATTGAGAACCAGTTAAAACTTTCACAGTATTTAGCCTAGGTATTATTTGTGATGTTAGAGAAATACTTGATTGATGAAACCTTTACTTAGTTTAAAATTTAGCAGTATAGCTCTTCTTAGGTTTTACTTTTAATTCATTTTTTAAATGAATATGAATGTTCATTGTTATTTTCACTCATGCTTCTAGAAGAAACTAAAACAAGCAATGGAGACCTGTCTGCTGATCCTGTTGTGAAATGATACTGGTGGTATGAAATCATCAGAACTGTGTGAATACTTTGCCAATGGAGTGGACGTTAGAAGCTGTTGATGAGTTGTTTCCTGGGTCTCATCTCTGGAAGAAATTTACATGTTGCAACTCTTTAAGGCAGTTTTCTAAAGTTAAACCTATTCTGTTTCTAAAGGCTCTACTTTTCAAAAGAGGAGAGAGAAAGATTTTAAAACTGGAATTTTCCCTGGATTTTAGGTAGAAGATGTACCTAGGAACAGTTATTTGACATGAGGTTTTAGAAGGGCAAATCCAGATTCCTAAACTGTCACCTTGGTAATCTATATGAGTGTTTGTAATTTGTATTTGCATAGGCATTTGATCCATATTTATCTTGTCATTGGAAATTCAGTGCATATATACATCCAGTAAATACATCTTAAAAAAAGGATTTGAGCCTGAAATTTGTGAGGCATACATGTTAATATGCTTGTGGAAAGAATATATAAAAATGTCCTTGAAACTAGAGGTGAGGCACAGTATGTTATGTACCCTTTGTGTACAGTGTAACTGATGACCCTTCATGCATTATTAATTTCATGTGACTCACAAGAGCTGCTAATGTCTTTGATGAGACATTTTATAACTAGTTTACATTGCTTTGGGAACATTTAACCTCCAACAACTGCTTTAAATGTAAGATTTACTTAATATTCAAAAAAAAAAAAACTCACATAAAGCCATAGAGTCCTGCTTGAAGCTTCACTTTGGTTTGAAGGCACTCTGATATCAGAAGAAATTAAATTACTTCTGCACCCAAACTCAGGTTTCTTCTACGTTAAGTTAAATTGAAATCTTGGTGATGGTTTGGGCAGACTTTTTCTTTGTATCAAGTATAATTTAAGATACAAGAGTAAAATAACAATTGCACTGTGGCAGGCTTTAAAAATTTTACCACTGTGAGAATAAAACTAATAAATCAGTAATTTAAAAAGTTTTAGAAAGATTTTGAGTAAATTTAGTTCCCAGCAGCCTACTAGCTTTATTTTTGTAAAGGTATGTTAGTTAATAGTTGAGTGGATTAATCATGGCCTTTTAAAAAATACAGTAAAGTGATGCCTTTACAATGAGAAGAAAAACTTAAAACTTTTAATGTAGTACAAACATTTTGGGAAATGTTGGGTTTTTCTATTGTGTTTGCCTGCTAACTATTTCTTTGAATAAATTCTGCAAGTAATTCTAACATTGTTAGAATTCTAACATTATTTCTTGATTCCAGATTTTGGGATGCATATACAGTGCCCTGTATGTACTCATTGGTTAGGGTCAGGGTCAGAGTAACTTTCCCAGCCTAGGTAAATACTTTCATTGCTAAAAATCAGAAGAAACAGAATATGTTGGAAATGTTTCTTTGTTTATTATGTAAACATGGCTTATAGAATTATGGACATTAGATGCATTAAAGGCATTTAATATTTGTAATTCATACTAACTGTAGAAATGGCCCTAAAGCATGCTGCATAATTAATAATTTATATTTTCATTATTATAAATGTTTATATTGATACTGGATTTGATTATATCAAATTAGTCACTATTTCATAGCCACAGTATTGTTTTCTCTGTTTTTCTTTTCTGACTTAATAGGAAGGAAACTGTGAATAAAGAGTCACATGCTCTTTGTTCACTATCCCCACACGTAAAAATCAATTCTTTCATCAATATTAAAGTTCACATGCTGACTCGCTGGGTACCTACAATTGAGAAGAAAGTGACAGGTCATTTTTTTACCTTGAGTTGAAAATTATGTCACTGCAGTCTGGATAAAATAAGTTCATATATTTGTAATACAACTTCTGAAATAAGTATTTAAATGGTATTAAATTGCAGAGCAACAGGGCTTCAGTGTACTCATAACTGAGTTAATGTATACATTTGGGTGATGATTTTCCTTGCTAACATTAATGTTAATATTTTTCAGACATACTATAATTTAAAAATTAATGTGAGCATTTGTTGTAAGGTCACAGAAAACTTACCAGTGTTCAAATTCTCAGGAATTAAGGACTAACCATAACATTGTTCTAGTCTGATTTTGTAAAAGATGGCAAGTTTGTTACCTCACTTGAGTGGAGGTTCCCCTCCCCCCCATTCTAAGAGAATACAATATGTATAAAAACATTAATAAATATAATTTCAAATTTTTCCTTCCTCTGGATTGTTTATGTTCAGAATTGAACGTCTTAAACCAGTAGTTCTTAATAGTAACTTTTTTGAGATACCCTTATGTTTAAAAAATATTTAGAATAAAAATGTTGCATTCTAGACAGGGGCTGTAGCTCAGTGGTACTGTGCTTTCCCAGAATGTACAAGGCTGTGGGTTCAATCCCCAGCACCACATAAAAATAAGAGACATTATAAATGCTAAATATAATTTTAAAAAATGTTACATGCACATAGGCAAAAAAATGATAAGTATAAAATTGGGATTGGGTCTTTTCTGTGTATCCTGTGTGAAGAACTTTTCTTTCCTTTATACATTCCTGATCTCTGCATAGATTGATACTTTCAAATAGAAAGAACCAACATGAAGTTCCTTTAAATCCTAATCTTGGGAAGGGATCCTATGTATGCATAGTTGATATGTTCGAAGTAATTATTGTCCCATTTACAAACATGAGTTGAACTGAAATAGTAGTAAGTTTTTTGTTTTAAGACAGGGTCTTGCTTCATAGCCCAGGCCAGCCTCAAACTCTTGATCCCTAGATGTGCACCACCATTCCTAGCTCAAGAGCCTTTTAAATGTTCTACTGGATGCAAGAGATACAAGCTTGTTAAACATTGTGCTGGAGAAATGCCTGCTTGCTGCCCTTTCTTCTTCTTAGGTAGTAAATTTCTGAAGAGCGGAGGGTGAGATACCATTGCAGACATCATGCCATTCTTTATGTTGGGTTTGCTAAATGTAAAACAGTGGACTTCCAGTCAGCTTTGATAATTTTGGTATACAATTCTCATTATAGCTGCATGCTGTAGACCTTTTAGACATTCCTTTACTTAGGAAGTTTTAATGCTGTAGTTTTTCTATAGAAATTAAGTAAGACTGTGCAGGAACCTTCAAGATGGAGATAGTAAGGTTAAAGTTCAGTTTATATAAAGGTAAATATAGTGTATAAAAACATTTTTCTCTATTTTGGTAACTTGGCTCTTCTTTACCACTTAGTTTACCTGATACCTCTAGTTTCCATTATTGGAGATATACTCAGGAATATAGATGAAATTTATCTTTCAGTTGATAACATGTCTGATGTCATAATTCTGGGATCATCTTTAATGACTAAGTACATTTATATATATGTAAGGTCTCTGCGTAGTGAGTCATTCTTTAGTAATGCTGTATCATGATGGGTGAATTAAAACTTCTGTACTCAGAAGCACCTGTCTATATAAAATTAATATTAATCTTTGTAGGATCTATAGGAAAGGTAACCAGGCATTAAGGATTGCCTTGATACAGCTGCTGAATATCAGAATAATCTTCAAAGCTTAAACATTTGGTGATCAATTCATCACCAGTCTCATGTACATGGCACACATTGGCTAGAAAACATAGGCTCTAGCCACAGTGATATGAGTTCTGACTTTTTTTTGCCCATGAGCAGGTTGTTTACCCTCTGCTTCATTTCCTCAGGCAGAACATGGAATGATAAAAATAGTATTTAGTTTATAGGTTTCTGAGGATTCAGTTAATTATGTATAAAGCACTGTATTTACTAAGAAACAATACCATGAAGCTGGGTATTGTGGTACACAACTGTAATCCTAGCACTTGGTGGAGCCGAGGCAGAATTTATGAGCATGAATTTGCTGACAGCTTGGGCTACATGGTGAGACAGTCTCATAAGACCAAAGAAAAAGAAACACACTACAAATTTTAGTTACAGTATTTACAGTAATATTTATGGTAGGGGCTACATAGTGAGATGGTCTCAAAAAGGAAGTTTCCTCTTCCCCCAGGGAACTTCTGTGAGGGGTTCAGTAGAAACTAGTCCCATGCTTTTACAATTTGTTTTCCTAAATAACATGGTGTTTTGCATGTTTACTGAATTTAATTGAATCTTTTATGGCTTTAATTTAGTATTACTTGAAGTTCATCCATGTTGATACGTGGTGATGGTTTAGTTTTACTTCTCTAATATCCTGTCTGAATGCAGACGTTTTATCTCTTCTCCTCTTGGTGGCATTTGGGTTTTCACATTTAGGATACTGTAAGCAATGCTGCTGTAATTGTTTTCGGACATGTCCTGGAACACATGTAGAAACTGCAAGGTGTAGGACAGGTGCACTTCCAAGTTGACTATGCCAAATTGTTCTCTCATCTTAGCAGTAGGTGAGATTCCTAGTTGCTTCATTCCTGTCAACAGGTGAATTTTTGCAGTCTGGACAATCTAAAATGTCTTAGGGTGCTTTTAAGGTGCACTTCCTGATTACTGTATGAGATTACTGATCGAGCATACTTCTGTTTATGAACACTTTGTAATCTATGAAGTGCTTTCATTATATATCTTTAAAAATTAACATAATCGTAGAAGTTTTTATTCTGGATATTTGGTCTTGCGTGCTTTCATTCTCTGATGTTTTTGATGAAGGTAATTTTAAGGAACTGTCTTCTTATGCTTTGCTTATGATACACTTACTTTGTCTTATTAAGAGTCACACAGTCCTAATAGTGGTTTGGTTTTCAACCTAGTAGCTACTCAGGACTTGAGTTTCTCCACCCTAGAGACTCCTGTAGTGAAAAAAGTGGTAAGAAACTGTTGGCTCTTACAGCATGTCAGAGGACTTAACTGATCTAATACAGTGAGTGAGGCTAGCTAGGCAAATATGTAAGGCATTAGCAAACACTGAACTAATTTTACAGTGTACAATCTCAAACTAGTTTAAATCAGCTCACCTTGCCTCTCATGGCATTGTCCTGTGAGGTTAATCTACTTTTGGGTTGCAAAAGTTATTTAATTGCAGGTAGGGGAGGGGGCAGGGGGGGAGAAATGACCTAAACAATGTATGCATATGTGAATAAATGAGTAATTTTCAAAAAAGTTATTTAATTAGAATTAAAATATTGTACTCATTGAATAGAGGCATTTTTGACAGTGTTGTTTCCTCTGCTATGATTTCACTGTGCCCTGGTTTAATGGAAATTAACTGTGAAAGCTAGAGAACTGACTTTACTTTTCTTCCTGGGATGTTGTGAAAAATAACCACAACAAACAAAAATACAGAGTGATAATTTTTATTGCTAGGTTATTATTACAAAGAAAAAGAGCTTGTTTAACTTGGTTACAATAAACAAACTGTACCAATTCATGATCTTTATTCTTATTTCATAATTAGGAGGGAATCGAAGAGTGGGCTGAGACTCCAGGAACCAGAAATAATCAGGGTGGAAATAACTTCATACCAAGCCCTATAGCCAGCTGTGCTTCAAGTGAGTTTTAAAATTAATTGGTCCCTTCCTTGAGGAGGTTCTGGCTCAGAAGAAACAGGAAGTAGTAGAGTTGCACCCTGTCCACAGGAAATAGCCACTAAAAACAGTTCAGAGTACCTTAAACTTTTGAATGAATGATGGTTCAGTATGGTTCTGTTGTAAAGTTAAATATCTTTTGTGGTGTTCACCTGCTAGTCTTTTTTATTGCATGGTATCTGTAACAGTTACCAAAACTAGATCTGTACCTCTACTAGTGTGCTGTCCTATGCACATGGTAATGCTACAAGATCCAGTTAATTATGAGACAGCTGGATTTTGAATACATGCTTTTCAGAATGGTAGGCACTTAAAATTCATTAAGTAAAATATAAAAATAGATTATATTAATAAGAAATACTTAGTATTTATCAAAGTATAAACCTAGGCTTTTGCCATTTTTAAAAAAGGGTATTGGAAACTGAAGAGGTGACATCCAAACAAAGTGAACAATGTAGTTCCATAGCTTTTGTTCTGAACACTGAACAATGCAGTCTAAGGAAAGGACTTACCACAAACACCTAAAATAACACTTGTAGATGGGTAGGAATGTTGTCACCCATTTCTTACTGTTTCCCTCCCAAGTCTCGGTAGCAAGGCATCGAGGGGTACGTTCCACAGACGCTCAGCATTCTGAAACCAGGTCAGTGTTCCTGTGCATCAGAGAAGTTGAAAACCCTTAAGGAGGTAGCTCTCCTTCCTGTGTGCTCTTCCCCACAGGCCCAAGTGAGTTATGCTTCAGATTCTGCACCTCTATTTTCACTTGGGCTTCCGTCATTGTCATCTGGTTGATCACTTAACAGTACATACTTTCCATCATTGGTTAGTGGTATAGACTGCATTAGTTGAGCCAGTGCTTCTGGATCCTGAAGTTAGAAGAGTTTAAGAGGAAAAAAAAGAAAAAGCTTAAGATGCACTTATACCCCCCACCCCCTGGCTTGCTTTCAATGTTCTGTGATCTAAACTTTCAGCTGACTCCTTGCTTTTCTGAAAAAACTCAAGGGTATATTTTTCCTCTCAGTCCAAATATCTTTTGAAAAAATATTTTTGGTGGCACTGGGATTTGCACTCAGGGCCTCACGCCTATTAGGCAGCCACTCCAAGAGCCCTTTTTTGTATGGGGTATTTTTGAAGCAGGGTCTTGTGAACTGTTTGCCAGAGCTGGCCTTGAACTGCAGCCTCCTGATCTCTGCCTCCTGAGCAGCTAGAATTACAGATGTGAGCCACAGGCAACCAATCCAAATATCATTTTTGTAGCAAATTTACAATCATCCAACCAAAGAGTTCATAAAGGAACTTTCTTCATAAAACTTTTGTCTGCTATATCTTTAAACCCCTTTCTTGTTTAGTCTATACCATGAGTTTGGTAAGCTATGGCCACTTAGCTTACCACTTGTTTTATAAATAAAGCTGTGCTGGAGCACAGCCATGACCATTTGTTTCAATACTACCCGTGGCCAAGTTGAGTCGTTAGGATAGATGAGACGCCTAAACAAAAATGTGCTGACCTCCTGTCTATACCATTAAATTCTAACTTGGAAGCTGGACATGGTGGCACACACCTGTAATAGGATTGTGAGTTTGAGGTCAACCCAGGCAAAGTTAGTGAGACCCTATGTAGAAACAAAACAAAAAGCCATTTGCCATTATTTCAGGTACACTATTCATCATTCCCTCCCTGATAAGACTGAATGCACAAACGAGGCATGTAATGCCTACATGTAACTGTTTAAAGTTTAAAACTCAGCTCCTCAGTGACATTAGGCACATTCAGTGTACATATTAAATAATGCAGATTTTTATCACTTCCATATTGCAGGAAGTTGTAACAGACTCCTAAACTAGAAGCCCTCTGGGGAAGGGGACATACCTTATTCACAATTCTAATTCCAGGGTTGTTTTTTTTTTTTTGGTACTGGGGTTTGAACTCAGGGCTTCGAACTCAGGGCTTCATGCTTGCTGGGCAGGCGCCCAGGGTTGTTCTTACACAAATTATGCTTTCAAAAATTGGATGAATGAGAGACTAAGCCACTGAAGGATAGGGAGGTCTCAGTGTTATTTCTCATAAGTTCCCAGGCGATGTCTGCCAGTGTTGCTGGGCCTGTGATCATCCTCTGAGGGATGAGGCCTTGTAGTATGTGATAGGTACTCAAGTTTTAATATCTTAATAGGAAAGAAGAAATCTAGCCAACTAGTATGCAAGCAAGAATGTTAACCAAGAAGAGCCACAGCAGTGGTGTTTATTAAGAAGTGCACATGTGTTACCAATGAATGTGGCATTGGCCGATCACAGATGTCTGGTTGTTAGAATGCTTAAAGGAAATCTCAAATATGGCCACACTGTATAGTGAGCTTCACCTTTCTTTTTGAGAAAGTGTTAGTATGTGAATTTGAGTAATTGTTAAGCCACTACTCAAATGCACCTTACCTTTTGAACCTCAATGATTTCTTTTCCCAAATTAATAGCATAACATATCTGTAAAAGACAAGAAAAGTAGTGATTGGCAAAGGTAGGAAAGGATAAAAGTACCAGAAAAATGTGACATGGAGACTATAATAAGGCCACTGTCTGTTCACATCCCCGTGGGCAGAAAGGACTTTGCTGCACAAGACTGGCTCCTTGAGGCCCAGTGCCAACTGTCCTGACCTCCTGTTACTAATTTATGCCATACTCAAAGTATTCCAGGTAAGTGAGAACTAAGTTAATTGCCCACTACATGTTCATATATACAGTGGCAAACAGACACTGAATGAAAGAACAGTATTTATTTATTTATTTAATGGTACATGGGATTGAATTGAAAGCTTTAGCTTGAGCCACACTCCTAGTCCAGTCCAGGATTGATTAACTGATGAGTTCTAAAAAATGGATGTGGTGTTTTTTTGTATTAAACAAAGGAACAGTTTAAGTGTACTTTACTCACACCTTCTTACTCAGTTGGCTCTCTGAGACTATTCTCTCTTGTAGCTGTAGCTTTTTTAACATTTTTTTAACTGCTTTTAACATTTCATATATCCTTTCTAAACAGTTAAATCTTGCTATTAAAGCAATATTACTCATTCACTCTGTTTTAGTTAGTATGTATTTTTCCATGGAAATACTTAAATGCAGTCTTCTTTCCGTGGGCCTTCAGAATAATCAAGTAGCTATCCAGAAGGCAGTGCAAAAAAACATTAAAAATGGACTTGTTTAGACTAAGATGTTACGGAATCTTAGGAAAAAAACAAGACCTTTTCGCCTTCTGAGTTGCTTTCAAAAATGTATGTGCTTAAAGACTCCTCTCCTGTGGACTCGGGAACACGAATGACAAAGCCAACCAGCCTCTTGTTTTCCTGATGAGCAGCGAACTGTGTGACACTGTTAAGTTCAAACTTGGGGAGGGGGGAGAAGAAATAGATTGAATGATCACAAAATAACTGGAATTAAAACACAGACAAGGTTATTCTCTATGGAAAAGTGGAGAAAAAGAATGTATTAGTGATAGTAATACGCAGATTATTAAATGCTTAGGTTGTGTTTACAGTGCATACAAAAGTGATCTAAGAAGTCACCACAAACATTAAGAAGTAGGAGATACTTACACTGGCTCTGGACACTTGAGTCTGTGGATCTATCAACCTGAAATTTTAAGAGATGGGTTATGTTACAAATGTTGGGTAAACTTCTAGTCTTACAAGAGCTTGGAGAAGCTCATTATGAAATCATGCAAGTACCTCACAAATGAAAAGGCCGGGGAGAGGTGAGGCAGTTCTAGGTGACTGTGTACCATGGTTCCCACCTTTGTTGAACCTGTGCAGTTAAAGCTCACATTATATAGTAAATAGAATTCATTTCATAGTATTTGGCATTTATCCAAAAAGTTCTTATGTGTAGTATGGACGGCTCATATTCTGTACAGCTTTCTTTCCAACAAACATTCATTGGCTACTTTAATTCCCCTGAAGTATCTGATTGACTTACTCTAAATTTAACTTTTTAAAAAAGAAAAGGGTGCAGTAGGATAGGAAAAGCGAAGGGGTTTTCACAAAACTATCAGTGTGGATGTGAGAGGAGTAACGTTTAAGAAGCCTTTCTACATTGTATTTAAACATTTTAAGCAACTAATAAGGTTGATGTATCTTAGAAACTGCACTAGAGAATTTATTGCTATCTTAAATGTGTAAGTTCCCACTATATACTGCCATTTGTGTTAAAGTAATTAACTTACAGTATCATGTATTTAAATTATGGAATTACTATAAATTTTATAGGTGAAAGCAAAAATCTATTGCTTAAAAATGGTTATAATTACATTTATATGAGATGTCTAAAATAAGCAACGTACAGAGACTATTTGGATTGTAAGAACAAGAGCCAATTTCTATAAAAGACACAGTTGGAAAAAATGTTCTTTAAAAAATAAGGTTTTATTCATAAATAGCCCAAGTCTCAGGAATAAGGTTCATAACAAAAAAGGGCAGATTTAGAGAATGAAAGAAACTAAATGAGAATTTTTGCTAATAATCTGAGTTAACTTTTTTGAAGCTCATATTTGTTTTGCACTTTCCATGTGCGGTACTAAGTATTTGAAGTGCATTACATTCCTCATGGCAACACTATGAGGATGGCTACAGTTACTTTAAAATAGCTAAAGTTGAGCCATTATGCAGAGCTAAAATCACTTGTCCAAGGTGGCACAACTAAGAAGTGCCAGGAATAAATTGAGCCATTCTGGCCTTATAGCATAGAAATACAATGTGAGTCTTCCACATAAGTGTTTCCAGCATTCTTCTAAAATATTACCAGTTGTATATGTAATTAATGTAAAAAATCATTAGCTGTTTCACATTTGGGATATCAATGCCAACTAGTTTTGCTGCCTGTGGCTCACACAGATCTTACTACCTGAAACCCCAAACCATGGCTCACATTACCTAGCATCTTAGGCAGGTGATCTTTTTTTTTTTTTTTTTTTTTTTTTTTTTTTGTGGTACATCTAGCCTCATAGTTTTTATCCTCTTCACAAAGTTAATCTTGTTTTCTGTGGTGGTCTATTTATTTTAGGCAGATTCATGTCCTTTCTCAAATGGAAAAAAACCCTCTGATTTATGACAGAGAATAAGCATCTCCATGAACACAGTACAGTTTGAGCATCCCTAATCTGAAAATGCAAAATGTGCTGCTGACATGATGCCACAAGTACAAAATTCCACACCATGACTTTTTTCCTGAACAAATTATTAAGAATATTATGTACCATTACCTTTAGGATATAGATAGGCAACATATATGATGTTGTGTTTAAACACAGCTCCCATCTCCAAGATACAGCATTATGTATATACACATATTTTGAAGTCTCAAGCACTTATCTAAGGGAGTGAATTTCAAAGATGTCAGTTTTTTCCTTTTTGGAGATAGGTCTCACTCTGCAGCCCAGGCTGGCCTTCAACTTTGGTTCTCTTGCCACAGTCTCCCAAGTTCTGGGACTGTAGGCATGTACCACTACTCTTGGCCAGTTCTTGTCTTTAAGGGAACATCTTCTATTCTGTATACCATATAAAATGCAAGTGTAAAAAATGGTAGGGGTAAATGAGTAGCATCTTCATTTAATCCATTCAAATATTCTAGCACTAACATTCCAGATGGGTGAATATGCCTTCTGAAAGGGGAATCAGAGGGAGCATAAGAGAGTCTGTGAAGGAAACTGAATGTACCTCAGAGTTTGACTGGTGACCATCAGATGGGATTCTGTCATACGGAAGATGTTGTGAATAGCCCGAGCAGCCAGTACTTGTCTCATGGCTTCGTAAATCACCTCAGTTGTGCTGTCTGTCTTCACGGCCATTGATCCCAAAAACCGAACTATAAACATCTGCTGCAGAAGAGAATCTGCAAGAGAGCACGTTCTGCTCAGGGCCACTGGGTTCTCTGCTGCTGAGTGTCAGACGCTCAACCTCAGGTTGGATGGCCTACGAAGATCTTTGTACCAAAGGTTCTCAGCATAGCTGTTAGAAGCCCAGTATTGCCAAAGCTTGGAATCTCCTATTATCTGTGTTTGTCAGTTTTGTGTGGAATTATTTCTACAGACTAAAAAGGCTCCTCTTTTCTTCCATCTATAAAATGAGATAGTGAGCTGGTGGTGCCAGATGAACCTCCTTCTAGAATAAATCACAAGAGCATTTCCGCCAGACTTTTTAAAACAATTAATTTACATGCTAATGCATTTCCTCATTTGTCCCTAAAAATAACTTAAAAGTTTAAAAAAGGTATTAGGTAAATACATCATAAGTTGTTACTCTCACAATAGAGTCTTATTTGAGAGAATTTTTGAGACAGGGTCTTAACTGTGTAGCCCAGGCTGGGATGGAATTCATGATCCTCCTGCCTCAGCATCTCAAATGCTGAGGTTACAGTTGTGCACCACTGTGCCCAGCTAAATAGGAAAGTTTTTGCTATGGACTTGAAGACACACAGTAGAGACTGTTGTGAAAAGTCAGCTAGATAAGAGAGAGCCAGAGATTGTTAATGTCATTAAAACAAAAAGCTTTTTGCCTAAAGCTATAAGGAATGCAAATTCTTAATTTTTTTTTTTGGGGGGTGGTGGTACCAGGGTTTGAACTCAGAGTCTCATGCTTGCTAGGTAGGTGCTCTACCTCGAGCTACTCCACTAGCCCCCTTAAATAGTACTTTTAAAATTAAATAAGCAGAGGAATTCAGTCCAATGACATTTTTACCTTCCCAACATGAACCTGTATTATTAGAGATCTTGTTAGCATTTCTAATTACTCAATTGCTTTGGCTGGGAATCTGCTCAGTTGAGTAGTCTGGTCACCTCCCCTGGTATGTTAAGTATATTATAAAAATATAAATCAACAAAAATCTGAATTTGGAGAATTTAAGTATCATTTATTTTTGATTTTTAAAAATGAAATAGCATATTTTCACAAAGTCACAAAGACTACACTAATGGGAACATTTTTACTCTCTAAATCTGTTTTATAGAAACATGATAGCTGATTCATATTTGGCAACATTTCTATGCAGGAGCTCCAAAAGGGTATGGGGTGTGGTTAATGCTAAAAAAGTTTATAAAATCTTCCCCCCCAGTGTGCCCTCACTGCATGTCTCCTACTAAATTTTCAGAGAATAACTAACTGATGGGTCATAGTTTAAATTTACATTCCAAATTACAGCTTTCTAGAATATGCTTTCATATCTTATTTCTATGGCCCTTAGTCATTTTGTACAGGGAAAAGAACACACCAATCTAGCTTACCTTCTGCTTCAGGAAATGACTCATCCTCAGTTTCACCAAAAGGGTTGGTACGCCTAGGAGAACAGCCAAAGGTCAGCAGTCAAAGGGATGCTTAGCACTTGAACTCTAAGTCAGCATGGCATTGGGCTTTGGTGGGTGGGGACATAAAAGGTGCCAAATCTACTTTGACTTCTCTCAGCAATAACTGCCCTTCGAGCATACCTGCTGCCTCTGTTCTGATCAAGGAACTCTGTAGCAGGAAGAACAATATCAAATTGAATAGGTGTTCCAGGTGCGATCAGTTCTTCTGTTTCAGGAATACTGACTGTTGATTTGGGAACAATCTTGTCATTTTCTGTCTCTGAATTTTTCGGGTTCTGGCTGGAGTATAAAATAGGGGAAAATGTCAAATACAAGTAGCCATTTGTTTAATGCTGATGTGACTTTTATAACTAGGAATACAGGGGAAACTTCAGTCAGTCCCTCAATCCACTCTAAAAGTAAATCTTCCTAAAACTTCATTCATGTCCTCAGCTAAAAATCTTTAGGTTTCCCCCTATAGCTGTCTCTGTTGCTCAGCATTCTGAGCTGAACATTGGACTACTTGTTACATTGTACACTTAATCCCCTCTTTGTACCTCTCTCTCTGAGACAGATTTTGAGGGTGGCGCTATAGGGAAGTCATATTTATTACTTGGTGCAAAACATCTTGACCGGCATTTAATCACAGTGTGGTTCTAATATCCTGAAAACCCTCCTTTCCACTCCCTACCGCACTCCCCACAGGAGCTACACTGCACACACCTCACGCTGTTCCTTCGTTGTCTCCACATTGTCCCCTACAACACTCTGAACCTTTGTCCCTTTTTCTGATTGTTCTCAGTAAGTCACAAAGACAACTGGGGCACCTCCTGAGGTTAGTCCTGCACGCTGCTGCTCAGTCAGTGCTCACGAAGATGGCATGCTGTGTGCACAGTAGTAATCCTGTACCACGGGGTCATCTCGTCTAGCAAGAGTGCTGGAAGGGAGCTGCACCTTTTAAAAACCTTCCTAGCTGCAGTGTAAACTCCTTGGAGGGCGGAGTACCATAGTACTTTCTTTCGTTGTTTAGTCCCCCAGCTTTCTGTTTAATCTGATATTTTTGTTAGTATTTTCCTCTTTATCAAATGTGTCAATACCTGAAAAGTATATGAAACTTTAGCACCATCTGACAGATAGCCATAGCGAATGGAATGTGAACAAAAACATACTATGTGGGCTTGAGTCAGTCACTGCAAGGAGAACCCTTACCGGCCACTTAGTTTAAACTCTGTTGCAAAAGGACAAGGAAACAGGTCTCTTGACTGCCTGGGTATAATGGTGGAGTCCCTCCTGCTGTCAGCTTCTGTAAGGACTATGGCTTAGTAAATGGTATGCACTGGAAACAAATGTGAAGAGAAGCTTAGAAAGTCAAGATTTTGGCTCCCCAGAGGATCCAAGGGGAAACAACCCAGTCAAGACACAGTGGGACCAGGTCACTGAAAACCTACACACTGACACGACTGATATAGAGAGCCACTGAAGACTGAACAGAAGTGACACGATATAAGTACCACCTGTGCTCTCCATGTCCCTGGCTCTGATGGACACTGGGTATGTGTTGTCCTAATGGACTTCTGTTTGTGCTGTGCCCCGCTCCCCCACCCTTCGTGGTGATGCGTCTCTGCTCCAGGTGCTCTTCGGGATTCTGTTGAAGGCTTTGCTCTCCTCTCTCTACCCTGGATGATTTCTACTGCTCCCTCATGCTAACAAACTCCTGGCTGAGGCACCAGAATCCCCAGGTGACGGCTAGACAATTCACTGGGAAGATTCACAGTCCTCTCGGTCCTAACATGCTCCAAGGCCAGTTCTTCATTCCTTTACTACCAGGAATGAAGTAAAGGAGCTGAATTCAGATTGGAGTTAACTTTGACGTGGCAAACTTGTTCCACTCCAATCTTGTGTATCACATGGTCCATAGGCTTCACCTCCAAAATAAATCCAAATCCAGCTATTTTCAACTCTGCCACAACCCTGGCCTAAGCCATCATCTTTACTGAGGCTGCTGCTCCGCCTTCCTCACTGAAAACCTACTCTTCTGTGCACTCCAGAGCACTCAGAGTCAACTGGAAAATGTAGTGTCATTTCCCATATGCCTCTTAAAACTTCCCCTTCCCCCAACAGCTGCCCAAGCTCCTTTGCAACCTACCAACCTTGTCTTGTTCCATGTCATCCCTCTGCCTATCACTGTCCAATTATCCTGGTCTGCTTTCAGTTCCTCAAATAATAAATACTAAGCTAAGCTCTTTCCTACCATGTCACCAAAACTACTGCCAGGAATGAACTGCCTCTGCTCTCAGCAAGAGCAGCTGCTTCTTGTTGAATATCTCCTGCCTCAGTCTCCTCTGTACTCTCCACAACAGCACCCAGTCACTAACAACATGGTGCTCTTTTACCTAGTCCAGGCACACAGTGGGTACTTAACAAGTATCTGTTCAATAGCTGGATAAACAGCAAGTATATAATAATTACCACGTGAGAGAAGGCCACACATACTTGCTGAGAAGTAAATGACTTTGTTCCCAAGAACCAAATCTCTGCTGTTTTCCCCTACCATCATCAAAACCTTTCTTTCTTCTTAATCAGCTGACCCTAAGAAAGATACCCACTCCTACCGTCCACACAGTACTGGGGCCATCTGGCAGCCACTTCTGTCATCCTTTTGATCTTTGGTTTCATTCAGTTGGCTGGCTAGAGTCATCTCCCAACCCCACTCCCTGCCCCGGGGATTCTTCTGTGTTCCTCCTGTAGTGTTCTAAGAATGTGAGTCTATTCTAGATTAGGGGAGAAGAATCAGTTACTGATTAATCTGTACTGCAAGCTGTATCTTAAAAAGAAACTCATACCTTTGACTTACTAAGCACCCTAGAGAGCTGATACCTTAGGGCAGGAAGAGCCCTTGGAGGCCATAGTTTCTCATTTCTCTGTGAGGAGATGAGGGTTCAGAAAGCTAGAGGGCCAGCTTACTCAAGGACGTGTAACTGTACAAGGCAAAGCTACTGTTAGAGCCCATGTGTCCACCTCAATCTAGGGCTCTCGCAGTGGTGCTCACCAGTGTCTTACCCCACAGCACGGGGGACTCAACCCAGGGTCTTGCACATACTATACAAGTGCTTCACTACTGAACTGCATCCCTGGTCCTTGGTTTTTTGGACAGGCTCTCCCTGTATAGCATCCTGTATGCAGGGTATACAGACATGTATCACGATACCCAGCTACCACCATCATTTCTGTAGTTTTACAAACAGAAGGCTAACAGATTAACCATTGACTGGATGTTATTTCCAGTTACTTTCATACGGTGCTATCCTTAAAGTTACATTTAGCAAGCATGCTACCTGTGTAAGCTTAAATCCTTAATAATAGCACTGAACTATTTGTTTCTCAAACTTGTCTCCTTCCCTGTTCAGGTTCTTATGGTCTATGTTACAATTAACACTACAGCAACACTGTGTTGAGTCTCCTACTCTTCTTTTCCCCTCTCACCCCTGGTTCTGGTTCTGATTGTCACCCCTTTTCTCAGGACCTTCAGTTCTGCTCCACTGCCTGTAACTCCTGAGCAGGGCACTGAACTCTTTCACAGTTGAACTCAACTTATTTTCTGGCCTCACTTCCTACCACCATTCCTTCTCAGGTACCCACCCAATGCTAGATGCACGAGCCCAAGGAAGCTATGTAACCACTGAGCTTTCCAGCGACTTCCTCTGGGCCATTAGATGGTATTTGTTGAACATTTGAAGGAGTTCTTTCTACTATGCCACTAAAAGCTGGACACAAATGCACTGTAATTTTAATTTGCCCTTTGATGCCATGCTTTCATTAGCACAACAAATGCCACACACAACACCCTACTCTTACCACATGGAAACCCCCCCACTAAGACAAAAGGGGGGATTCCCAGAATAAGTCCCAGCAGCATGCTCACTATTAATGGCAACAGCAAACAAAAAGGGGAGAAAAGCGAACCTCAGTGGCTGGTAATAATGAATGACGGGATAATACGGTTATTAAAGAAACTACTATGAAAAGGTAGTAATACTAAAAATGTATATGTGAAAATACAAAATAAATGCACATGTATGCAGAGAAAGCCCAGGCAGTAACATGGACACAGAAGGGGACTGTGGTTAGTACTTTGTTGATGTTGACAGAACATGTGGGGAGAGCTCCTCATTGGCAGCCCCTGCATGCAGGAGCTGGGCCAGTGGAAATGAATAGGGATGCCGAAATCAGACAGTGCTCACCTGTGGTGTGAATGTGGGTAAAATCTTTACCCTTTCCAGGCCACAGTTACTGCTTCTGTTAAACAGGGCTCACGTGCCTGAGAGTGAGACTCAAGTGACAACTCATGTCAAATTCCTACTATATAGTTTGATGCTACAAAAGCTAGTTTCCTTGGCCCTTTAGTTACCTGGGACAGGAGGTTTCTTGTTTCTTTCCAAAACTTGTAATGGGGGTCACCGCCTGGAGAGCTGGCTGATTCAACTTGATGGCGACTGCCTACAAGCCACAGGAGACACACTCAGTTCAGGAGGGGGATGCCTACCTCTGAGTGCAGGTACAGGCAGCTGCTAATTACCTCTGGGTTGTCAGTCAGGTAGATCTGCCTGGAGATGTTGTGAATTGCACATATCCACTGTAGGAATATTAGGAAAAAAAAACAAAACACTGAATCCCAGAGTCACCCACTATACTAGGCCAGACATGAAACAGATAAAGCTTTACCTCTTCATTTTCTTTTCTGCTCTCTGCCTGGAGGATTATTCCCCTGAAACAAAATGCATCCAAGTCAGTGCCTCCCAGATCTCAGGGACGGAAGAACGTTCTACTTCAAGTGAACTCAGCACCAGGAGGCAGCTTGATGGGATGGAAAAAACAAAGGGGAAGGGGTCCTGGGTCTGGCTCTACTGCTAATATACTACATAATCTTGCACAAACATTTGCTTTCTCTGGGCCTCAGCTTTCTCATCTCTAAAATGACCAAGATGGACTAAGGTCTTCTGGTCTAAGCCTCCAGGGACCATCTTGTTGGCCCACTTCTTAAATGACCCAAGATAACTAGGACTCTGGTCCAGCTGCTTCTTCAACCATGCCCAACACAGGATTTGGCACTAATTTCTAAGAACTGCAAATCTGCATATGGAGGGCAGGGAATGAGGTTAACAGTAACACTGCCCCACGTGTAACTCTTGAAAGTGACTCAGCCTCTCTTAGTTCCTTTGTTCCTCTTATCTGTGGCAGGTGGGGGAGCACAGGTCTCATTCTTGCTCTATAGCTGATGAGACGAGGGTGAAGTAACTGCACCTGACCATGACTAAGATCCAAGCTCACTGCCTATCAGCAGAGGAAGGATGATGTCTAAAGCTGCTCTGCCAATCTGGAAAGAGACAACCCCCTGTCCCCCCCGCCACACACACACTTCACACTGCAGGCAGGCAGTGTGAAGGAGTTTCATGGACCCTGAACTCCTTGGAGCACAGTTTGAAAACCACTGCTCCAAGTGAGAGGGAATCTACGGGGATGGCATCTGCTGTGAAGGACTTCAAGGCCACCATGTTTAAAGTATGATGTCTCTGAGGCCCCTGGGTCCTCTGGATATGTGGGGACTGCATGGTAAAAAATGATACAGCTGTTCACACCACCTGTTTCGGCTGAAACAGACTTCTTTAAGCAGCCTTCCTTACCTGTTCTCAGCCCCGCCCCACCACATGAACAAACGCTTGTTTAGGACATACAAGGAGTATCCCCAGCCTTCTCTCTCAGAAACTATGCTGATAAATATCTCCTTCTACTGCTGTTTCATAGAAGCAGGTCCTTTCCCCTCAAAAGGCAAAGACAGATCCTCACAGGACTCCCTAAATAAAGGAGGGGGGATCTATTATGTATTATGTGTCACAGAGAACACAAAATCATTCTCTCGAAAGCTCTACAAGACCCAGAATGAGGCCTTGCTCCCAGGGAGGGTCGACGAGTAGGAATGAGCTAGAAGCCCTCAGCAGGGGCAGTCACTACATTTATTCTCCTCCCAAATAAAACCTGTGCAGCATACGATTTTCCATTAGGAGTGGTGATCTGGAAGCAGTATCGCCGGTCCTCACAATCCACCGCCATCACTGAGCAGTTGTCCAGGTCCTGGATGAGACCTCCAGCCACAGCTCCTCTGGGCTGACACATGAGGTTCCCGCCTTGGGTGAAGAAGTAGAGTCTCTCCCAGGTGGTGGTGACCAGCCCAGTCTTGCTGTAGGAATTGTATGCAAAAGCCCATCAGTACCAGGAAACACAAGTGGCACCTCCAGGCTGTGCTGCCTGTTCACAGTACTAGGGGTATATTAGAAATAATGTCATTGTCCTTTATTTTTGTGGTACTGGGGTTTGAACTCATGGCCTCACACTTGCTAGGGAGGTACTCTAACTGCTTGAGCCACTCTGCCAGCCAGAAATAATGTCTTTATATTAAAGCAAAACTGCTTTGAAAATCACTCAAAAGTGAAAAAGCGGCAGAAGAGATACAGTTTAGCTTCAATGACCAGGGAGACAGTGGGCTCCACTCCCATGGGAAATGCCAGTCCTCGAACTAACTCCAGATATATGGGCAGGATACAGCTACCCCTAGTGCAGTATACTTGGCTGCCAACCTGCTATCCGTAATTAGAATTGGTCTGTCACAGTTAGGAACTGAAAACTCTGAAAATCGTGGACATGGAGCTGAACTGGTGTGAATATAGTCAGTCACTAAGGTCACCTCGGCCCACAGCGCACCCTCCATGATCCTGGTGGCTCTTGCCAGCCTGAGTTTTTCTCTAGCTGAAGGTTTTTTATTTGTGGGTTCTTATAAAAGGAAAATAATAGTTCCTTGGCAAATAATACCAGAACTTTGTGAGGGTTTTCACCCTTGCAGAACCAACAGGGACATTAAGTTTATGATCTCCAAACCTGCAGAACAGAGCTGGCAATAACTCTTAGGATATCCCCCACTGGGGTTTTGGGAGTAAGTTATTAAACACATTCCTATTCAGTAAATTTACTGAGTAGCAACTATGTGTGAGAGTGGGCACTGGGTGTCTGCCCAGTAATTTCTAAATGGCTAAAGCTAACATGTAAGGGTTTCCCACCTACTAGAAATGCCTGCACTCAACCCTTGCAACAACTTTATGAAGGTGCAGCCTCAGATGCAGACATCAAGGCTCAGCCAACTGGGTTGTCTGACACCAAGGCCAGTGCTCTTCACACACACCCTGAGAACTGACCATCCCTGTCATTTGGATGGACATTTAAAGTCCATCTGAATGATGTCATCTGAATGATGACAAAAAGCTTCCTGGCCCTGATCCTTGCCTCAATGTGGGACTCTGCAGTGCTCTCACTGCCAGTCGGTTGGGGGCCCAGGGCTAACAATTCTCAATGATCCAGGCTGACAACAGTTAACAGTGGTCTAGCCACAAATGGCAGTGGTAACAAGCAATGGGTAGCCTGCAGTATCCAGGAGTCTACGGCACTGGGTTTTTGCTCACAACTACTGTTAGCCCCATCTCTCAGTGCAGTCTGGGACATAAGCCCAGGGGTTTCCTGTGCTCCAGGTTGGAGGGACACTGTAGTTGTAACTCTTCCCCAGTGTCACCCACCACCTCCTCAGGCCGTACTGGCCACTTGAGAGATGGCCTGAGAAAAACAGAGTTCAGAAAGATGCAGGCACTGGCATTCTCACTTTCTGAGATTCAGGTAACCAGCCTTCTGGATGAGGTTCCTGTTGACCTGTGGTGCAGCCACATCAACGTCTGGAGTATAAACAGATTCATCAACAGAAAGCAATTCTTGCTGGGACACCCGCATCTTATCTGCTTCGGCTTCCAGTTCCACCTGAATGCTTGAGACAGAGTGTATTAGGTCAATCACTTGTCACTAGCTAGTGCTACTAAGAAGCAGGTGGCAGGACCTTCACAACCGTGCCTTACAGATGGAGCCGCCAGCCTCCCATTTAGTCATAATTCTACACCCTCTAACTCAGGCCCCACAAGCTAGAGAGCACAGGGACTGGATTCTGTAGTACCAAAAGTGTCTATAAGACTACTGTTTTAGGAAACACAAGGAGCACCACTGAACTATATGCTAGCAAAGAGGTATGTGCAGAACTGTGGGCGCAGCTTTTAAGAGAAGCTTTGGTGAGCCCATCCTCATGGGGTGCATGTATAGGCAGCTATGAATGTCCCACATGGGAAGGAATGGAACAGCATGGCCAACTCTTGGTTTGAGCAGGGGTGGCAGAGACAGCAACTAGAGACAGAAAGATGGCTGAGAAGAACTAAGGTGCAGCAACAAAGTCACAGGCAGTGCTCTTCCTATGATCATCACAAACTGCCCCTAGACCACACAGGCTAGCTGGCCAAGGGCTGCCTCCAGAAGGGTAAGTGAGCTGAAGTCCAGGCTCTGGTACAGTAGCCCCTGGCTTGGGTGTGCTTGTGCTGAGGCATGGAAAACTTGGCAGCTTTTGCCAGAAACAGTAGCTAGCTGCTCTTTTTGCCAACAAGGGAAGGAATCACCAGGCTCCCCACCAGTGGTGACAGGTGTGGGTTATAAAGTGCTGATCGT
The DNA here is from genome assembly GCF_047511655.1 of Castor canadensis. Lineage (NCBI taxonomy): Eukaryota > Metazoa > Chordata > Mammalia > Rodentia > Castoridae > Castor > Castor canadensis. Next base: position 141,394,408 of record NC_133393.1, read on the forward strand.
AACAGCCCAATGTGGTCCACCCATCTGAGAACACTAACTGGAGAGGCAGTGCTCCACTTCCCCACCTGTGTTAAAGGAGGCTAGGATTATGGACACCGAAATGAGTGGTAACTAGGGGACCAGCGAGCCCAGTGCTTCTCAGAGGAAGTGCCTTGGGACATTCTCTCTTCCATGGCTAAGTACATTCCACCTTCTCTAGTTTAGTATGGCTTGATCGATGTAAGCACACCATCTAGGCTAATTGTGGTTTTTCTGACATTTCAATGGATGACTAGAGACTCCATCACTGGAAACCTTAGACCTGGCAGCTGGAGAACAAATCTCACTGCTCATCCTGCTAGTCACTGAGAGAATGGAGGGAAGGAAAAAGCTAAATAGGCAGCCAAGAGTAAACAGCCCCACTGAGGCTCTTCAGCTTCTAAGGTAAACCACTCAAGGAATCTGACGAAAGGTGGGTTGTCTCCCCTGAAATACACCCATGCACCCGTGTGACATCTTACACACAATTACAGGATGACTTTAGGAGCTTTTCTGCTCTCCCCACCCCATACAGACTCACGCTGAAAAACTTGGGAGTTAATCCAAAGCTCCCAGGATCTGAAGTAATGTGGTAGAAAAGCAACTGCTTTCAGTTGTCCCTTTTCCAAGAGGGCTAATTAAAGAAAAAACAAACAAAAGGCACAACACACACAGTATAAGAATCCAAGATAAAAAGCCAGAAATATATCACTGTGAGGGGAGGGACTGAAAAAAAAAAAAAACCCACTCTGCAGGGTGGTTGGACACCATGCTGCCCTGTCTAGATTCAGCTGGGTTCCAAGAACAGCAGAGCACCTGGTACTGTCTCCTCCTTATGGGCGGCAAAGCTTTAAAGCCACCACCAGACACTGCTAGAGGCCTCTCAGTTGGGCTGGCTGCCAGTGCAGGTGACGTGGCTGCAAAACCACCTGGTGGTAATTCCCTACTCACCAGGAAGTCACAGAAAAATTAGATTTCTTTAGGCCAACATACTTTACTAGTTGAAGTAGGGGACTCAAGTGCTTCAAGGTTCAGTCTGGGAACTCTGCCTGCTGCCTGTGACCAAGATAAGTACACCTTGTCAGGGTGCAGGCTCTGAGCTCAGTGCCCAGGGCATGCTCCCGTTGGATTAGCTGTGGGAACACTGACATGGAGGGAAGACAGAGGAGCCCGGAACTGCAGTAAGAATAACCACAGCACCTCCAACGCATGGCATGGGTGTCCTGCACCCATCAGTAAGATGATCCTACTACATGAAAAGTTTGAGGCAAGGATGGTGTTCAAGAAACATGGAAAGCCATGGGGTTCTGAGAACCAACGTAGGATGAGGAAGAGACTGAAGACAGGCAGAAAGGGTACAGATACACAGTGACAATTTATCAGGCTCTTCTTCCACTTTCTCCTCACATTCCAGGGGCTAATAATCAAAAGGCTAGAAACTGCAATCAGATTTCACCAGGTGCTTTCTGGCGTGACCATAAACCTAACGTGCATCACTCACTGCAGCCACCTCTAGGGGATCTGCCTCAATTTTCAGAACCTTTCAGGTAACTTTTGCCTAAAGGAATCCCACTGCTTGGCTTTTGAAAGCTATTTTGAAATGTAACATCTTAAGGAAAACGAGTAACTTTCTCTTCATTTTCCCACATGAAATAAAACTTCATGCTCACTTCCATTTTATTTTTCAACTACATGTGCATATGTATGATGCACACATGTATTTCCATATCCAGAAATCATGACAAGTACTCAAGGAGCTACTCACCTTTGCTGGGGTAATACGAGCCTGAAGTCTGGGGACCCACATGCTACCTCAGAGCTCACATAGAAGCAGCTGAGGAAAGAGGCAATAGCCTACTATCTAGTGAGGATGGGACATCTGAGGAGAGTGATGCTGGAGTTTTTTAAATGAGTACGCACTTGCAGCTGGGCACCAGTGGCTCACACCTATAATTCTAGCTACTTGGGAGGCTGAGATCAGGAGGATTGTGATTCATGGCCAGTCCAGGCAGAAAGTTCCTGCAACCCACATCTCCAAAATAACCACAGCAAACTGGACTGGAGGTGTAGCTCATGTGGTAGACTGCCTGCTCTGCAAGAGCGAAACCCTGAGTTCAAACCTTAGTCCCACCAAAAAACAAGCACTTTTTTAAAGTTTGTTAAAGTAATTCAAAAAAGGCTTCATGCCTCCTTTATCTATTATAAATTCATGTGGCAGCCAGAGTTTCCTGAAAAGTTGGAGCAATTCTCGCTGCTAATCCCATTAGCTCAGAGGGAAAAAGCATATCTAAACTAGATTCAAGCTTATAACATGTGAAACTTGACCATTAGCAAAGGAGATCCTGACCAGAGGAAGCACCCTGTGGACATTTTCATCTTGCTTAGCCTTTCCACTCAATGGGGAGGCCCCTGGGCTCCATGCAAGTCAGGAACTGCAGAAACCCTTACTATTCATCTCCATGCCACAAACATTCACAAGTACTGGCTGCTAAGTTAGTGTGCTGTCTCTCAGAGCTCACAGCATGGACAGGAACTGTGTGAACCCTCCGCAGGTGGAGCCCACCCCCACCTATGACATTGATGACTGGAAATGCAAAAGGCACACAAACCAAACACTGAGAGCAGCATTACCTTTGAACCATGTCTGCAACAGAGGATAAAAAGCTGTCCATACTTTTGGAAAACATCTCTGCTCCCTTCTTAAAAAAGTTAATCTGAAAGATATAATTACAATATTCTGAAAATCGCCTGGGAAAGTGATCAGTAAGTCTTTAAACAGGAGAGGACAGTGTGGGGGTGGGGGAGCAGCTGACTTGGGCTGTCAGCCCCCTTCAGTGGCAGCTCTGGCAGCATCTCTCTGTTTCCTCTTCCACACGGGTGAGTGACTCCCCAAGACCTGAGTGGAGAAAGGGAACCTGGCAATCTTGCTGAAAGGGTGCAATCGGGAAAAATGTGAGGTAAGTGCCTGGTATATACCAAGTTCTTCCAATAATTACAACTGATAATTTTTTAAATTATCAATAGCAGCTTTTTTCTTCTGTGAATTCTAAATAGTAAGCTTCTTGAGGTCTCATTCACCTTTCTGTCTCTGGCACAAAGTGGAAGTGTGCCACGTAGCAGATGCTCAGCACCAGCAGGAACCTGGGAAGCACGTGTAGCCAGCACAAGCTGTTCACCTGGCCCTGAAGGCCACCATCTGCCCAAGTCCACTCACTGAGCTATGGGCACAGCTATGGACGCAGGCAGATAGGTGGATTGTGATGACCTGGATGCGATGCTGCAGAGGGAGCTCGGCTAATGTCCCTTACAGGTCTCTTCCAACTATGACATTAAATTAGAGGGCATTATGTACATAAAAGACGTGGTGGGCCCTGGCACTGTGTAGCTACTCAACACGGATGAGGCCCCCTCTTTCCAAATGTTCTGTTATGGATGCTTTCTCTACCCAGGGAGAGGGCCTCCAGGAGACCTGAAGATGGTGCAGTGTAAAAATCAAACTGCAGTTGCCTGCTTTTTGTACTAATGGAATTCTTCCTTCTGTGACTCCAGCGTAATACTCACTTCCAGAAGGTCTGGGTGCCCTGACATACCCTGAAGGGCAGGGTACAGGTTAGGAGAACACTCTGGGCATTTTTAACATCTGCAATGACCCATCCTGAAAAGCTCAACTTGCCATTCTTTATGGCTAGTAGTTTTAAAAATCTGGACATTAGGTATGAACTGTTCCATTTGACATGCCTTATGATGAGGAGGTAACAGTTACAAGTGTCATGAAGAAAGAGAACCATTCAGCATGGGCATTCTTTCATCTGATCCAGAGATCCACACTGAGCCCTGAGGAGGCCTGGTAGGTATCATCGGAAGCATTCTGTAATGCTCCTTCTGCTCCCCAGACACTCTGGGAAAATGACCATGATTATCCTTATGCAGGGGATGTTTTGGCCCATGATCTCTGAATCACACACAGATCAACACTGTAAATGCCATTTTCACGCCCACAATGTCAAATATCAAGATGGTACTTATCAGTTAGTATCATGTATCCTTTACGTGAGCACTGCATTCTAAAGGCTCAGCATCCTCCTCCTCCTGCCTGGCCTCCGTTGGAGCTGTCACTCTGTAAGCTCCCCCAGGGAGGGAACTCATAATCCTAAAAACATCTGATGAATGGAGGGAAGAAAAGACACTGACTTCCACAGGCACAGTGCCTAGTTCCTACCCTGTCGATACTATGTGAGAAGTCATTTTTATGTGCTCTAAGCCTGTACACAGATTGCAAAACCTCAGTTTGCAGGCATAAGGACTGAATCATGACTTAATTGCAAACCTGTGTTCTGTGGACCAGAGAAGCTACGAAGTAGTCAGTACACCCCCACAAAAGCGGGTGGAGCTAAGCCTGACTCAGTCTCCACCAAAAAGCCTAAGGATAGCAGGAGTGCAGTGGTCACACCACCATTGGCTAACAAAGGCGAGGCACCACAAACATTGATTTCCAAGGGCTGTTGTGGCAGGAGAGCAGATGCTTCTGAGTCACCAAAAGACTGGTGTGTTAAGACAGCTAACTCACCTAAGAGGACTAGTTTTCATTAGAATTTTAAAAATTCAGTAGGGAAAGGGACTAATTGGTTTTGTGTTTTGAAATCTGGATACTTTTTAGATGAAAAGTAAAATGTGCCTTCCTCAGTCCTTGAAACGGATGCTTCTGCCACCCAGCAGTAATGGCATGCTTGCTCTGCTGTGTCTTCCTACACCCAGGAGACACCCACAGTCTTATCTCCTGTGGCTGGAGCCCTCATTTTAAAAGCCCAGGTGAGAAGAAGTGGTGCAGTCCTTGACCATGAGAGTGGAAGAGCTGGCTTCAAACCACGCTTCAGGCCTGGTGAGGACCCTCCTCCAACAACTGAGTTCCACAGCATCAACCCATTGGTCTTTCTGAGACACTAACTCTGGCACCCTCCCTGGAGCGGGGTCTGTAACTGAACAGGGCTTACTGCCCCCAAAGACAGGGACTGTCTGTTCAGGGAGGGCACAGATGATAGGAGAGGTTAATTAAAGAGAACAGAGAGTAGCATTCGCTGACAAAGCTAGGACATTTACAGGCCCAGGGTACAATACCTAACTGAAAGAGAAGGGAGGGCAACTGAGTTATCACAGTGCCCATCGCAAGGACGCTGGATGGCTCTCAAGGATTTGCCAGTGCTTAAGCCCTCAGCTGGACAGTTCGTGTTTCTGGATTAATCCAGCTTTACTCAGATGACACAGAAAGATTATACTGCTTTATTTAAATATTATCTCTGCAGGCATAAACTGATTCTAGTCCCCATTTACCAATATAACAACCATATTAAGAAGACAGACAGCTAAGCTTGATGAAGATTCTCTTACTCCCCTTTACCCAACCTGAAAATGACACTGTATCTCTTCTGAAATAGGTATGTATGTACATTTGGACATGTAGTTCAAATGTGTTAGAAAAGTAAAAGATGATCTTATATAGGAATTTAAAGTTGGTAATTTCATTCTTATTAATATTTTTCTTCCTTGCATCTCTTTTTATTCCTAGGTTGTCAAATGAGAGAAGATTCCTGATACCAAAACTGGTATCAGGTTTGTTTTTTTTTTAAATGGTATTGGGGTTTGAACTCAGGGCCTTCACCCTGAGCCACTCCACCAGCCCTATTTTTGTGAAGGGTTTTTCGAAATAGGGTCTTGTGAACTATTTGCCTGGGCTGGCTTTGAACCATGATCCTCCTGATCTCTGTCTCCTGAGTAGCTAGGATTACAGGCATGAACCACCGGCACCCAGCTCATGTCCGGTTTTAGAGTCAGCACAATGGGGCTATAAAGCAGGGCAGGGTGGTACTGCCAGCCTGGCACCCTCATGCTTATCCCTGACACTCTTGTCACATGCCTTAACAGTCAAATCCCCATGCTTAGAATGGAGCATCCCTTAAGACAATATTCAGTAGCCTATTAAGCAGGAGGGAAGGAGCCAAATAGATTCTCTGCAGCACCTCCTCATACCTGCTGTTAAGACACTGGCAGTGACCTCAGGGACCAATCATCTGAGAAGACCCTGAACATGCAGAGAAGAAAGGACCATGCATAGGCCTGGTTCTGAGCCAGCAATCCTACCCTGAGCAGGAAGTTGCTGCTGGGAAAAATTGGACCAGGCCTGGCTTTCATTTGGATAGAGACGAGGCTCTTCCTAAAGGGAAGCTTGGGAGGAAGCCATCATTTCCTGAACACATGGCCCACAAGTCCAGCTAAAGAAAATTCAGCCTTGTGGAAGCTCTCCAAAGTGCTCAATTCCCGAAGTGCCCAGGGAGGATGTGCATCTGTTTCTTTCTAGAAGATGCTCAGTTTCTCCTAAATGCTGTCTCAGGTTTTCTCCTCAGGAGAAGGGCTCGCCTACCTGTCCACGGGCAAAGCCTATCATGGGCTCCATCATGGCCATCCGCTTTCGGTACTGCAGCCCATTGAGGGCGCAGTAGTACTGAAGGGACGACAGGTGTTGTTTCCGCCGTGCAGCTGCCACCTCTTTCCCAACTTCGGTCTTCACCTGATTAAAAGGGAAAACTTCAAGTTGCCTACTGAGTATGATAATTCCACAAGAGCATGCAACTTTAAAACATTTGCTTGTTTGTTACAACCATTTTGTGACAAATGCAGTAACACAGAGATAAGATTCCACGTCAACTTACAAAAATATCAGGAGGATCAAAGTTCAAGGCCAGGCTGAACAAAAGTTTGGGAGACCAAATCTCAACAGAAAATCCTGGCAGTTGTAGGAAGCATAAAACAGAAGAATCTTGGTCCAGACCAGCCCCAGCAAAAATCGAAACCCTATCTCCAAACTAATGAGAGCAAAAAGGGTTAAGGCATGATTCAAGCCCAGTACCACCAATGCATAAAAAACAAACAAAAACCCAAAGTAACAGCATCTTAGTACTTGTAAGGCTCCATGAGGTGAAGCCAATACCTTCCTTTAGCAGTGCACAGTACTACAACCTTTTAGGAAATGATGTGGGGGCAGACACTGAAAATCACAGGCATTTTGGATCATTCATGACTACAGTCCAAGAAAGTTATTTGGCCCAAGGAAATCATCTAATAGAAGTAAAAATTTATATGCATGAAGCTATTTAATATTATCCACAGGAGTGAAACACCTAGAAAGCAGAGGCTAAACACTCAAGAGTTAAAACCTGAGCAAGGAAGTCAAGTGACCCAAGGATGTATGAGTCAGATGACCTGACAGAGCACCAGGTGGATTAGAATTTTACAGTGCTTCTAGTTGGTGTTTAATAATCCAGATGGAAAAGTTAGAATATAGGAGTGGAGGTCTACTCCACTGAGATGAGATACAAATCATTTTAAAGGCAAGGTATAGGAAAAAAAAAAATCCATCAAGACACCCTTAATGCTACAAGCTCACAAGAAGAAGACACAAAAGAGCTTACCTTTTCATTCTCTTTTTTTTTAGGAAGCCTGCTATATTTTGCCATTGAGAGGTCATGCTCTGCAAATAAAAAGACATTTCAAGCATCCAAATAGGTTGAAAGGTAAGAACTTTCATTCTTCATCTTCTCCCACACACAAATGAAACCCATACACACTGCCAAACCCACACACTAAGAATAGAAAGGATGCCTACCATTGCTGGCGAGTCCAAAAAGATCCTTTAAAGTGCTTACTTCTGAACAAGAGAAAAGAGAGCATCTTAGAGCAAATGAAAAGAAAACCTGACAACTAAGCTCTGCGCTCCTGAGAAGACGCACATGCTTTGCCTGCACCCCCTCAGTTTTCACAGGCCCTGGGCCAGAGGCTGTGATTCTGGTCTCACTGGAGCTTGTGGCCGCAGTGCCCTTGCCTGCCTTTGCAGCCCTTCCTCCCCAGACAGGGCTCAGGTTCTATGGGGGAGAAGGCACTCTGGGGATGTGGGTAGACACTGGTGTCATGTACTTGTCATGAAGCCCTGGAGATATATTTAAGTTCTCATTCTTCAGCCCAAAGTTAAGTGTCTTGAGACATTTTTCATCAGAATATAGTCAGGACTATACCAGAACCTAGAAGTTTCCTGTTGTTGCCATTTTAACATCTGACTTATTAGAGCACCAATGAACAAAGGTATACAGAGTGCTTTGCGTTAGTGAAAAACTGATGCAAGCTGGTACACTGTACTGCAATAAGAGAAAAGAGAGCATCTTAGAGCAAAGGAAAATAAAACCTGACAAATAGAGCTCTGCGCTCCTGAAAAGACAACTGTACATGCTTTGCCTGCCATGACCTCACAGAGGCCACACACATCACACACAAAGGTGGCTCAACAAATCAAAGACCAAAACAACAAGAAGGCTACTGAAAGCAATGGCTGTCTAAGGCTAAACACTTAATGCAGAGATAGAGGGCTGGAGGAGTGGCTCGAGTAGTAGAACACCTGCCTAGCAAGTGTGAGGCCCTAAGTTCAAACCCTAGTACAAAAAAAAAGATACCTAAAATACTTTCTATCATTCGAACACATCAAAGCATGTCACAACTATGCTGCTTCTCAGTTTGCGTCCAAACTGCCTCAGCTTTTAAACTTCTGTGCCCATTATTCTCACTCTTCCTGACATTGGGCTGCGTGCTGCCCTGCTCCTCTTATCTTTTATTTTGCTTTCTGCTGGAGCAGAGTTTTAGGTTTATTTATTTATTTTTACCTTACCAGCACTTGTGTTCTCTTTATTCAGATTCTGTACTTGCATGGGGGTGGGGTGAAATGAACAGGCAGTAAAATATAAGATGAAACATCACCTGTCTAAGCAGACAGGACACCAGATTCTAACTTGGTTCTGATGTTGACTCAAGTGTGAACCTGGTCAAGCACTTCAAATTCATGTCTCTGGGTCACAGAAAAGGATAGTTTGATGAGGTTTTTTCAGATACTAAGAAAGCATGTTTACTACTAATGAGCAGTTTTATTCTCCTTTTAAAAAGAGTCACCATTTTGGTCAAATGCTCACCCACATGCTGGGTCCTGCTGGATTCACAAAGGCCACCCATGCACCAGACAGACATAAATCTAACAACAAAGGATTTAGGGGATGACGATTTTCTTTTAAACAGGCTTGGGTTTTGCTTTTCAAATGATGCCTCCTAATGATTAGGATGATGCCACATTCCTAATAGAAACCTTCTGAGAAAAGCACTTAATGAGGCTTTCATTTGGGGCTGGATAATCAGCACGAGACTGCCTTCAACAGATTTGGGCTCCACATGCTGTTTGAGATGAGCAAGAACCCTGACAGCCTTCACAGTGACGGGTGAAGGGCTCCCTGGGGATAAGCCAACTGCCATCTTACTTGTTACTTTGTACTTATCAAGTTCTAGGGCAGACACACTGGCCTAGGGTGGGGAGAGAGCTTTCAACAGCTCCATCACTGCCCCCAGCATCCAATGACATACTGTCTGGGGATCTCAAAGCAAGAGAGAAAAACTCCATCTTTAATATTCATCCTTAGATTTACTGCATCTTTTCTGCCTAGAAATAGAAAATTTTAAGGTTCTATTTTGGGGGGGGCAGTACTGAACTCAGGGCCTCATGTTTGCTAGGCAGGCGGTCTAGCACTTGAGCCACTTCGCCAGCCCTTTTGTGTTGGATATTTTTGAGATAGAGTACTGGGAACAATTTTCCTGGGCTGGCTTCGAACCATGATCCTCCTGATCTCTGCCTCCTGAATAGCTAGGATTACAGGCACCCAACTTAAGTTTCTGTCTTTGAAGAGGATCTTTTCAAACAGATCTTCCCCTACTTACAGACTTTTCTTTGTCAGGAATTTTTGGAGGATTCTTCAAATATAATTCTTGACCCTCTAAGTAATAAATACTTTCAATTAAATAATAAAGAGCAAATCGAACTAGAAAACCTGGATTCCCTGTTCTAACATCAACTAAGTTTTTTCAGGATTGTTAATTCTTTTTCATACTCACCTTTGACAACTTTGATTTCTAACACATACATACTTACCCTAGAATTGCATTTTAGCTGAAGAGAACAAAATGAGCCCAAAAGGCCATGCATATTCTCTAAGCTGTCAGATCCCTCACTCATGAGTGTGAGCCTTGGGAATGCAGTCACTGCCTGCACCTTCACAGCTGCACCCCAGAGCCCAGTGCCAAGAAAGGGGGGTCCTGCCAGGTTCTTTTCTCTCCAAGATCCCCGTCTGACATTCCAAAGCATTTGTAGTTCCTCAAACACAGCGAGCCTTTACGCAGTCCCACATAATACACGCCTCAGCATCACTGACCGTGGTTCAATATTACACATTTCTCAAAACCCAGCCTGGAGATCATTATGTTCAAGAAGCCTTCTGAGCCCCAGAGGCCTGAGAGGCTATCACACCTTTCTGTCCCTCTTTCTATTCCTTGTCCATCTGTCTTGCAGCCCTCATCATGTGCCATTACAGTGGTCTCTTTCCATGCCTGTTTTATTTGCCTGTGACTTCCTTTAGGTAAGCCAGAAACATGGTAAGGAGTTAGTGCTCAAAAAAGAAAGGCGTTTTTTTAATGACCATACGTTTAAAAAACTAATGCAGAAATTAACATTAAGTCAATTAAACAATATTTTGAAGATAACTGCATAAACTCAGTTACTTTACCTGTGAGATCCTTTTCCCGAAATTGTATAATAGGTAGAACCATGGTGTCTGCTAACTGTTTAGCCAGTTCTGTGTGAAGAACATTAAGCTGAAAGAAAGAAGAAATCTCTTGAAGAAAATAATACACATTATTACTGACATGGTCTCATTTCACCAAGGGATCACACTGAATGCTTCTGTGTGGTTAAACAGGTAAGTTCGACTTCCTTAACAAATAAATACACTCATAAAGCGGTAAAAAAGATAGTCCTAGATCCGTGACTGGGCACTGGCCCAGTTACTCTCTGTTCTCTGTGCAGCTCTGCCTCTGTGCTCTTACTCTGGCCATATCCACTGGGAGAGCCGGATGCTGTGTTTGCTGGCAGTGCTCACCACAGCTTGCCACCTCACCAAGCTGCTGCCGGCTGTACACACAGAAAAACCTGCCTGCTGGGAGCCAACTGGCCCAGCAGCTGTGGGAAAGGCAGCTTCTTGTGAAACGGGCCAGCCGGATCTCACAGCGTAGACATTCTAAGTAGATGACTATTTGAATGTGACTGTTCCCAGCAGATAATTTTAACTAGCCCTCTACCTCAAGGGCTTACTAAATCCTGCCTTTGTAAATGATCCAGGAGAAGTAAAGATTGTCAGCACCAGGGCTACCGTTTGGGGGCACTTTTTGTGTACCAGCTTACATGCTTTTCAGAGCTCTGTTCTCACCCTCCTGTGAATTAGATGTTACATATTATCCCCATTTTACAGACAGGCAAATAACTCTCAACTCCAGAGAGCAAGTAAACAGTGTAGCTGGAACAGGAACGGGCTGTTGGATGGGAAATTCATGCCCTTTTCACTCCACAACCTGGGACTTGCAGTTCGTCCTTTATGCCCACAATGCTGCCCAAACTGCAAGCGTCCAGCACCATAGCCCGCAACGAGCTTGGTGGACGGGCTTTTCCCTGGGCCACAGCCTTGCAGATGCCTGGAGGATGTTTGGGGATTCCTGCAGGGTGACTAAGGGGAAATCACCCACAGTCACTTTGGCAGTGACAGCAGAAACTCACACGCATCCCCCACAGGCCTGCTTTCAGGGCTGTGGCTGCAGAGGTGGCTATGAGAAGCTTAAAGATACCAAAGGTCAGCCATTTGCTTGGCAGGGGAGCAGCCCTTGGGCAAGCTGTCAATATTCTCCCTATCTCAACCCCGAAGCATGAAGCAGGAAGCTTTCTTCTGCTGGGAATACATGAAGTCATCCATGCTGTACATGCCATCAGGACAAAAGGTGTTCGGTGTCCTTCTGGAATGACTTAAGTAAGAAATTTACAGGGCTGGGGTTATGCCTCAAGTGGGAGAGGGCCTGCCTAGCAAGCCTGAGGCCCTGAGTTCAAACTAATACTGCCACAAGAGAAAAAAAAAAGAAAGAAAGAAAAAGAAATCTATCATTTTTCACTACCAATTAACTGAATGAACATGGACAAATATGCATAGTATATGCTTGGCTGTGCTCACTGCTCTGGTAGACATGAAGCTGTGTACGGGTCAAGAAACCAAAATGCATCAGAGCAAGTCACTTTCCAATGGTCATACACATAAGGAATGGCAAACTTCCTATCTGGTCATTTCCATCCTAAGCATCCAGGGATCTGTGTCATTTTTCTGTGAGGCTCTTGAGATGTAGTCATATCTAACCACAGTGCCTTTGCTGAGGACAGTGGAAGAGCACAGGCCATCTCTTGTTTTGGTGTTTCAGGATCCTCACACAGAAAGTAGCTATAGCACCACCTTCCTTGCATGGCTACAATGAGGAAAAGGCAGTAACAGAAAAAGAAACCATTCAGCACAGATTGCCTGACCCATGTGTGCTTAGCATGTGCCCAGTGGCAGCTCTAAGGACAATGGCTTCCTGTCTCAAGGACACTCCATGGAAGTGATCTAGAAACTCTGCTTTTGGGGGCAGTCACCATGTGTGGGAACCTCTGTTTAGACTTACAAGGAAGATTCCATACCAAGTCAGCCTATTAAATATAAGCCATGAAAATCGCTACTTGCTTGATTATTCTTTGATTTCAGAGTCAAATTACTTGTCTTGAAGCTTTTTCAACCTGATTGAGACCCAGGTAGAGGAAATGACTTCAACAGCTCCTGGCCTCTCAGATATAGACCCCCTCTGGCTAACTGTAGCTTTCTCTGAGGCCAATCCATGGAGAGGCTTGTGTGAAACGCCTCAACAGTGCCAACCTCCTGGGTTGTCTATAAAATCACACTTCCATCCCTTGAAAATGATTCATTCCCCACCCAGAGAACCACCATTGCTGCCCAGAAAAACATGGTTGTTGAGTAAATATTTCAAACTGGAAAGCTTCATTACGGGGATTGACAACCAGCCACAGTTACTTAGCAACTCTCTTCTACTCAGCCACACACATGCCTTCAGTGGGAACTGTCTGCTGCTGCAGTCTAGGTTATTCACCGGCTGCTGATCAACAAAAATTCTCCCTGCCTTCCAAAAAGCCCTTCTTGCTCTCTGTAATTATGTCTTCTCCTCATCCTACGTCCATTTCAACACAAATTTTAAAGAGCCATAACAGTGAGGATGATACAATAAAAAAATGCATATATGGCCCCTGCCCCATTTCCTGACACAGAACTCTCAAGACCCTTGCAATTTCCCGATATGGGTGTAATGCAAGGAGTGTCATTTGCTCTAACATTTGGTCTTTAACTTCAGTTCCTGGCACAGTGGTCATACCACCTCAGAATGTCCTGGGTGAGAAGTGTCTTTTGTCCTGATAAGGTAGATCTTGGTGGGCTCCAGGATGGGGACTGGTTACTAGAAAGATCAAGCCAGTTAGGAGCTTGGAGCTCTTGGCCCTACCACATCCTCCAGGAAGAGGAGAGGGGCTGAGATTGAGTTAATAATCCACCACACTACAGGACTCAGCCTCCATAAACCCATGAACCACAGGGTCCACAGGGGCTTTAGGCTGCTGACCACATGGACAGTCTGGAGGGTGGCATGCCCACAGAGACAGGGAAGCCCCGCGCTCCTCTCCAGGCCTTGCCATATCACTCACTTCACCTGGCTGGTCATCTGTATCCTTTGTAATATCCCTTATCGTAAACTGGCAAGTGTTAAGTGTGCCCCTGAGTTGTGAGTCATTCTGGCAAGTGACTAAACACCAGGAAGGGGTCGTGGGAACCTCCAATTGAGCAGTCAGAGGAACTGGAAGCCTGGATTGGCAACTGGCATCTGAAGTCAGGCAGTCTTGCAGGACTGAGTCCTTAACTTGAGGGATCTGAGGCTTTCTCCAGATAGATGCTATCAGAATTGAGTTAAACTAGTAATCAGAATGGTGACAAGAAGTGTGCTGAGGAGAATACAGTAGGAGAAAATAGTTTTGTCTTTTTTCCTACTATTCAGTCAGACAAAGGACAAAGCTCAATAAGCACTGTATGACTTGTTCACCGTTACATCCTCAGTGCTAAAACAGTCTGCTAAATCACAGGTGGTCAGACATTGTTGAACGAATAACAGAATGCTGAAGGAACAAAAATGCAATCCAGACAATTTTATATGAATCTTTGCATCCAGTATCTCCTGCAGATCAATGACTGGGCAGTTAAATGTCACCTGCACATTCTTTTTGCTTGCTCTATCATGATATTCTATTGTAACTTCTTGAAAGTGGAACTGTTCATACCTACCTAATTGTATGAGAGTTCTGCTCCACCATCAGTAGTAGTACTTGAGCTCTTAGGAGTTTTACAATTGGATTGTATATTTCCTACAACAATACGGGTTTTTGCAAATATTCCAAGTATAGCTACAAGAACAACTGTATGAAACCCTTTGTAACAGGTGAACTGTGAACCTCCCAAAAAGCATGTCCAACTATGGAATGAAGGGTCATAAAGTGAGATCATCCTGAATTTTTCAGGTGGGCCCTGTCCTTACGAGAAGATACAAAGAGGAAAACCATGGGTGGCAGGGAGGCCATGTGAAGTCAGAGACTGGAGTGATGCAGCCAAGAGCTAAGGCAGAAAGCCACCCAAAGGTGGAAGAGGCAAGGAAGAACCCCTGCTGAGCCCTTGGGGGAGGGGAGCATGACCCTGTAGGCCCTTGGCCTCCAGAAGGTAAGAGAATAAATTCCTTTGATTTGAAGTCCCTATTTATGGTAACCTGTTACATCTGCCCTCCTTAGGAACCAAGTTTTTAGCCATCCTTTTGAAATACTGTTCATGCATATCAATGCCTTTCCTTCCCGACCATCGACAAACAATCGTGTGCAACCTCCATCATGGACGAACCTGGAAGATCATCAAGTTGAGCTATCTTCTCAAATATTTAAGCAGATATTTTAAAGTGGAGAGTGGACTAAAATAAGGATGAAAGAAACCTCAAAAAGAATCGGTAAAAATTTCCCATGTTGCTATCTTACCTCATCCACCACTTTAGAAAAATAGTGGAGCGTAGAAATTACTTCTTCATCACCTTTGCCAAGAGCAAAATTCTAAGACCAAAAAATAAAAGAACCAGGTGTTAACTAAAGGTGGAAATCAGCACTAGTGATCACCCACACAACCTCACCACCATATCCCTGTCAAAGTGTCTAACCCACCAGGAAAACTGGAGCTCTCTCAAGTCCTGCCTGGTCTGTACTCAACTGCCCCTCCAGCTGGCAAGTCCTTCCAGGCCCTTCTGTTTGTACACAATGATATCTTTATTTGAGGGCTTATTTCCTGGAACAAGTAGTATTGATTCACTTGTCCTCCCTGGAGACTCGGAACCTTTAAGGGCAGTTGATTAGTTCTGCAGGCTCCTTAGAACACCTCCATAAGGACGGTGGGATAATCACCAGTTAGAATTTATCAGAGGGAAGGAAAGAAAAGGACAAGGTGAAAGAAAAAAAACAGAAAAAAGGGGGGTGGAGGGAAGGAAAGAAGGAAGGAAAGGAAGAAGAAAGAAAGGAAAGAGAGAGGGTAGAAGGAAGAGAGGCAAGGAGGGAAAGAGGGAGGAAGGGAGGGAGGGAAGGAAGCTCCCTAAAGGATGCCTTTGGAGAACTCCTTTAAAAGTAGCCACTGAGCTTCTACTCAAAGAGTCCTGAGCACAGCACTGTGTGTTACATAACTGTCAAGTTACCTGTTTTTCATATGCCAGCAGTTGCTTGGAAAGCTGTTGGGTGGCCAGGCACATTTCATTCTGTAGAGAAAAGAGAAAAGCAAGTAGATTTGCCAATACAGAGGGGCCATCTCAAAGCGTTCCTTAAAAAATAATGTATGCCTATGAAGTGATGAAATACTTTCTGAAGACATTCAGAAAATAAGACCAATGCCAGCATGGTAGTACATGGCTGTAATCCCAGCACTCCAGAGACTGACAAAGGAGGATCATGGGGCCAGTCTGGGCTATATGGTGAGAACCTGTATCAAAAAAACCCAAAAACAAATGAAAATAAGACTAAGACAAATCAAAAGGTTAAAGCTTGCTGTTAAAAACAAAACAAAGCAAAAAACCTTTACAAATTACTTTTCCTTCTGAACATTCAATCTGTAAACAAATGTAGTAAGCAATTACTGTGTGCCAAACATTCAGCAAAGACACAGTCCCTGTCCTCATGGATTTACTGGGGAAGGAGACATCAAAAAAGTGGTGACATGCAGGCCGAGAACTGCAAAGGAAACTTCCTGCATGCCCTGGGAGGCATGGAGCATCCAGGAGGTGCTAGCGAGTATCTAAGGAGATGTCTGAGCAGACCCTGTGCAAAGCCTAGCAACTGGCAGAGAAGAAGCTTTGCAGAGGAGGGACCAACACACAGAAGCAGAGTACAGTCTGTCAGAAGAGTACAAAGCACAGCCAGGCCCACAGTAAGGGGTGTGGAGCACAGAAGCAGGGGGAGGCAAGCCCCACAGGCAGGGCCAGGTGTAGACCTTCCTGGAGGTGCGTGGGAGCAAAGCAGCACTAGGACCCATCAGGTGCTACTGACCTACAGTGCCAGGCCAGTTCTGCCAGATGTGACAGAAACACAGAGGAACCCAAGTCCCAGAAATCCTGAGGAAAACACTGCCCTTCAAGGGCTGTGGTGCTGCCTGTCTTCCTCTCCTCGTGTTTATTCCTCTCTGCCCACACAGCTGTTTCCTCCCAGTGTGATGCAACAGCCTAAGAACAATCTCCTGTTTCTCAAGCTCATTCAAGCAGTTCTTTGGATGCAGGGCTTCCTCCTAAGATGGCCAGAGTATGGTCTGACTAGCATGGTGAGGGGAGGCCTGGCCAGCCCTTGTGGCCTTGGTATTTACTTACTTTTGGGGGGGGGGGGTTGGGGGGCTGCTGTTCATTTAAAGATGCCCTGAGCTCTACAGGAGCTTGTTTCACTTTTTGTGGCAGGACTCTGAGCCAAATCCCACTTTGGGGCCTTTTCTGCAGACAACTGGCAAGCTATTCCCTGCTCTGGGGAGCAGCATGAACCAAACATGAAATGTGGCTCTCTCCCTCTCCTCAGAAGGTCAAATGTAGGTCTCTGGCTCTGGCATCCTACTGGTGTGTCCCCCTTCAGACCTGCCCAGAGCTGGCAGCCCACAGCTAGGGAGGCAGCAAGTGGACAAGTCCACATCCACTCTGACCTTCACTTACACAGGAATAGGCACTCAACAAGTTTGATGGATGAATGTATGTAGGTTGGAAGAGTCATTTAAAGTCCAACTTAAAACAATACCTGCAGTCACAGTGTGAGGGAAACATAATTCCTACCTGTCCAGGGAAGCATCACAACTGGGGCAATAAAACACAGACTGGAGGGAGAAGCAACTGGCCAGGGAAGCACTTCCCACTGGTCACCTTTAGCAGTGTGTTTTCCAGGTCAGTGTGCCCAGACCAAAGCTCTCACCCCATCCTGCTGTATCAGAAAGTCCCTTGCTCCTCCTCTAATTCTCAGACTCGACTTTATCAGATCCTAAGTCCTCCTAAAATGTAAGAGAGGACAAGACCTATGCTTTACACTGGGGTCCACGTGATTTCTGTAAAGGGCCAGACAGTAAACAGTTTTGGCTTGTGAACCTTATGGCCTCTGTTACACCTACTCGGTTCTGCTTCTGCAAGCCCAAAAGAAGCCATAACCACATCAGAAATGAATGGGTATGGCTTTTTCCCAATAGAACTTTATTTATAAAATAAGAGGCCAGCCCAAGGGTGGTAGATTGCTGATCCACCTTTAGGTCCTAAATGACTTAAAAGCCCTCTCTCTTGCTGCACTCTCCTTGGGAGGCTTTCCATTAAGCTGCAATAGTTCAGGTCCCAGGAACACTTTCTACTCTTCCAATATATTGTTTTCTTTGTTTTAACCAACTCTAAAATATTGCCCTGCCATATATGCATCCTTCACAGACCAGTCAACAAATATGACAGCCACCTTCCAGGCCTTCAAACTAAGCAGGGACTACAGGACCCAAATTCTCTCCTGCTTACTGGCAAGTGATCTGAATAGAATGGAAAAGCCTCTCTGGGAGCTGCTGGCATCAGACCACACCCAGCACTGAGGGTGTGGCCCTCATGTGCCACCCACACAACTCCACTGCAGCCGGGAGGGAGGACGGGGCACAACATACAACACACAGCAGCTGCTTCACAATGGGTGTGTACAACTGGCCCTGCAGGTCACTACTAAATATACCTTGTGGAAAAGCTGTGTGTTTCATACATGTGACATTTTAGGCTGCAAAAGCCAAATAACTAAGGAGCTGCCTGACCAGTATGAGTTCTCTGAGAACTAACCACACTTACGAATAACCCAGAACAAAGCCTATTATGTGAGGTCTTCTCAACTTTAATCTTACACGTGCTCAATCCACAATGCACAAAGGTTTCATGAAATGCCTTACCATACCAGCTCATGAACCCACACCTTGGGAGAGAGGGTGCAAGAGTATCTCAACAATGCTTACAAAACAGGAGCTCAGGAAGAGTGAGAATTAGTAACAATGTCAACTAGTAGCCAATGATACTAACCTCTGAGTCTTTTCTGAGGACCTGACATTGTCGTGAAGTGTTTTTCCCACATTATCACATTTACTCCTTACAATGAACCTGGGAGGTAGGTACTGTTCTTATGCTGAGGTTTAGAAAGGACAAACATGCAACTTACTAAAAGTCACACTAGTAGTAACTGCCAAGGCAAAGACCCAAAGCCGGTCCATCAGACTCTCAATCTACAGCCCAAGTTCCTAACACTGTGCTATTGCAATCTAAAGTCCAAAATATTACCCAGTTAGTACTCAGGTGGGCAGGCCTTGGAGGACCTATAGATATGAGCATAATCTCACACTGCAGCCCAGAAAAAGAGGTGGCCTAACATTTAGAATCTTAAATAGAGTAACAAGCTTTTGGTTTTGTTTTGCAATGCTGGGGAAAGAACCATGGTCTCATACGTACTAAGCAGACACTACCACTGAGCTACACCTCCAGCTCCATAACACTTTTCAGACCCTGGAACAGCTGTTGGGCCACCATAAGAATCCTTGAACAAGGTAAACTGGAGCTGAGATGGGGGTGGCTCAGTAGTAAGAGTACTTGCCTACATGTGCAAGGCCTTGGGTTTGAGCCCAAGCAATGCAAAAAAATAAAAAAATAAAAAAATAAAAATAAAAAGCAAACCCATAAGACAAGCTGAGATAGGGCTTGCTGACAGCACTCCTAAGTTAAAGGGTCTTCCGTGACTGTTGCCAGGGCAGTGCTATTCATGCTGGTCATGAATGGAGAGGTTGGGAATAGGGTGGAGGAAATTCACTGGGAGTCAAAGTCACAGTGTCACCATCTGCTACAGTCTGTACCAAGTATGTGGCCAGAGATGTGGCCTAAAGCCAAGTAACTGAAAGTCACCTTCGTCCTGGTTTGAACTCCAGAGTTGGGGCTCAAGAGTGCCACTCACAGGGGCCCTGAGGCAGATGGGGGAGGGGGTGGTCACTGGGTGGTTTTAGGAGGCAGCGGCAGTTACTCTGACAGCTTTTGTTCACTCCCTCCTCCTCTTCCTATCTGGCCAAAGTACCCTTCCCCTCTGTGCCCCATGCCTTGTGCACGCTGGGTCAGAGTACTTACAGTGTCCTGATGGGATTCCTTGTACCTTTATGGACTCTCTGTCAGAGGTCTCCTCAGACTAAAAGTCAGACTCCAAGGCCAGGAAGGGCATGCACCAGGACAAGGGGCTAATGGGGAGTCCTAACAGAGCCCAGTGCAGATGGAGGCCTGGCACATTCTGAACAGCAGACACACACCTGCTGAGGGGTTTTACCCTTTGCCACAGAAGCATCTTATGAAAGGGAGGAGAAGGGAGATGCTTTGACAGGACCAATGTACCTGCAGCATGGAGGGAGAATTGAAGGGGTAGGTATCTTCCCAAAGACAGACCTGTAACAGAACAACCTACTGTGACAATAGGCAAAAGTCATTTGGAATAAAGATGAACAGTTCAGAAAGAGACCCCTAGAATCAGATTCAGGAACAGCCAGGCTGCCACTAAAGCCATCTTGCCTAGGGTCAAATAGAAACCAACTGGAGAAGGATTTCCATAGGAATTTGGGCAGGAATCAGGGGCAGACAGCATAAGGGCAACAGAGGAGAACAACCAAGAACAATGAGCATAAGCTAGGAGGAGAGCCAGGAGAGGGCCTGTCATGGCCACTAAAGGAGGATGGTGTCAAGGGGGCTCTGTGAGCAGACCGTGCTGCGCAGGAACCAAGGGTAGAAAAGTGGCTATGCACTAGGCTGGCCCTGAGGCATGTGGCCTGGAGACCAGTTACTACTACAGGACTTAGCAAAATGTCTCTTAACACTGCGCCAGGGAATGATCTGAGCACTTCCCAGGCATTAGCTCTACTAACCCTCACTGCGTCCCTATGGGGTGGGTATTGCACGGTCTGGTTTAGTGGATAAGAGCACTCAGGCAATGGAGTGACTTGAGTTGCCCAAGGTCACACAGCAAGTGGCCAAGTCAAGACTGGAATTCATACCAAGGTTATATCCTCAACCCTGTAGCTAAAAGAGTGACCCTTGCCCAGAACAGTCTCACCATTATAAAGGTCTTCAGAGCCAGTACAAAGGGAAGCTGTAGACCACAGGTCAGCCAAGCACAGGAAGACAGGACTGTAAAGTTGTTTCCAAAGACCACTCAGGTCCCATTCCCTCAGACCTTAAGCTATATATTTCCTCTCAGTCTCCAGCACATAAATAAACCTCAGTTTGACTGTTTGTCAGAGCTGCTAAAATGCACTGATTAAAACAATTTGGAAAAGCATTAAGGAAACAAGTTACACAGGGACAGGAACAGGAACTGGATCCCACCTCTAGCAGCTCCTCAGCTGTTAGGCTGAAACACAGGGCTTGTTCTTCTATACTGACAAGAACCTCTGAAAGCTCCTGCCTCCCTAGTCTCTGCTGCCATTTGGAGACCAGTGTGTGACAGGGCACAGCATCATGCTCTAGAGTGAGGACAGGCTTTGCAGTCAAAGACCTGAATTCAAGCACTGGTTCTGGTGCTCATCAGCTGCATGGCTTTAGGCAAGCTCCACAAGCTCCCTGCATCTTCATTTCCTCATCTGAAAACACAAACTATAATAATCCCACGCCTCTGTTCTGAAAGCTAAATGAGATAGCACAAGTGGATGCCTGACGCTAGGATGCCTACTTAGTGTGTGTCACTCCCCTGTGTCTAATAGATGACGGCTCTGTTCTCATTACAACTCCATCTGCCTCCCGGAGGCTTCTCCAGCTCCTCTCACAAGCTTGCTCCCTGGATGCCACTATTCTCATTTTGTTTCCCAGCAGATGCATTAACTTGTTTAGCTTGATTTATGTACTACATATGTATTAGATATATAAAATATATGTATTATACAACACACACATGCACACATGTGTGCATATATCATTTAAGGAAATAATTTTTACTTTATTATACCAAATTTCTGCATATTGTCCCTTGGAATTATTAGTTCTCCCCACTGTCTTTGCCCCAATTTTGGAATACACTATTTCCACCTCCAATTTGGGCTTTTAGGACCTTGACTTTAAGATCAGCCATGGGTTCAGTAGCTCTGTACTCCATCAGGCTTGGTTAAGACGGGCTGTAGAGGTGTGACCATGCTGGAGTAAACTGCTTTCCTCAGGGAAGTGAACAAGTCTTAACCACAGTTCTCACTTCACAAATTCCACCTTAGCTGGGCACTGGTGGCTCGTGCCTGTAATCCAAGCTACTTCTGAGGCTGAGATCAGGAGGATCCTGGTTCCAGGCTAGCTTGGCCAAAAAAAAAAAAAAAAAAAATTGTGAGATACCATCCCAATGGGGAAAAAGCTGGGTGTGGTGACACCTATCTGTCATCCCAGTGACCACAGGAAGTGTGAAATAAAAGGATCACAGTCCGGGTTGGCCTGGGCAAAAAGCAAGACCCTATTTTCAAAATAACTGGAGCAAAAAGGGGTGTAGCTATGGTTCAAGCAGAAGAGCACCTGCCTAGCAAGCGGGAAGCCCTGAGTTCAAACCCTAGTACCATCAAAAAAAAAAAAAAAAAAGCAAAACAAAACAAAACATTCCATCCAGATGAAAGACAACAACCCCAGAGGCTTGTCATCCATTGGAGAGGAAAGACAGGTTACAAGAATTGCTAGGTTTTATTCCTCCAGGGGCAGCCACCCTTCCTGCCCATGGTCAGAAACCTCATCCACTTGGCCCTGATCTCTTAGCTCAACAGCTGTGAGGAGAAGAGGTATGAAGCAAATTTCATTGTAAAGGCCTAATAAATCTATTTTAAAAGATTAAAAACAGGTTAAACCTTTTTAGGAAAAATCAAAATTATGGCAGATATGCAGACTCAAAACAAGTATTGTATCAAATGCACTGAATGCAGAATTTGTGCAAACTGAACTGCTTATGTCTGCCTATTCAGACACCAGTGAAGTTTTAAACTCATTTAGCCAGTAATTTGAAAAACAGTGGCACTTTCTAGGTGACCAGTCTCTGCTTTGTTAATGCACTGAAATGTCCACAGCTTCCATCCTTCAAATGATCCACAGTGGAGGACTTCGTTCCCACCGTGTGCAAAGGCATATGTAACAGCTGAGAGGAGATGTGGCTCCAGTGACTGCTGCTGACCATGCTGAAAATCACTGACAGCCAGCAGCTTCACTCCAGAGCTTAGGCCAAATAAACAAACTTAAAATTCCCCTGGAACCAACCACAATAAGGAAAACTGCTCTCAGAACATTATCCCATTTTTCTCGATTTTCCTTTCTAAAATTAAGGGCAGAAGGACATCAACAATATCACAATCCAGAAATCCACCATGTAGCCTGACTAAAATACCTTTGCTAAACATTTCTCTGTAGCATAAACCTGGTTCTTAAAATATAATAATGAAAAATTAAGCCTTGCTAAGTGTCTGCTTTTTGTTGTTGTTTTATTTTGTTTTGTTTATTGAGACAGGGTCTCACTGTGTAGCCCCAGTTGGCTTTGAACTCACTATGTAGCCCAGACTATACTGATCCTCCTGCCTCAGTCTCATGAGTTCTGGGATTACAGGCATGTACCACCACAAACGGCTTAAGTGCCTGTTTTTTAAAATGAACTTATAAAACTGTAATTTAGAATGTCTAAGCATAAGGTATTTAAGGAATAACATGATATAAAACCAAGAAAACACAACTCAGGGAAAAGAGTTGGATGAAAACAGCAAGAAGCATTACTATCTTAAAAATATACATATATCAAAGCAAATGGGTCAAAGAAGATTCAGAAAAATTGCCTTTTTTAAATTAAAAAGAATTACAACACAACCTGCAAGCTTTCAAATAGACCCAAAGCCCAGCTGGCCCTGCCCCTACCACTCTGGATGCGGCAAGTCACGCACTGTCAGACTGTCGCTGAGCGCACAGCACCACACTGACCAACGGTTTCACAGCCTCTGCTGCCAAACACCAGGCAGGAAGTTTCTGGCCAGAGAAGAATCCACGTGGTGATCATGTGCTGTGAATTAAAGCCGGGTCCCAGCCTCCTGTAATGCAAGACCTACTTAAGTTTGGCAAAATGTATTTTATCGGCTCAAAGGAAAAAAAATGTGTAAGAGAGTGTTTCAACTAAATGGTTCTGACAGACAGGGAAGCAAAACAGAAACTCTAGGGAGTAACAGACACACAGTCCTTTAAGTCTTGGGGTTTTCAAGCTTTCAAAATAGAAGCCAAATCACTTAATGACAACTATGAAATTACAGAGAAGCAAGCAAATTCATATACACATCCAGTCAAAAGTGTCTATTTTCTTAAATTTGGAATTTTTAGGAAAAAAATACAAAAGCATACAATACAAATAATCAGAGCTTCAAACTGAAAACTGATAAAGTACTCATGTTCCCAAATTCTGAACATCTTAATAAACCTGCAAGCAAAATCACAAATGAACATACAATTCTTTTGGAAATTAAAACTGCTTCTAATTAGTAAGTCACACTGGCACAACACTGCAGTTTGTTTAGATCTCTACCCCTGAACTCTTCGATCAACTTTCAACAGGAGCGCTCTCCTCACTTTGATGACCTATGGACACCTTGAAACTTGGTTTCAAGAGAGAATTATGACCAGTATTATGCATGGGGTGCATGCCTATAATCCCCGTTACTCGGGAGGAGGGGGGAGGAGTACTACGGTCCAAGGTCACCTGGGCAATAACACAAGACCCCATCTGAAAAACTAAAAAAACAAAAGGACTTGAGATGTGGCTCGAGTGGTAGAGCGCCTGCCTAAGAAACCAAGGCCCTGAGTTCAATCCTCAATGTCACCAGAGAGAGAGCGAATGAATTATGTAGGGCAATCCTGCCAAATACATACATCCATATGCTTGTGCACACTTACATGGGCACACATGCCCTGCTCCTCTTCCCATGTTCTATCATCTACCCGCCCAGTTGTTCAAGTCAAAGGCCTAGGTGTCACTCTTCCCCTTTAAAACTGTTTTTATTTTTAATTGACACATAGCACACATTTATGGGGAACACTGTGACATTTCAATACATGTGTATAATGTATAATGATCAGATCAAGGTAAGTGGCCTTGATCTCATCACCTCATAAATACTCATCACTTCAGACATTTATCATTACTTTGTGTTGGGAGCATGCAAAAATTTCTCTACTAGCTATTTTGAAATATTAAATTAATTGTTTTCAAACAGTTTTCCTACTGTGATGCAAAATGTAAGGAGTTATTTCTCCTACCCAATCATGCCTCTGTTCCCATTGCCCATTCTCTCCCACTGTTCTTGATTCACCCTTCACTCACTTGACTGTTTCATACCCAGTCCATAGCCACTCTGCCTCAATTCCTCCGACACCCATTCACTTCATTCCATTTCTGTTGCCTCTTCCCTAGTTTACCCTAGTTTATCCGTGGGCCTCCACCCCACGGGTAAAGTGAAGAGTTTGAGCTGCAGCTTCAACCCACTTGCTCTCGTGCATTAGCTGGGTAGATCTGGGCAAGTTACTCACTATCCAAGACCTTAGTCTCCTGATCAATGTCGTGAGAATAACAACAACGCCCACCTCACAGGTAGCTAGGGAATCTAAATGAAATAACCTGTCCAGAAGGCCCTGAAACTGCCTAGAAGCAATGAAGTACTCACAACCACCCTCTTTCTGGGTGTCCAGTTACTGTGGTTTGAATCTGAAATGGCCCCCAAAGGCCCACATGCTAAAGGCCTAGTCACCAGTTGCACTACTGGGAGGTAATGGAACCTTGAAGAAGTGGAGCCTGGTAGAAGGAAGTTAGGTCATTGGGGGCATGCTTAAGGGGGTTATTGGGACTCTTATCCCTTTCTCTCTCTCTTTTTTTTCCTGGCCACCAAGAAGTGGGCACCGTCCTCTACAACACACTCCTCACTACCACAATATACTGTCTTACCACAGGTCCAAGGCAATGGTCAAGTGACCATGGACTGAAAACTGAAACTGTGAGCAAAATAAACCATTCTTCCTTTTAAGTTGATTTTCTAAGGTATTTTGCCTCAGTGACAGAAAACTGACTAACACACAAATGCAATTCCCCTGGGTGAGGAGACCCTCCTCCTCCAGCACTTGCTGGTAATCATCTGTTTCCCAACCCTAACTGCAAGCTCCCCAATGGCAAGGACTGAGACTTCTTCCCATGGATGAATGGCTGACTAACAAGACAGTGAGCAATAATCAGTATTAGAGTTCTGTGATAATGACTCTACATAATTAGTGAGCACTATGTACTACTAAATATGGTACTTAAATCTTTAGAAATCAATGAGAACAAGAAACTAACACATAAAGGTTAAAGTTGGCAAGGAATCAATAGTGAAAATTATCAATATTAGTACCATAATATTTTGGTGTGTAACATAATTATTTTTAAGTGACTCATAAATATTCCCTTTGAAAATGACAGACATGGCACTTCTTGGTCTTAAAAAGCTTTGCCTTTGCTACTCAGCAATTTATTTTCCAAGGGTTTGCAAGCTGGAGATATTTGTTCCTCAAACAAAGAAGCCACTCCACAGTTCCAGAACTGTGACTCAGTCTTTTCACAGGAAGCCCTTGAAAAAACATCTGTACCCTCCCACACTGACATCCAAGACTGCCCATTTATGTCAAAGACAAAGAGCAGTTCTCAAGACACTAATCTGCCGGGCACTGGTGGCTCACTCCTGTAATCCTAGCTACTCAGGAGGCAGCGATCAGGAGGATTGCAGTTCAAAGCCAACCTGGGCAAATAGTTTAACAGACCCTATCTCGAAAAACCCATCACAAAAAACTGGGCTGGTGGAGTGCCCCAAGGTGAAGGCCCTGAGTTCAAACCCCTGTACCCCTGAACCCCCCCCCCCAAAAAAGATACTAAATCCACTCACAGTGGAAAGAGGAGACTCTAATGTTTCCCTTTGAGGTTGAATTAAAAAATAAAAAATAAAAGCAGCTATGTGGTCCCTCTCTACTGGTTCTCGTTATAGGAAAATTACTCTTTGCAAAACAACAAAAATTATCCTTAGTTTTTGAGGAGAAGGGAAGTGATAAAGACAATTCTGATTTTATTTCAAATTTTTAAGTGAGGTTTCTCCTGACTCCAGTCTCCCATTCTCTGAGAGCAGGGGCAGTGGTGTACCTGTGCTCCATACACACGCTGCATGGCCTGCAGCAGCTGATTGGTGTAGTCCGTGAGAGTGCCAGCATCCTCCTCAAACACACTCAGTAAGGAGCGGGTCTGCAGGAAAAGAAAAGGGGTTAGTCCTAATCCTTGGTGTTGAAGTCACACACACAAACTGGAATGGAAAGGGAAGGGGCTTGGAGGTTCTCAGGTTTACTCTTTCGTCTATGATACCAGTATGCGGTGATTCCTGGAACTGGAACTGGAACTGAGAACTCCCTTTCACTACAGTGCAGGGGCAAGATGAGTGTAATGGATCAGGGTCAGAGAAGAAAAGTCAATTTTTAAAAGATTAAGAATGGGAGCCAGCCGTCGGTGGCTCATACCTGTAATCCTAGCTACTCAGTAGTTTCAAAGCCAGCCTTGGCAAATAGTTCGCAACACCCTATCTTTAAAAAAAAAAAATCTATCATCCATCACAAAAAAGGGCTGGTGGAGTGGCTTAAGGTGTAGATTCTGAGTTCAAGCCCCAGTGCCAAAAAAAAGAATGGAGCTGGGTGGCAGGTGGCTCAAGTGATAGATTACCTGCCTAGCAAGTGCAAGGCCCCAAGTTCAAACCCCAGGAAAAAAAAATAGCTTTAAAGGGCTGGAGACATGGCTTAAGCAGTTGACCATCTACCTAGCTAGCATGAGAAGTATGAGGCTCTGAGTTCAAATGCCCCCCCAAAAGACTGGGGCTGGCGATGTGACCCAGTGGTAGAGCATGTTTGATCACCAGCATGGAGAGGAAAAAAAAAAAGATTAAGAACTGAACGGCCATCATATGCCCTGACTTCAACAACCTTTGTACCAGTAAAGGCCATCCAGTAAAAAAAAAAAAAAAATTGTTCAAAAGGCTGGCCTCTGCTTTCAAATCTATAAAGGGAATCCAAGGCCAGACAGGTCTGTGCACTGGGTGTGGTTACTAGCACTGCTGGCATGCAATCATTCTGTTCTGATCAGCTGCCTGCTTCTCTGTAATCATGGCAGTCATGCAGAATGTGTCATCCTTTCCTTTTAACATAGTATAGTCAATTTTTATGGGGTTTCTGGGTCATATTTTATCCAACCAACTTGTGCCCAAGAACTTCACACACATATCCCACCGCCCACTGGTAGAAGTTCTGGACACAAAACTCAAACAGCAACCAGAATGTCAGCTCACTTCTCTCAGGAAGATAGCCAACTTGGTGCTCTGAGAACAGCTGAGCAATAGCATTCACTGGAAGTATTTCCTGTCATTTCTGTGTATAGCACCAGACACACACTAAGCACTAAAGGCGTATTGATATCCTGCATAGTGTATGAATATGTGGCAAGGTCAAGGAGTCACATGAGCAATACATCTACTTGTGGGACTTTCATGAAAGTGCCTGGACAGTGGGAATTTTAAATACTACATTAGCAATAATGGGATCTCTGGTTCAGAAAATAACCCATCAGGCAAGGGATGAAGCATAAATTACAGAAGTATCCTTAATGAGGTCACACTAAAATGCTTTACAAAGAGCAATTCATTATAGCTCATTATTTCCTGAAAATGAATTTAAATTTTTTTCTAGCTAAGAGGTTAGAAAAGAGTTGCCACTGGATCCTGCCAATCCCAGGGCCTTACTGCTATTGCGCCCCACCTGATAGGGCCTGAGCCACCATAGCGCTGCCCCACCCCAGGGACTAGAGTCCCTGTTATGCTGCCTCCTGCCCCTCAGGGCCTGATCTGCAGCTGCATCCAGCATCCCTGGGCCCCAAGTACCCCCAGTAAACTGGAGCAGAAACATAGGCGTTGTGATCATAGCCCT
The DNA here is from genome assembly GCF_047511655.1 of Castor canadensis. NCBI lineage: Eukaryota > Metazoa > Chordata > Mammalia > Rodentia > Castoridae > Castor > Castor canadensis. The sequence goes on from NC_133393.1 coordinate 141,423,016, forward strand.
TACCATCAGCTCTACCCTGGACTTTGCTCTGCAAACTCACGCACATCACAGCAGCATGTGGTTACCCTGCTTTGCCTGCGTCTTCCAGGCTAAGAACACACGCTCCATCACCCATGGACTCTCTTCGGTACTAACCCTCAGCAAGGGAGAACCTCAAGGCAATGACAAAACCATTTTTAAACAGCTCTCAGTGAGCACAAAAGACCACAGAGCTCATACAGTGTATAGTTTGTGTTACTTCTTCAAACTTTCTAAAATTAAACTCCACAGTATAACATACATTTTGCACCAGAACCTGTACAAAATTTTTGCCAAACAATATTTATCAATAGAATGCATACACACTTTTTCCTATTCTATTCTACTCCAGTTGTATACAAAAGCCATGATTGTGACCACTGGATTTCATAATCCACTAGTGGATGACAACCAGTAGGTAAAAATGCTGATTTAGAATTCTATATGACATCTCTTTAAAGTATACTTTTTATGAGAAAAACAAACTACTGTTTAAAAATGTTCTCAGAGCTGGGCACTAGTGGGTCATGCCTGTAATCTTAGCTGCCTGGGAGGCTGAGATTCAGAAGACTGCAGTTCAAGGCCAGACCGAGAAACTAGTTCATGAGACCCCACTTCCAAAATAACCAGAGCTAAAAACTGGACTGAAGGTACGGCTCAAGTCGTAGAACACCTGCCTTGCAAGCACCAAGCCCCGAGTTCAAGCCCCAAAACCACTAAAAAAATTTTTTAAATTCTCAGAACACACACTAGGTAGCCTGGCCTTCAACAGCTGTTCATCTGTGCCTGCATCCCTGGCCTCAGGCAGTCTCTGCTGAAATGCTGTGCTTGGAACTGAGAGTCAAGGGTGATGAGAAGCAACTTCACATTCTTCAGGGGTTTAGAGTGCCAAGGGATCCGGGGTTACCTGGTGATCAAGTCAGTCCTGAGTCCACATTTGGGCTCTGACACTAATTTGCTGAGTTAATGAGATAATGAATGCATGTGAAGTGCCTATCAATGTCTAACACACAGCGATGGAATGATGTGGATTGTGAAGATTATAATAAACTTTGATTGCTTCTTATGTACAGGGCAGCAAGTGCTTATGGATATGACCCCATTTCAACACTACACCACACTCTTACCTAGAAATATCATCGACAGTGGAGAACCTTTCTGTGTTCCTGGTGCTCAATGCAGAAGGATCCTATCAACATTTATGATGATTTTAATATCTTTCTTATAATTAACATGCTTCAGGGCAGGAGAAGTGATACAACTGGATTACAGTTACTTCATTTTTAAAATAATGTTGATGTCCATTTGCTGAACCCTATTCATTGCTTTTAGTACTGTTACAAATAAAATAGACTGGAAGGGGAGTGGTAGGATGAAAAGCCCTCCATAAAGGTGGCAGAAGGAAGTAAACTACCACTCCTGTACCTTCACGTGCCAGACACTGTGCTAGACACTAAACATTTGTCACTTCATCTAATCTAACAATTTTGTAAGCAGATACTAGTTACATTAACCACATTTTACAGCTATGAGGCTCACTAAAGGTAAGATACTTGTTTCACCTCCCACTGCTGGGGAGCAGCAGGGCCAGGATGTAAACACAGGTCCACTGCAGGGGCTGCCTCCTCACTAGCAGGGTGGGTCTCAGTAGCCAGCATGCTCTGTGGTGCAGGCCCAGGACAAGTGCTGAGTGGAGGTGGATTCTCTGATCATCCTACTGTCATCCTCTCATCTATGACATCTGCCAGAGAACACCATGAGAGTTTTGGGTTCTTTCTTTCTTTCTTTTTTGTCTTAAAACATAAGTTTAAAACATACAATTTTGATACTACTTCCCCAATAGAGTATTCCAAGACATAAAGAAGGAAGGAGATAAAAGCACACCAGTTGCTCAAAATTCTACAAAGAAAAGACACTGGTGTGTAACATCTGCAGCACTCATTTATGGAGTTACTATGGCATGCAGGCATGGAGCTATTATACATATGTTATTTATTCTTCATAACAACTCAATTGAGTAACTACTTTTATTCTCATCTCACACACGTCCAAACACAAGCTCAGAGAGGTTAAATAACCTGTCAAAGGTAACAGTGGCAAATTCAGGATTTGAATCCCATGATTTCTCTACTACCCCACACTCATAGGACCATCCATGGCCAGAGAAAAAACACTAAGCACTCTATGGATAGAGCCTCAACTCCATGTCACTCTTTCACCTTAAACAAACTGGGGTTACCCAATCAATAGTCTTACACACTCTCCATAGCATGTCATTGTGCAGTGGTCCAACTAGTAATAGCATTGATTATTTTTAAGTTAAGATTAGAAGAAGTTCTTAACCCATAATTTGGTAGAGGAAGAGAAATGATTTAGCAGAACCAAGTCAAGTGAAAGGAAAAATGTGTTATAAACAAACAGAGCTATGGGACAAAACCCCTCCACAATGAAGTCACACAAAACCACCCAGGTTATGTTTTTTTTTTTGTGGTACTGAGGCTCGAACTCAGGGCCTACATTTTGCCAGCCCTTTTCTTGTGAAGGGTTTTTTTTGAGATAGGGTCTCACGAACTATTTGCCCAGGATGGCTTTGAACCGTGATCCTCCTTATCTCTTCCTCCTGAGTAGCTAGGATTACAGGCATGAGTCACTGGCACCTGGTTCCCAGATTGTTTTGAGGCATCTCACTTGCATAAAGGAAGGCCTGATTTGGTTGAAGAGGGCTATTCCCAGCTGGGCCACTCACTGCTCCATCTCAGAACTAAGTTTTTCATTTCTCCGGTCCCGTTATGCTAACTGTGAAAGAAACAAAGAAAAAAACAAAACACCCCAAAAAAGCAAACAACAGTGCTTCATCTTCATCTCAAAAGTGTACAACATACAGGATAAGAGAACAGGCCCCTAAGGAGGATGCGTGGCTGGAGCTCAAAGCTGAATTTGTGTCCCTATCTACCCTAGGGGTCTTCACACTGCACTGGATGGCTACATTACTTACCTGTCCCTGGAACAGACTGAGCCAGTCAAGGGCAAACCCGCTTATCTTGTTTCTGGTCACATTCCCAGCAGCTAGCTAGCAGGGCCCAGGGGCAGAGGTTCACGAACAGTGGGGAGGGGGGGCGGGAATCTCTACACCCCTAAAACACTCTGCTTCTCATGTATCAGAGATAAGAAGAAAACATACACGTGCACGCACATAGGCAAGTCCTACAATGACGTGCAGCACTGCACACTAAAGGGAGGAAGTGTATAGCTGTGCTCAAGGTCAACTTCCATTCAGCTCTTCTTGGGTCGCTCAAGTTCAAATACAAAAGCTTTTGTGTCCATTTAATTAGTCCTGTGCAACCAGGTTACTTAAGCAACTCTGATAGCTCTTTTACATAAAACTAGAGAAAACAAACAGACCGTTTCATAGGATCTTTTCCTTCTATTGAAACATTTTGGTCACCAATGACAGAAAAATCAGGTGCTAGGCTACTGTGCTAACTTAAGCAATTATCCCCCTTACATACATGTTGCCTAGGATCCAATCCTGACTCTGTCACCTTAGAGTGTATAATCGTGGGCAAGTCATTCAGCTTCTCTCCCCCTTGGTCATTTTAATAAAGGACCTACCTTACAAGACTTTTGGGAACATTAAGTGACTTAATACATGTAAAGCATTTAGAACACTGCCTGGCACATAAAATGCATGATGTAAGCAGGCATTTACTAATGTTTTTATTTTTTCACATACAAGGGAAGAACCGGATTAGGTTCACTCCAGGTCCAAACCTATGGGTCTGCTTGCAGTAAAGTTGCAGGAGGCAATGAGAAACATGCTCTGCCGATTATTAAAGACCTTCTTGAAGCCAGCTTCTAATCTGTACAGCAACCACATAGAGAACCCCTGGAGGGGACAGCCAAGTCTCAACAAATGACAAATAAATGTCTGCCGTTAAAAGGAACATTAAATAGGAATGACAATGCCGCTAAACTTTTTCCATGCACAAGCTCAATTTAAAGCTTCCCTGAAGCACCTTGAAGATAATCTGCTCCATGGCTCTCATTCTGTAGAGATTCCGCAGATGAGAAAACTGAGCCAGCCACAGGATGGGGATTAAGTGACTTGCCCAAATCACATGATAAGTTAGTGTTAGAGCCAGAACTGCACCCGAGGTCTCCTAATTCATTTGCTGGTCTCCTTACTCGTCCCTTGTCACTGAACAAATCCTTTAGGCCACTCAGAATAGAGTCTATTCATCTATGTGAGATGCAAAACCTTCAGTGAGGACAACACGGAGAGTCAGTACAACCTCTTCACCTGGCTCGCACATTACCAGGTTAGGCTAGGAAAGCAATGTATTTTGTACCTCTGTACCCCAACTACAGAGCATATGGAAATCCTGGTCACTAATGAGTGTTACGGATTTCACAATATGTTCAGATCCCACACAACAGATGTGAGGATGAGTGAAATCACTTCTACCACAAACTTTGGCCTGATTAAAACACCAGAAGTCTAGAGCCATATAAAGAGACCTTTGAAAAGTTAGTTAGGTGGAGGCCAGTTTGCAAAAAAATAAATAAAAACCCTAGCTTGCTCACAGTTCCTTGCTTAAACATGGATCACAAAGAAATGAGCACAAACTGGGTGCTAGTGGCTCACACCTGTAATCCTACTACTTAAGAGGCTGAGATTGGGAGGATCATGGTTGGAGGCCAGACCCAGCAAATAGTTCCAGAGACCCTACCTCCAAAATAATCAGCACAAAATGGGCTGGAAGTGTGGCTCAAGGGGTAGAGCACCTGCTTTGCAAGCTCAAAACCCTGAGTTCAAACCCCAGTCTCCCCCTCCTCCCAGGAAAAAAAAAAAAGGAAAGAAAGAAAAAGAAAGAAGCACAAGACAGGACACAAGGCACACAGAACCCTTCTGACTTATCCTGAAAGGGAACATGCCGAGTGGTTAAGTCTATGGAAGAATCATCCTGGGAAGTGGAATTCATTCAAAGGAAAAAAGGGGACCCCAAAAGAGGGGGAAAACTGTGAAACAGCTTAATCTTACTCTAATTTACCAAGAGTTGAGACTCTAGGGAATAAGGACACTTATTTAAATAAGCCAGGAGTACAGAACCAAGAAAAGAGGTGAGAGGGGCGAGTATATTAAGCAAAAGAGAACCCAAGATCCCCTGGGGAAAATGTGCTGAATGATGAACTAACGTCATTCTGTACTCCTCTGCTAGATTCACACACCGGCTTTCACCCCAAATTAACCTACCTCTCCAGGGTGCTAATGAAGTTCCCCGTATCACAAGTGGGGCAGGTGTTGCAATTTTCTCTTTACAAATGGAAAACAGTGCCAAAGAGAGGCCCGGGCTGCGGGAAAAGGACCCAGGCTCTCCGCTTTCCATTCTGACCCTCAGGTCCACCAGGTCTCCTCACACCGGGAGCAGGAGTAATAAAGCAACCGACGCCTGACTCTACCTGATCTCGTCTGCTAATACTTCTTTAATTCTCCTAACGACCCTAAGAGGCGCGCACAGTTGTTATCACCCCGACTTGACAGAGGACAACACAAAGGCACAAAAGGGTTAAGGTATCTGTCCGGGGCAGTGGGCGGGGGGAGAGGAGGTTGACACGCTGACTCCGGCTGGGGACGCGGGGTCCGGTCCGCCCCCTCCCAAGGGGCGCTGGGCACTCGCGCCTGGGTCCCGGGGCTCAACCCCAGGTCTGGGGCCCGAGCCCAGGAGGTACCTGGGGGCTGTCCTGCAACGCTTCCTCCAGCAGGAGCTTGTCCACGGCAGGCATGGTGCGACGCGGCGGGGCCGAGGGTGACGGAAGGACGTGGGGCGGGAGGCACCACAGTCGAGGGCGCTCCGAGCTCAGGCGACTCAGCCGACGCTCCGCGCCCACTGCAGCCGCACGAGCACACGCCCCGCCAGTGGCCGCCGCCTGCCCGCGGGTCCCTCCTACTCCCAGCCCTGCCCTGCCCCCGGCCAAGCCAGATCAACAGGAAGTGTGGCGAGCTCCTGGCCGGCCACCGGAAGTGTGGCGGCCACGCTTCCGCCCGCTCCCACTCCTGGACCCCCACAGGCCAGCCCCGCTGCTGCGCGGACTCAGAGTGTTAGGTTCCGCGGTTAAGGTCAGTTTTCCCAATGCCTGTATCAGCAATGCATATATAAAGCCTCAGAAGGGGAACTCGAAGGTGGAAAGATAAGGTTTTATCTACTTGCAATTATGCAGAAAACCTTTGAGAGGAAGGAGATAAGAGTGAACAGATTTTGCTGCTGTCACTTGCTCCCTTTTCAGTTGCAAAGGACAACCCTTCACTTGTCACACCAATTTTGCTAAAACAGCTCTGAGGGCAAAGGGGTCACCTACGTCAAGGAAAAAAGTGGATACCTATGAATCACCTGTGATATTCAGAAACAACCGTTTTGGAAAGCACAGCTCTTTGATTTGGCCATATCATTAGGTCTTATCTTCCTGGTTTGTTATATGTCGTCATTTTGGAGAATTTTGTAATAATTTCAGAATTGGAGAGGTAGATAATCTAGTCCAGGTGGTCATTGAAAAATGAGAAAATGGACCCCAGAGAATGAAATGATTTTGTTAGGATATACCAAATAGGTGAAGAAGAGAAAAAAGGAAAGGGGTGAGGGAATACTGGTACAGGGAACGTGACATCGTTTTGAATTAAGGAAGCTATGGCAATCATTCAAGCAAGATTGTGAGGTCTGGGTCAAGGTCTAGGATAGTGTAGAAGTGATGAGAAGTAGCTGAAATCTGTTCTAAAAGTAGATCTGACAGGCTGCTGGATGTAAGGTATGAGAGAAATAGAGAGAGCAGATGGGAAATGGCCCTGTGACTTACTGAGCTGGGAAACCCCAGGGAAGATCTGGGTGGTGGTCGCAGCAACCTTCTGTTTGGCAGTGCATCCAGATGCCTTTCAGACTTCCGTGGAGGTGCTGCATGGGTAGTTGGATACCATTCTGGAGTTTGAAGGAGAGGGCTGAAGGTATAAATCTAGGAGTTCACCGGCATGCATATGGCATTTAAACCATCAGATGAGATTTCTTAGAGACTGTATCCAGACAGGAAAGAGGAGAGTTTAGAAGACTGAACCATATGCACAAGCTCCTACAGCCACTGAGGCAGGAAGAAACTCAATACACTAATGCACCATCCTAGAAGCCTTGTAAATAGGCAAGTTAGAAGCAATGTTATCCTAAAAGCCAATTGGGTAAAGTGTCTGAGAGAGAATCGTTCCACAATGTCAAAGCACCTAAGAGACCAAGTAAGAATAAGGACTGGGGATTAGACTTTGGCTTTGCTAATAGGAAGGTCACTGGTGAACTTGGACAAGAACAATTTCACTGGAAAGCAAAATAGTGTTTGTCCAAGAGCAGTGGAGGGAAGACAAATAAACCAATTCTTTGAAGAAGTTTCTCAGTCAAGGGAATGAGTGAAAGAGAAGTAAGTGAAGAGATGCTGAAATTTCTGGACTGCTTGCTTGTTTTGAGCTCGGAGGCACTGCAGCCTTCGAGTGTATTGTTTAACCCTTCTGAGCCTTGTTTTACTTCTCTGTGACGTGAGAATGAGAACACCCATCACAAGCTGTCCCCAGAGGCGCCACTCTGTGCATCCTGTATGAATCTGGACCTTGTCATTCTGCAATGACAGAACCTGGGAGGCCCCAGGGTCAGGAGACCATTTTTTCTTAGATTCTTTGTATACTAGTGAGAATGAGCCAGCAGAGTGGGGGAGAATTGACCATGAGGGAGAGGGAAGTGGCAATTGCAAAACCAAAAAGTCCTTGAGTAGACAAAAGGGAGTCAGACCCAAGTCTCCAGTGAGGGGATGGCCTTAGAAGCAGGGACAGTACATTCTCAGTGATGCATGTGACAATAGTTTGTTAGATTAAATGAAGGAGGATGAATTCTTTTCTGGTGGCTTTTATTTTTCCCAGTAAGATAGGAAGCCAGGCCATCAGCTCTAAGTAACGACATCTGAGGACAGAGGAGAAGGGATAAGATAGTCAGCCATCTTGGGGCACAGGCAGGTGAGGCATAAGGATTAGTGTTCCCACTTTACAGATGCTGCAGCTGAGGCACCAACAAATGATGTGACAGAGCCAGGTGTCAGGAGCACACTCAAAAGAAGGAAGACTGCTCCATTGGAAGTCACATCTGTTTGACCATGCCCTCCTCTCCTCTCTCCCAGGCTTACACATTGGGTTCAATGCACAATAAATGTTTTTCAAATAGCAGTCACGTAAATGATTGTTCCTGTCCCTCTCCTAAGATCCTGTGACTCAGGCTGTGTTTTCACCAACTGTATTTTCCTTTGATTTGCTTCGCTGCAGTCTCTGAGAAGGGTTGGTGTCTGAGACACCACTGTAGAGGTCAGTGAAAGCGGGGACAAGGAGGGGGAGACTTTCTCCATTTTTGAGTGTTCATCTTGTGACTGTCACCCAGCATGCAAATATGGGCTTGCCACTCTGCTGTTAAAAACCCTTGGGTGGTGCAGGCAAGGGGGAGAAATGACCCAAGCCTTGTATGCACATATGAATAAAAAAAAACCCTTGGGTGATAATAATGGCATAATAACAAAGAGATGCTTATTGAGCTGTCACCATAGGCATTATTTCACCTGCGTCAACGCTACTATTTGGATGTCTGTTCCTCCAAAATTCACTCCTTGGAATTTAATCCTCAATGCAGCAATATGAAGAGGTGGGGTCATTAGGGAGTAATAAGGTCACCTCCTAAGGTGAGGGCAGAGCTCTCAGGAATGGGGCTAGTGTCTCTATGAAAGGACTTGAAGGAGCCTGCTTGTCCCTTTGCCTTTCTTCCATGTGAGTTCATAGGCAGAAGGCGCCATCTATGGAGCAGAAAAACAAAATCTGCTACAGCCTGGATCTTGGGCTTCCCAGCCACCAGTGCTGTGAGAGAGAAATTCTAAAATTTCTATTGTCAATAAATTCCCAGGTCTACAGTGTTCTGTTATGGAAGCTGGAATGAACCAAGACTGTTGTCTCCTAAAATTTCACTCAGAATCTCATTAGTTATTTGCTGTTATAATCTCTAGTTTAAAGACAGGGAAACTGAGACCTTACTCAGTTCAGATGGGGAATTCACACGAGGTGGTCTGTCCCCCCTCACAGTTTCCTCCAGTGGTCCGGGATTCCTACAACATGAAGTCTGTCTTGCTCAGCAGGGCACACGTCCCCCTGTGTGATCCAATCCCTGATGAATGTTGTTGCTGTCATCTTCGCTATGACCTTTTTATTTGTTTTGAAACAGGACCTGGACATGTAGCCCAGGCTGGCTTTGAACTGGTGAACCTCCTACCACAGCCTCCCAGGTGCTGGGATTATAGACATGTATCACCATGCCCTGCCTACCATGACCTTCTGCCCACCTGCAGCCCAAAGTTCATCATGATCCTTGAAAATGCACCGTTTCCCTTCTCAGTACCTTTGCAGACTCCTCATTGAGGTCCATCCCCAGGAGCCTCTTACTTACATCTTCTGAAGCTCTGCTTAAATTCCCTCCTGTGAACAAGGAAACTCAATTCAACACACGTTCATGCAGCATGCACCTTGTCCAAGCATGGAGCTGGGCCCTGGATGTTTAATGCTGTGAAAGAGACAAAGGCCTCCTGCCTGCCAAGGAGCTTCTGATCCAAGGACAGCAGGCAAGGAGGACGTGAGTGTTCTCATGGGGACCATGGGCAGGATCCTCGGGGTGCCTGGTAGAGGAATCTCGGGCCAAGGTCATCATATCCTTCTGAGAAGCAGAACTGAGCGTGTGGAAGGAAGGCAGTCACCGTCCCATCAGTAGGTCCTGCTGGGAGCTGTTGCCACGTGCATTTGTGACCCTGTCTGCTGCTAATGACAAGCCATTACCACAGCAAGTACAGTGACTATTAGGGTTTTTGAGCAATGTTCCAAGAAGTAACAAATTTTCATAGGAAAATGAGTGCTTACAGTGGCAAGGTCAACAAGAGGATAGCATAGTGATACAGGTGTCCTGCCAGGAGGAAGTAAAGCCACACCATTCACACGCCATCCAGTGATGGCCACTGGCAGGAACCAGGGTTCCTAGGGTCACAAAGGGAACTGTCATCTATAACTATTGCTCCACTTAGTTCTCATTTATTAAACTATTTCATAAAATGCATATGATATGAGAAGCATATAAAGAATAGCTTGTGATATTGGGAATTCCTGAGATTTCTTGGGAATGCAGATTTCTTAATCCCAGGTCCCAAACATGAATATCTCTTGGGAGTTTAGAAACCCGGAAGGATAAGAAACACCTCTCTAAGTTGCCTGAACATAGTCTTTCCTCCACTGGCCTACAGGACTTATGCATGCTTTTATTAGCACTAGTGTCTTACTTTTGTGACCATCTTCCTGGACTCAACTGTGAGTCCCTAAATTTTAAGGTCTTTATGTGACTAAACCACCAGGGTTTGAACTCGGGCCCTCTGGCTTGCTAGGCAGGTGCTCCACTTCTTGAGCCATGCCCCCAAGCCCTTTTGGCTTTAGTTGTCTTTCAAATAGGGTCTCGTGTTTATTCACAAGCCGGCCTGGACTGAGATCCTTCTACTTAAGTTCCCCTCATAGCTGGGATGACAGGCAAAAGCTACCATGCCCAGCTTTTGCGCTGAGATGGGATTTACTAACTTTTTGTACAGGTTGGTCTTGAGCCATGATCCTCCTGGTCTCTGCCTCCTAAATAGCTGGGATTACAGGTGGGAACCACTGCTAATAAAATGCTTTATTTCTTTAGCATTACATGTTTAAGTTGAGAGGTACCCAGCATGGTTGTGGTTATACCTGTGACCTCTGCTACTCAGCAGACAGAGACAGGAGGATCTCAAGGCCAGCCAGGTCAAAGTTTGTGAGACCCTATCTCAAAAACAAAACAAAAGTAAAAAGGCTGGGGTGTGGCTCAAGTGGTAGAGCTCTATCCCCAGCACTGCCAAAAAATAAGTCCAGAGGTGATCAGTCTACGTCCACCTTGGCCCTCTCCTGTGTTCCTCACAGATTCCTTCTATCCTGTGCTCCAGCTTCCCTTCCCTTAGTCACTCCATGGCTCAAGATGGCTGCTGGCCTTCCAGTCATTAAGCTGACATTCCAACTAGCAGATGGGAGAAAGCAAAAGAATGCATTTCCACGAGAAATCACACATAGTCCTTCTGCTTACATCCCATCCCATAACCCAGAGCTTTGTCATATGACCACACAGCTACAAGGAAGGCTGGAAAGATGGTCTTTTTCCAGGCTCAGTGTACCCAGTGTATTTGAGTGAACTCGAGTATTGTCCCAATTGCTGGCAAGATTATAAAACAGTGCAACTAACTGTAGAAAATAGTTTGTCAGCTCCTCAAAAAGTTAAACATAAGTTAGCATGTGATTCAACAAATCCCTTCCAGTGTAGACCCAAGAGAATTGAAAACATCCATCCGCACAAAAATTTGAATGTTTGTAGCAGCATTATTCATAATAGCCAAAACAACACCCTAAATGTCCATCAATGTCCATACATAAGCGAGATAGGATATTATGGTATACCCAGACATCGGTATACGGCTTGACACTGGCAGGAACAACCACTTCCATGTGCCACAGTGTGGATGGAACCTTGCTGAGAGAAAGTCAGACCCAGGAGTGTGCACAGAGTATGACTCCAGCTGCGTCCAGAAGAAGCAAAGACACAGGACTGGGAAGGAAAAAGGTCCTTGTGGGGAGCTGAATGGGGCAGAGGGAGCTGGGTTTCTTTTGGGGGTAATGACATGTTCTGGAATTAAATATTGGTGAGGTTTCTCAACCTGTGAGTCAACTGACAATCAAAGAATTGTACACTTCAAAGAGGTTAATTTTATGAGAAGTGAATTATAGCTTAAAAAACCCCTAAAATTAATATAAAAAACTAAGAGTTCACTTATTGGGGAAAAAAAAGGAGGGAATAACATTTGGGGCCAGTGTGTCAGTCAGGAGAGATTCTCTTTAGAATATATTTAATGAAATGGAAGGAAAAAGGTAAATGATAAAGATGGTAAAAGTAGTAAAAAAGAAGCGAGACTGGGAAAAGTTTAGGGAACCTCGTTCTCAAGTCCCGAGGCCTCTGGCTCCGTTTTTATCACCTTCTTGGGACTCTTGCTGGGAAGTAAAACTTTACTTTCCATTTGAACTCATAAAACAAGACAAAGTTCAGGAAAATAATGTTTCAATCACAAGGTCAGTGCCTTTGAACTTCTGCAAAATTAGCAACTGGACCCTCTGCTGCCAGCAACTTTTTTTTTTTTTTTGGCATTGCTGTGGGTTGAACTCAGGTGCCCTACCATTTGAGCCATTCCACCAGCCCTTTTTTTTGTGTCAGGTATTTTTGAGATAGGGTTTCTTGAACTATTTGCCTGGGCTGGCTTCGAAGTGTAGTCCTCTTGATCTCTGCCTTCCTGAGTAGCTAGGATTACATGTGTGAGCCACAGGTGCCCAGCCTAGCTTGTTTTTAAGATAGGGTCTCACTAACTTTTGCCTGAGCTGGCTTGAACCTTGATCCTCCTACCTCCACCTTTCAAGTAGCATAGGGATTACAGGCATGCACCACCACACCCAGCTTCTTTCTTTTCTCCATCCATTCTCCAACCTTCTTTGCCCTATGGAAGTTTTTGTTCTGGCAAACATGAGCTGTTTGCATTTCTCCCTCACCCTGTTCTCTGTTCATTCCCAGTCTCTGTTGTTGGAGGGCTGCCTCCTTCTTCAAGCCTGCCTTCACTGTCTCACAAAGACTGTGACACTTCTCCCCTGTGTTTCCTGCCCTCCAATGCACCCCGTGACCATCACACATTGCATCGCCATTGCTTGTTGTCTGTCCCTCATAAACATAAGTTCCTGGAAGACAGGGAATGTTTCCGTTCTTTCTGAATTCCTAGGGTCCAGCCTGGTAAATGACAGCTTGCTCAATGAAGTACTCAGCAGTGGTATGCAGCCACAAGCACCAGCACACAGTAGGTACTCATTCACTGAGTCTTTCCAAGACGGTGACCTAGTGGCCACCTTGGAATGAGACCTGTGCCATGCCAGGGCTTTCCTCCAGTGACTGTTTCCCAAGTGTCTACTGCAGGCCACGACTGATGTCAGGAGCTGGAACACAGTGGACAGCAAGACAGCCAGGGTCCCTTCCTGGTAGGAACTTGCTTTCTAGCTGCTTCTCCGTAAATGTCACTTTGCTTCTCACTGTGCCTTCCACAGGTAACTGAATCGAGTCATGCATATTTTAAGACTTGGTTTCCACCTTCTGCTCGGGGTTGTCTTTCTCTGCTCCATTCTCAGGTGGCAGGAGATTGAAGCTTGATGCTGCAACCACTGCAGAGACCTCATGGAATGCCATGGTGTCAGCCCCTCGGCCCCTGCACCAGCTGCTGCCCCAGGACTTGTCACTGCACTCTCCCAGACGGATTCCCTAAGACTGCCCCATTGGATCTCTTCTCCTCACCTGACCAATTCGCTCACAAACTTAGGTTTATTTCCTTGTCACACCTGCCATTTCTCCTTGTCGTCTTAACTACAGGTTGGAATGCAGTTGGTGACAGAGCTTAGCTCAGGCTACCTGGAGAAAAGAGAATTGTTGTTCAATGCTTGGGGTTTTGGTGACGTGTCACTTCCTTCTCCACCCTCACCCCATCAACCCTCTGCCCTCTCGTCTTTACAGGGCCCTTCAATAGTGAAGCCTATGGCCAAGGCTCCTTTAAAGAGAAAGCACCCTTGCTCACACCTGGCATACTCTTCCCAAGGTTCTCTCAGCTGGGATGCCATGTTTTCAAGTTTAACGTGGCTGAGAGAAGCAAAGTCATTTTAGAAACTACTTATGCTCTCAAGGATAGAGTTGTAGAAGTGTTCTAAGTGAAGAAGTTGTATAAGGGTCCTAATTAATCATGAGAGGGTACTGGGATCTGAACTCAGGGCCTTGGGCTTGCTAGACAGGTACTCTTCAGTTTGAGCCACACCTCCACCCCTTATTGCTTTTGTTCTTTTTCAGAGAGGGTCTCATACATTTTGCCCAGGGCCAGCCTTGGACCGTGACCCCACTACCTATGACTTCTATGTAGCAGAGATTATAGACATGGATCCCCTCACCTAACTTATTTTTGAGACAGGGTCTCCTTGTAAACTTTGCCCAGGCTGCTCTTGAATTATGATCCTCCCATCTGCCCTCCTGGTAGCTGGGTTTACAGGTGGTAGCTAGTGCACTAGGCCCTTTGTTAAGTGCTGGGCACTGTTGAATGATTTGGATCCCTTCAGGGTATGTGAAAGGCAGAAGTGATCATGTCCACCGCCTCGACCACTCACTGGATGTAGCTCTTGTAATGATTCCAGTGATCTTGGACAGACTGGCAACCAGAGGGGGTCACTGGGTCTCATTCCCAATCCACGAGCAGGTCTTCCTGGACTTCCTGTTCCTGTGTGAAGTGCTGTGAAATCATGACACAGACGTCTACTGGAGGACTCGGTCCTTAGTCATAGCATATTGGGTCACTCTACTCAAAAGAAAGGTCACTGAAACTTAAATAAGGCTGATGGGCTTGTCCATCTCTCCTTGAAAATTGTTCCATACCAACTGTGCCATCAAACACAGCACTTTGGGATGCTTGGGCTACGAGGAGCAGACCAGGCAGCAATCACCTATAGTGATAATGGCCATAAGTAAAGGCCTAGTCTATTTTAATTGTTCTGGTACATGCTCTATACCAAATAATTGATGTCAACAGCTCTGCAAGATATGTGTTGTTGTTATTATCATGTACATTATGAAACAGAGGCTCACATAGATACTGTGGAGGTGGAATTGGGGTTTGAACCAGATATTTGGGCTCTAATGCAATATGTTTTGCCCATCACCCTGCATGGCCTCTGTACTCCCAAAATGTGAGCCTACCAGATCTTGCTTCCTGGGATACTAGATTACTGAATCCATGTCTGATAGTTAGAAAGACATGTCCTGGCCCTGCTGTGCCAGGGAACAATTAAAATGTGTCATGGAGGACTTTCTTGTGAACAGATTTCTTTGAGCTAGTGTTTTTAGGAATAGGGTATTTTCCCTTATGGTTCAATTGTCAATTTGTTATTCAAAAACGTTTTTGAGGAAGGTCAGAAAATCTTGGGAGGAAAAATGTCTTTGTTTTTCTTGGCCTTATTAAACAGATTAGACAGACAGAACTAGTTCTATTCTTGATGTGTCAAGGCTGTTTTTATGCGCCTGAGTTGAGACTCCCATGTGGCTAGTGTCAACTCTGGAGCTCCGTTGAGACCAGTACAAAGGGCTTTTTTTTCTTTTCTGTTAACTGGCATGAACTACTTCCCTTTTGTCTGCTTTGAGAAATGTCACAGTCATCCCTCAAACCCCTGACACATCACCTTGGAAATTGTCCCTGACCCCAAAGTGGGATGCTTCTCATCTGAGCTCCACGCAGCCCTCTGCGTCCCTCCCTGTGGCTCACTTCAGGTTTGCAGGTCGGTGTCCGTGTGCTGGGCAGGCCGCCATCTGTTTACTGTGCGTCTCCACACTGATGTTGAATGGATGAGTGTGTGTGCCATAGACGACGGAATTCATTGCTCCTCTGTGTGACTGGAAGGTCATCTTTAAGATCAGAGTGGAATGCAGAGATCATTTTCACAAATGCCTGTCATGTTAAATATGAATTTTGGGTGTTTCACTCTCCATTCTTCAAATCTGACACTGGCTGTATGATTTCTGTGTGCCTGTGTCATTGTGACCGACTCCAAAGTCAAGGCCAAGGTCATTTTGGCTGCGGGCAACCTACCCAGCTCTGCTTGGGCTAGGAGACTCCTTTCAACCCCACCCTCACTCCTCACCTACTCTTCTCCCCAAGCCAACTCAAGAAGTGAGTTTCTTCAGCCACTGGCTTTTTACAGAGAGGTCAGCCCGTCAGAGTACCCTCTTCAGGGGGGCTCAGTGTCACCGTGCCAGGGACCTGGCCACAGCATCAGTTCTCAGGGGATCTGCAAGTAAAGCTCTGTGGCAGGAGAGGAAGGCTTCCCTGTGCTCCTCCCCAGGGGCTAGGAAAGGAGTCAACCTTGGACCAATTGATCATCACCGGCTGTGTGTTTAGCGTGTCAACAGCAAAGACGACAGTGAAGGACAGGAGGAGCGCAGGAGGGTCAATGAAGAGGGTAAAGGAAGGTGAATATGGCTGATGTACTTTCTATACATTTATGAATATGGAATGTGGAGATCTGTCAAAGTCACCTTAAGAAGAGGAATGGGGTAGGAGGGAGAATAATGACGGGAATGAACCAAACCCAGGTACAATATATGCATATGTGGAAATGTCACAGTAACACCCCCTGTATAGCTTTCATATACTAATAAAAGTGGTTTTTTAAGTGATGATGAAGGGTTGGTGTGGTGGCTCACACCCATAATCCTAGCTAGTTGGCAGGGAAAGCTCTGGAGGATTGAGGTTCCAGGCCAGCCTAGGGGAAAAGTTATCAAGACCTCATGTCAACCAATAAGCCAAGCGTGGTGGTGTGCTCCTATCATCCCAGCTACGTGGAGGCCATGGGTAGGAGGATTGTGGTCTGAGGCCAGCCCAGGCAAAACTATGAGACCCTACTTGGAAAATAACTACAGCAAAACAGGGCTGGGGTCATGGCTCAAGTGCTAGAGTGCCTGCATAGCAAGCATAAGGCCCTGAGTTCAAATTCCAGTACCACCAAAAAAAAATAAAGTGAGGATGACACATGCTTAATTAAAAAATAAGAATTAAATTAAATGCATGGGAAGGATTGTTTCATATCAGCATACAGTACGGCAAAAGGGGAGGAGGACAGGCAATATTAACATATTTAATTTTCTAGATTATAGATTCCAAATATGACTCATCTGAACCTTTGAGGGAAGGGTTTTTTTTTTTCTTTATGTACAAAATATTACAAAACACTTTCACTGGGATGCAGAAAAGCCCAATACAGTATTAGGATTTGGTTGAGCTGTGAGTAACAAAGTTCCCCACCCCAACTCCAGAATTGGGAGTTTAGGGTTGACATGGTAACTTTTCTCCATGACATCTTCAGGGATTTCTACTTTATCATGATGCTCCACCATATTTAGCTTCTGCAGGCCAAAGAGGGCTGCTGAGCTCCAGCCATTGGATCTATACTCCAGGCAGTCAAAAGTATAAAGAAGCCAAGAAGAGATAGTAAATGCTATTTGTCAGCTCACTGAAGTCTTCTTCCTTCCTCCCTCCCTCTCCCCACCTTCCTTCCTTCCTTCTTTTTTCCATGATCTTACACATACTAGGAAAGTACTTTACCACTAAGCCACACAATACCCAGTTATATCCCATTGGCCAGAACTAAGTCACATAGCTGCAAAGAAGGCAAAGGAATTTGATTTTTTTCTATCTTTCTTTCTTTCTTTCTAGCTATCTTTCTTTCTTTTGTTGGAACTGAGGGGTTTGAACTCAGGGCTGCAAAGCAGGAACCTGAGGCACCACACCTCCAGTCCATTTTGCTCTGGTTATTTTGGAGCTAGGGTCTTGTGAACTATTTTGCCTGGGCTGGCCTTAATTCTTGATCCTCCTGATCTCAGCCTCCCGAGTAGCTAGGATTACAGAGCAAGCCAGCTATGCCCAGTGGAATTTGATCTTTATTCTACATTGCCACATGCCCAGCCCAAACCATAAGTTTTATTAAGTAGAGGAAAGGAAAAATGAATGTTGCCATACAAATCCATCTACATCTTCTCATGAAATGATTGCAGTCAGGGAAAGCCAGTGCGGTTCCTGAAACCTCGTTCTATTCTTTTTAATTTTTTTATTTTTATGATTCTGAGAATTGAACCCAAGACTGTGTGCAACACTTGAGCTAGAGCTACACCCCAGCCCTTTTGTTTTTCTTTAATTTTGTTTTTGAGACAAAGTCTCACATTACCTTTTGCCCATGCTGGTCTTGAACTTTCAATCCTCCTGCCTCCACCTCCCCAGGAGCTGGGATTACAGGCATGCAGCACTGTGCCTGCTTATCTTCCTTTTAATCAGTAACAGTAGGGTCTGGCACTACCCTCAGCATCCTGACACCATCAGCAGATGTAGATATTGGACACACAAAGACAAATAACTACCAGTCCCTCTCCAAACGGAAATGGTGCTTTGTGTGCCGTGAAGAGGGTCCCAAGCGCTCCTGGGCGTGCGTGCAGGGATGGTCCACAGGGGATGGTGTCTGAAGGCCTCGTGGAGAACAACTTTTTATTTTTGGTGTTATTTTGGGGGGATGGAGCGGGCCATACTGGAATTTAACTCAAGGCCTTGTGTTTACTAGGCAAATACTCTCCCACCCGAGCCACTTTGCCAACCTCTTTTGCTTTAGTTTTTGAGATAGGGTCTTATGTTTTTGCCTGGGTCTGGCCTCCGACTGCAATTCTACCATCTCTGCTTCCTGAGTCATTGGGATTACAGTCATGCTTTACCATGCCCAGCCAGAACAACTTTTTTTTTTTTATTCATACGTGCATACAAGGCTTGGGTCATTTCTCCCCCCTGCCCCCACCCCCTCCCTTACCACCCACTCCGCCCCCTCCCTCTCCCCCCCACCCCCTCAATACCCGGCAGAAACTATTTTGCCCTTATTTCTAATTTTGTTGTAGAGAGAGTATAAGCAATAATAGGAAGGAACAAGGGTTTTTGCTGGTTAAGGATAGCTATACAGGGCATTGACTCACATTGATTTCCTGTGCGTGGGTGTTACCTTCTAGATTAATTCTTTTTGATCTCACCTTTTCTCTAGTTCCTGATCCCCTTTTCCTATTGGCCTCAGTTGCTTTTAAGGTATCTGCTTTAGTTTCTCTGCGTTAAGGGCAACAAATGCTAGCTAATTTTTTAGGTGTCTTACCTATCCTCACCCCTCCCTTGTGTGCTCTCGCTTTTATCCTGTGCTCAAAGTCCAATCCCCTTGTTGTGTTTGCCCTTGATCTAATGTCCACATGTGAGTGAGAACATACGATTTTTGGTCTTTTGGGCCAGGCTAACCTCACTCAGAATGATGTTCTCCAATTCCATCCATTTACCAGCGAATGATAACATTTTGTTCTTCTTCATGGCTGCATAAAATTCCATTGTGTATAGATACCACATTTTCTTAATCCATTCGTCAATTGTGGGGCATCTTGGCTGAAGAACAACTTCTGTTGTACAGGGGATCTTTGGTGGATGAAGAACAGATACAAGCCAAGAATCCATTGCTGGGGATTCCCAGCTATTGGCAAGAGACTCTTGACTCTATTGAGTGGGTTCAGGCAAAGAACTGGGGAGAAGTGGAGAGGGAAAGTCCTTTGCTCCCCCCACTTCTGTGCACCCAAGCATCCCGGAAAAAAAGAATACAACACTAAGCTTTTCCCTTAGTTTCGAAGATGCAATGTGGCTAGAGTTACACCAAGTTCAAGTTTTTCCTCTGAAATACTGGGTACTTTCTTGTGCTGAAGAACAAATCTAGCATAATGTGTGTGGGGGGTCTCTTTTAGAAACAAATTAAAAATATCGGACTGTGCAATTAGCCGAATATGCGTGATATAACGTTTGTCCTCAAATGATTAAAAAAAAACCCTCATTGACAGTAACCAGGCTCCTCCTGGAGAAAAGCATTACTGATGGCAGTAAAACTGACCCCACCTAGGTCATTGTCACAGCAGGGAATGAGAGTAAAGTGGTTTCAAAATCCCACGCTGTCATTGTGGAAGGAACTCAGACATTCTCCCTGGTGGGAGAGGTTGGTTTCCTTAGCTACCCAGCTCTTTTTCATGGGCACACGCGGTCATGTTCTACACGGCAGCACGAAAAGTATAAAATTACTTTGTTTTCTACCTTGCAGCAGCGTACATACCTTCTAATCTAAGTTCACGTGTACTGCCTGAGAAAATGGAAGAGTTGAGTCACTAGTGTGTTGATTAGGCTTTCATTGTGCTGCTAGACAACTGGTTTTTTTGGGGAGAGGGAACGAGGGGGGGGGCTGGTGGTACAGAGGTTTGAACTCAGGGTCTTATGCATGCTAGGAGGTGCTCTTTCTCTTTAGCCACAGCCCTTTGCATTTACTTTGTTTTTCAAATAGGGTCTTGTGCTAACTATTCACAGGCTGGCCTCTCTGACCACAATCCTCCTACTGAGTATCTGGGATTACGGGTGCGCACCATTGTACCTGGCTCCTAGATGACAGTTTAAATGGCACTGACAGCAAAATTACAAAAACATGTCAACACTAGATTCAACGTAATGTGAAGACATTCCTTTCTATAAGAACACAGAGTAACTTCAGTATGCTAAAACCTAGCCAGTCAA
Source organism: Castor canadensis (assembly GCF_047511655.1). Classification (NCBI taxonomy): domain Eukaryota; kingdom Metazoa; phylum Chordata; class Mammalia; order Rodentia; family Castoridae; genus Castor; species Castor canadensis. The sequence continues at coordinate 141,443,371 of NC_133393.1, forward strand.
CCACTGAAGCACTGCTGAGTTTGTGATATTCCCCTCCTGAGGTTGTGATGGAGCGTTGTGATGGAGTGGATGCACTCTGGGCATGGGAAAGAAGCAAGGTCCATTCTTTAAAGCGTGCTACTCACAACTGTAAAATAAAATTATGCAAAAGTCACACTTAAGTGGCTTTGCAACACCGTGGAGAGGTTTTCTCTTTTTAAAATGCTAATGAACTTGAGTGGTTCATTTTGAAACAATATCTCTTCATTATTGCAGGGAGAGGCCATAAAAGTTCCACAGGCAATAAATATCTTTGACTTGTAAAACTTCTTGTTGCCCAGTGGGATTGGGTTCTAGATGGCTTAATGCTTTTTCTCCATCTTTTTACTTTTGGTTTAATTTCCTCTCACTTTTGTATTTTTGAGTGAAGAGCTCTCATTTCAGAAGTCAGATACAGTTTCTGTCTCTCTCTCTCTCTCTCTCTTTTTTGATTTTGTACCCTGGAAACTTTTGGTTTTGATTTTGAAGACCCCATCAATCTGGGAGGTTCTTCTCTTGAGCCCTGCCTTGCTTTCTGGTATAAGAGGTTGTAAGATGGCTGACTCAGGTAGTATGAGGGGCTGCCTTGCATGAAACATGAAGATCCTGGGTTTGAATACTGCCAATGCTTCTTTCTAGCTGTATGGCTTTGATTAAGTTACTCACCTACTCTGTGACTGTGTGGTCTCACTGCAAAATGCAGATAATGAGAACACCTAGCTCATGAGGTGGTTGAGAGGGTCTACAGATCACCTAGCACATAGTGGCTGCAGAGTGCTATCATCATTATTGCATCAAATTGCCCAACAAGATATGTGTGTTTGTTGCAAATGATTCCTGAAAGCTTTTGGGTTTTTTGTCTGCTTGATAGTACTGGATTTGAACTTGCTGGGGAAGCACCATGCTCCCAGGTGTGAGTGTTCTTGAGGATGATGTGTTCTGAAGTGGAGAGTCCACTTATGGAAGCTGATGGCTCTTGTTTGACATTCAGCATTGCATGTTCTAAATTTGTGACTTAAGGCAAACTCTGGAGCCTCCCAAGCTTTGGTTCTCTCAGGTGTGAAGTGTGTGGGGGACGGGGAGCTGGGTAATTTGTCATTTGTTCATTTAATAAATTTTGCTGAGCACCTGACATTCATCTCTGAAATCTCCATTGCCAGGATCGCAGAGGTCCTTGACCCAAAAGAGCTCAGGGAAGGAATGAACAGACAAGACACATATCAAGAGGGCCAGCAGGCTGATGACCAAACTGGCAAATTTTTTATTTTTGCATCAGGCTTATAAGCAGTACAAAGTAGGAAGTTATACAATGCAAGGAAGTTTCTATGCCTGGGAAACAATGCCCTCCACCTGAAAACAATGTTCTTGCTCCAATCTCCTAGGTTTCATAAATGAAACCTGGAACCTCCTGTTTTCACCTGGTTTCACATACACAAAACCCGGGCCTGGTTGCCAAGGGCATGTGCCCTGTTCCTGACCTTTCATAAACAAATACCTTCAGGTTAATGTTTCTTTTCTCCAGACAAAGGGAGCCACTCCATGTTCCCTCAGAACTCCAGTGAGAGATGTGGTGCACCTGCAGTCCCTGACCTTGTCAGGATCCTGCTAAGCCACAACGACCTTGTCAGATTGCAGCTCATGGCTCCCAACATCTCCCCCTTTCTTGTATTTTAAGTGGACATGGTGGAGCTCCACTCTGAGCTGGAAGATCTGGGACATTCCAAATCTTTAGAAGACTGGGAACAAATAGAACACAATGAGCAAGAGAATAATGGTCCCCATCAATATTGAGAAAGAGTGTCTGAAAATGTTAAAGGGATTAAATCCTTGTAATGCATTTAGTACTCTATTTGCTACTTCCCCTGGGCAGATAATGGACAATTTGCTATTTTGGATATCCAAGATTTCTTTATGCAAAGCCATCAAGTCTATGCTTAAACCTGTATGGGACCAAACTCCCTGTAGATGATGTTTCATGTGCTCCCAATCCCAATGAGAATCATTGTAAGGTTTAGAGGTAACACATATCCATTGGAAAGATGCATGACACCTTAATGATGCCTATTTTTTCCCCTCTTTTATATATATGAAGTAGGACTTATAAGAGAGAAAGGAAAGTCTACAGCTAGAAAAGAGCAGTGGAGCCTGGAAATTGGTAGGTAGCTGCCTGCTCAGGTGAAGGCTGGGGTTTTTATGGATGTCCCAGCTCTGAGTTAGGTGGGTTTTACTCACTGGCTGTGGATTTGTGGGCTTTCTCAGGTGAACTGGTTTGGTTTGAACCTTTATTGGGGGAAGGGAAACAATCTACAGAGCATTTTGCTCATCAGCCCTGTGGCAGATCAGACCCTGTATCTTTCTTTAGGATGCAGAAATTCAGTTTATAACTCCCTCTCAGGGTGCAGGAATGCAGGCCTATAGCTCCTCAGGATGCAGGAATGATATGGCTCTCCAGGGGGGATGGGCTACCCATTCATCAGCCTTAGGTCTCCAGGCCCAAGAAATCCCTGCTCTGAGACAAGCACCCAATTGCTGTTGGGGAGAGGGGCGATGACTCATCTAGCTGCTTCATGCTGACAGTGGAGTGATGTGATGGGGGGATAAAGGAGGGAGTACTTGTCTCAGGGGTTGACCCATGTAGTCTCCAGGGGCCCCTGGCAGAAGGGGATGGAGGGCTCATGTGTAGGCAGAGGTGAGTACTCCTTGACTAAGAGCTGGAATTTGATCCATTGGACCTGTTGAGATATGAATCTGGAGAGAGCATTTATTATACAAGGGCCAAATAGGAGTATTAGCAGGAGCATAAAAAAATGGTCTGGCAAGGGCTGCATATCTAGGGATCTAAATTCTGTACAATCCTGTAACTCCCAAGAAAGCTCTAAGCTGCTTTATGGTATGGGGGAGTGGGAAATGGAGGATTGGGTGGATTTGCTCACAACTCAGGGAGTGAGCCTGTTCCTTTAAGACCACACCTAGGTAAGTGACCTGTGGAGTTGAGCTTTTTTCTTAGAGATTCTGTATCCCCGGGAGGCCAGAAATTATAAAAGAGACTCAGTCGCCCTGCAGATGAGGGGCTCTGTGGCTCTGCACAGAAGTACGTCATGAAGAAGAGTGGCCTCTGGGTAGTGCCAATCTAAGAAGTCTCTGGCTAGGGCTTGTCCACAAAGATGAGGGCTGTAACTTTCATAAGAATTTTAAATTTAAATTTAAATAAAATTATTTTTCCAATTAGCCCTATTTTTATTATTTAGACCCATATAGAAAGGCAATTTTAACTTGTTTTTATACAATAAGTAACCTGTAAAGACACCATTTGTTAATAGATCTAATTATAAGGGAATTGAATGTAAATTACTTATGACAAAATGAAACAGACTAAGGTACTGTCCATAAAATAATGCCTATAATTTAGTTAGACCTGATGACATAACCTTTAAAAAACTGGTTTTTCTTAAAAGTAACAGCAAAAGAGGTGGAGGAGAGAAGAGAACAGAAGTCTTGTATTTCTTTACATTAATTCTATACTAAGAATCATCCTAAAGATGTTTAAATATATGCATATGTAAAAAAGTTTTAAATTAGGCATGCCATAAGTGTCAATTTAAGCGTACATAGATTCAAGAGCTTAAGAACATGTAAAAATTAACTAAGTGGCCACAAGTACATTGATAAGTACATTGATTTATTTTTAAAAAACTTTTAGAAGTAGATTGAGAAGTGTCCCATTCTGTTATTTTAGGACTCATTTTGGGTGGACTGATAGCTGAAGTAAGAGTCAATTTTAGGAATAGTGTTTTGAGTCAGTCTCAGTTGTTAATAAGACTGTTATAATAGCTATTAGATTTTTTGTCTTCATATCACAGACATATAAAAAACTTACACAATGAAACACAAAACTATTATATTAATTTTGAGTGCACTCTTGGACATAAGACAAAGAACTTTCAAGCTGACTTTTAGACACTTTACATCCTCAACCACTCAACATTGAACACAAAATTTCTGTAAAGAGAGCCCACTCTCCACTTTCTTGTTGCCCCATTTCTCTCGATGTTGCTCTGTAGCCTGAAACTGAACTAAAACATATGCGTGCACCTCCGGAGCCTTCCTTACCTTAGGCCTCTGTCTGGATCCCTGTTCAGGCACCACTTGCCGGGATCACAGAGGTCCTTGACCCAAAAGAGCTCAGGGAAGGAATGAACAGACAAGACACATATCAAGAGGGCCAGCAGGCTGATGACCAAACTGGCAAATTTTTTATTTTTGCATCAGGCTTATAAGCAGTGCAAAGTAGGAAGTTATACAATGCAAGGAAGTTTCTATGCCTGGGAAACAATGCCCTCCACCTGAAAACAATGTTCTTGCTCCAATCTCCTAGGTTTCATAAATGAAACCTGGAACCTCCTGTTTTCACCTAGTTCACCTAGTTTCACATACACAAAACCTGGGCCTGGTTGCCAAGGGCATGTGCCCTGTTCCTGACCTTTCATAAACAAATACCTTCAGGTTAATGTTTCTTTTCTCCAGACAAAGGGAGCCACTCCATGTTCCCTCAGAACTCCAGTGAGAGATGTGGTGCACCTGCAGTCCCTGACCTTGTCAGGATCCTGCTAAGCCACAACGACCTTGTCAGATTGTGGCTCATGGTTCCCAACACTCTGTGATTGCTGTAACCACTTCATGCAGACTTAACATCTTCCTGGAGATGCCTTCTGTATGTGGAGGCTTTGTCCTCATGCAGATGCCTTAGAGGCGATGTTCCTGGGGCACAGGGATCTCTTTGGGGCTCTGCTGAGTGCCAGGAACCCCTTCACACACTGATGGGTACACAGGTCAGACAGAATCCAACCTGGTCCACAGCTGACTGACAATGTTGCCATCCACTCTGGGTTCTCCAAGGCTCTGAGAGCAAGCATAGATAGGTCTCCTACCCTCCTGGGAATCCAAAGAACAAAGTGACAGGTCCCTGTCTGTGAAGAATCACTACATAAGCCAACATGGCTGGAAAGGTCTCTACTGACCAATTGGTGACACCTTCTGCTAAGCAGTGAAACAAGGGAATGGAAACTTTAAAAACTGTAAACTGCATCATCTTACTCACCTGTTGAACCTTCCTATGTGTCTCTGCCACACATACTGTGAGTCTATGGCCCTGTACACACACACACACACACACACACAGAGAGAGAGAGAGAGAGAGAGAGAGAGAGAGAGAGAGGAAATTCTTGGAATCATGAGGCCAGCAGACTGCCCTCTTACTGAACATAGTTTTAGCAAGGCCATGCAGAGAGATAACAACCCATATGGATGTCACACCATTGGCCCATTATTGAGATGACATCTAGCTTGTGATGCCAGAGCTTTAAGCAACTTTTAAAGAAGTAACCCACAAGAGAACAGTGGTGGCCTGGCAGATTCTTCCTGGCTCTGTCCTGGCCTGTGGTCAATCCTGTAAGCAAGACACAAGTCAAGATTTTCAACTAGTGGGAGGGTGACCATCCTCCCCAACCACTGAGAAGAGGGAACGGGAAGTGTAGCAGGTTTCCAAGGCAACCGTTTACCTCAAGACACTGGAAAGGATGCACCTTGTTCTCTTCTCATTTTTGTGGCCATGGGTCAGGCAGGTGCTAAAATAATAAATCTTCCCCCATACAATAGCTCTTTTGCAGAAAGAAAAATATTGTCAGAAGAGAAAATCTTCATTGTCTTGCAAAACCCTTAAAAGGAATCAAACGTAAGCTGTTGGTTTACTTGTGAGCTTCTTTTTCAAAATGGGAAATAAAATACCTTTTTAAAATTACTTTTCATACAAAAGACATTGAAATTCTACAGTTTTCTTTATTTTTTATTATACAGTATTGGCATGCTGAGAAAAGGCCTACCACATTTAAAAACATTTTGTTTTGTATGAACAAAAGGACTCAACATAGGTACATTTGATGGTTTTGATGGTCACGATTGATGACTTTACTTGGATTTAAAGCCACTCATTCTCCCAGCTGACATTCTTGAAGGCCCACTTGGCAAGAGTACACATTAAAAGAATGTAAGATACTCAATTAAATGGGCAGTTGTTGAGTCTTCAAAATTTTGTCATTTCCTGGTAATTATTCTTGAGACAGTATTTGTAATAATATCTTCTGTGTATTTTTAAACAAAAGACCAAGATTTTGCTTTCTGGATTGAGGTAAGATCACACTGAGCCAGAACCAGAAAATATACTGTCTCATTTTTTCAGTCTCCTTCTACCCTATACTCCTGTGGCCTGAGGCAGCTAGGACTGTCTTGGAAAGGTAGCAGTGGGCCTCTCTGGCCTTCATTACTATTCTTATTTTGTTCATAAAGTAATGTTTTTTTAAGTCTAGAACCAGAGTTGATTTTATACATGCTGCTTTCTCTTAACTTAGCTTGATTGATTGATTGGTTTTAGTAGGCTTGACCTCCTGGCCTTGCAGTTGCTAGGCATGTGTAGTACCATTGACCAAACCTCCAACCCTTTTTGGTTTTAGTTATTTTTCAAGTAGGGTCTCATGCTTTTTCCCTGGGGCTGGCCTCAAACCACAATCCTCCCACCAGAGGTGGGACCACAGGCTTATACCACCACTCCTGGCTTGTTGGTTGAGATGGTGGGGGGAGTCTCACTAATCTTTAGCTTAGGCTGGTCTCAAACTGATGTATGCCTCCCAGTTGGCTGGGATTATAGGCATGCACTGCTACAGCAGGCCAGATTTAATTTTTTGTTTCCCATGATACATTTTTTTTCTGGTGCTAGGGATGGAACCCAGGGCCTCACACATCATTGGTGAAGTTCTCTCCCACAGAGCTACATGGCAGTCCTTTCATGATACATTTTAACTTATCTTTATTTTAGCCCTTTTTACTTAGTCACTCTCAAGTCCACAAATTGCTACATGTGTGCCATAAGTGAGCCATGTTACAAACACTGATGAACAGGCTTGTGTCTTTCTGCAATGCCAAAATTTATTGAATAGCAATAAATCCACAAGCTATGCCAATTTTGTTGGCTTTAATTTGCCAAGTACTACTGAGTTCACTTGATAGCCACGAGCCATTGGCAACACAGGTTCTTTTATTCCAATCGTAATTACTAATATTAAGTCTCAGATCACAATGATGTATATATAGGTTATAGGATAACAAAGACAGGGTTAAAGAGGTTGCAGCATGTGTCTGGTGTTTCTGATATTATTTTATTTATTTACAGATGTAATTTTTTTTGGTAGGACTGGGGTTTGAACTCAAGGCTTCATTCTTGGAATGCAGGGGCTCTATTGCTTGAGCCATATCCCCAGTCCATTTTGCTCTTGTTATTTTGGAGATGGAGTCTCCCAAACTATTTTCTAGACTGACTTCAAACTGCAATCCTCCCAGTCTCAGCCTCTCAAGTAGCTAGGATTACAGATGTGAGCCACTGGCACAAGTAAGTTATTTATCAGTTTGTGCTGTTGGTTACTTGTATAAACAAGATCTAGAGTTACTCTGTTTGGGTCTTTATACTCAAAATGGAGTAGCTTAGGTCAAAGCTATTGCTTTATAAAATGGAATGAGTCAAGGACAGGCACAGCCTTAACATGGCTCTTCTATACAACATAGAATAACCAGAGTCAGCTCAGCCTCTTCTCCTCAGTGTGATACTCAGGTCACACACCCTGTTATGTTGAGAGAAATGACCTCCACCCCCATAAACTTTCCACTTCTACTCATTTACTCCCTGCTAACGTGGACTTAGCTTAATTGCTTCTCTATTTATCATAGCTTTGACTTTTAATTCCTGTCTGTTAGGTTCCACATTTCCTGCATTTTCTTTTGTATCACATCACTCTTCTTCCATACAAAACTGAAAAACAAAACAAAACAGCTTTTATCTTTTTTGATGAGTGTATGATTCGTGCTGCTGTTGGATCAAGAAGTGGAAATTCATAACAAATGGCCAGCAGTAATTACCTGTAAAAAAAAAGTGGGTAGGAGAAATTTACCTTCCTTAGCTCTTCTAGGAAACTTGGAGTCCTTCAACCTAGATATATATATACATTTTTATCTTTTATATTTTATCTTTATCTTGTTTGGTGCTGAAATTGACAGCCTATATATTTAGGGTTTAAAAATGTTCTTTATCCATTGTACTTATTTTTGTATTTACTTTCATTACTATCATTGAAACATCTTGTTCCTATTATTTTTTCCTGCAAATGGGTGGAATTTCAGCAACACAAAGGCATCAATGGGCCTTTGGGGGTTGATCTGGGAGCCCTACCAATTAGAAATTGTTTCTAAGAGAAAACACGCTTCAGTTCTAAGCAAACAAATTGGAACATCGTCCTTTTGTACACAGGACATGGCTGATTTGAGACTGGTTAAGAGCATGAATTAATAATAAGACAAACAAGATTCAAATCCTGATTCTGCCTCTAGCTAGCTGTGTTATCTTCAGCAAGTTTCTTACCCATGCTGAGCCTCCATTTTTTTTCTTTTTTAGCACGGGTGTAATAATGGTTCCTACTTCTGAAAGTACCTGTTTTGGTGAGGTTATGAATGATATAATTCACAGAAAGCACATAGTAAAACCTCAACCAATGTTAGCCATTTGCATCATGTTTTTGAAGTTCTCCTTCTCTCATTACAGAGTTGAAGTAGGATCAGGACCCAGCCTTTACTGGTGGAGCCACTGGGCCATCCTAGCAGGGAACCGTCTGGTTTATCTCAGAGACATTTGCTATAGTGAGATTCCCTGTGTGACCCTGGAAAGTCACTCACTCTTCTGTGCCTGTCTTTTCTTCTCTCCTTACTCAGAAGGACTGAGAGAAGGAAGGACAGACTCCGCTCAAGGTCCTTGAACTACATAATAAGGTGTTATGAATTCCAGACTTGTACAAGTTCCACACACGTTCTCTTCCATTTAGCAAGAGGATGGGAGGCCAAACTCCAGGGTGCATGGAAGTCTCAGCTGGGGTCATGAGGAGTCCTCACATTTCAGAGTTCACTCACAAGCCTCAGTGGCGACTGAAAAACATTGGAGACAGATCTACTTGAGGTCTGGGCCCAGCTTTACCACTTACCTGCTGTGTGACCTTGAGCAGGTCACTTCATCTCTTAGAGATACCATCAGCCTCTTCTTCACTGGGCCACAGTGGTGATGAAATGAATTGATGAACATAGCACACTTTGTGCAGTGTCTAACACGGGCTCAGTGCTCAAAGCAGATTTGCTGCTGGTTATAACAATAAAAATATGATGGTGGTGGTGATGGTGGTAATTTTGTTGATTTACTGCTTAAAATAGTCTAGTCTTAAACATCTGAGTTACTGCTGCTTCTGTAGTGGGTTGAAAGCCAGACCTGAGCTCTCTAAATGCCCTCCCTTCTCTATTTTCTGATAAAGTCATTTTGAAACTGTTGCCCTAGTTAAATTGGTTCCAAATGTGCCTTCTATTTTATATGCCCTGTAATTGTTGAGAGTGAGGAAGCTAAACCATCCTGCTACATTTTTTTCATTCAGAGTAATGAGTGTTATGATTGTTTTAAGGAATTAGCAAAGTTGGCAGGATGCGCAAACTGTCACTTTGATGGAATCTCATGCTATGTGACAACATTTGACAGAGTTTTCAAAAATCTCTAGGTTTGCCAAAATTCTTTTCTCTGCTTTGTCAAGATCATCATATGCTATAAATCTGAGGACTTGTCAGATAAGTGTTGTTCTGGCAGGAATTGTCACTCTGTGCTCCTCAGGTCCTCCCTGCACCACCTTCAAACTAAGCAAATATAATATATTTTTATTGGTGGAACTGAAGTTTGAACTCAGCGCCCTATGCTTGCTACGCAGGTACCCTACCACTTGAGCCACTCCACCAGCCCTTTTTCTGTTGAGTTTTTTCAAGATAGGGTCTCACAAATGACTTGCCTGGGGCTGGTTTTGAATCATGATCCTCCTGATCCCTGACTCTCAAGTATCTAGAATTACAGGCTTGAGCCACTGGCACTGGGCTTTTAGTTCATTTATTTATTTATTATATAGAGTCTCACACATTGCCAGGGTCAGCCACAGACCAAGATCTTCCTCCTTCCACCTCCCAAGTAGCTGAGATTACAGGCATGCACCACCACATTCACTAAACAGCTACAATTCTATAATTCTAGCTAAGATTTCATTTGAAAAGGAGTTCTCTGGCTAAAATGCTTGTGTTTTGTGCATGAATGTCTTCCTTTAGGCTTAAATGGGAGATGTATTTCTAGACTGGGAATGAACTAGTCATTTGTAGTGAGTCAGAAGGATAATGAAGGAATGAAGGGGAATTGCATGGGTGCCCACACACGCACACACAGATACGTTTGCATGCATGTATGTATATAGATATAAATCTCACCTCTACTAGTATCCACTCCCAAAATTCTCAAAAGAAATTTTGTATAGGACTTAAAAACACCAACTTTGGAATAAGACATTCTGTGTTTAAATTTTGTTATTGCTATTTACTTGGTGTGTCCCTGGAGGAATGACTTTAACCTCTTTCAGCTTCTATTTTCTTATTTCTGAAATGAAGATAATAAGAGTGTTTACTTGGATGGCTGCTGAGAAGATGGAATGAGATAAGGCTGAAGTAATGCCTGGCTGATTAGCCCAGATAAGAATGCAAACAGTGTTGTCTGTGGCAAGAAGCTCTGAACTACTTCCTATATCACCCGTCCATCTGATTACTCCCCCTCCCCAGTCCCTCTTAAAAGATTCAGACACCACTATGGTTTGATATGGTCTGACTGAACCCCCAAGAGTTCATGTGTTACAAACTTGGTCCTCAGTGTACTGGTGTTGAGAGGTGATGGGACCTTTAAGAGGAGGGGCCTGGTTGGGAGGTCCTTAGCTAATTAGAGGTGTGCCCTTGGAAGAGATTAACATAGTCTCATGGGATTCCTTTAGTTAATTCTCAGAAGAGGGTTTTTGTAAAAGAACAAGCCTAGCCATGCCCTGATCTCTCTCTAGCTTCCTGTCCTGTGATGTGATCTCTCCCTCTCTACTATGATGTCGGTCCCCCCCCCCCGCCCCATGAGGCTTTTCGGCCAAGGGATCCGTCACCAGAGCCAGTGCCATGCTTTTGGACTTCCAGTCTTCAAAGCTTGAGCTAAATAAGTTTTTTTTCTTTATAAGTACCCAGTCTCAAGTATTTCATTATAGCAACAGGAAATGAGCTAATTACAGACACCTGTGTCTTGCCTATGGTGAGCTGAGTATCTGTGCCTTGTTTCTACCTTTTGAACTGCAATTAGCCCCAAGCCCATTTATTCCTGCTGTGCCTGCTATTAGGATCACATAACTAAATAATACTAAACCAATGACCTACAAGTGTGAAAAAGGAGTTGTTTCTGTATGATTGCTACAAAATTACATATCAACAGAACTAGTGTAGAAGATTGGGGAAAATGGTAGCAACTCCAGAAGGATTTTGCACACAAAATGGTTCATGAATGTCTTATTCAAGAAATATGATACAGAACTCTAATCATAGACTGATATTCAAATAAAAGGCTTTGGCTATTATTAATTGGTGACTGCTCATACAATTGTGTTTTTAAGTTCAAATAATGCTAAATGTTCTTTGTGAAGTTTTTTTATGATTCCATGCTGTCGTTAAATTTTTCAATGAACCAGACAATACCAGTCCCAATGCTTTAAGTAGAGGGAAGGTTATCTGCTGTATTATTGTTATTATTGTTTTGCTGTTATTATTTCCTTCCTTCATTTTTCAACCCCCCACTCATTCCTCAGCCATTCACAACGTGGCTTCTTGAATGACCACTCTCTTCAAACTTTTGTCTAAATTGCCAACTGCAATTGTCTACCTGCTCTTTCAATGTCAAAGCTTCTTCCCAGACTCCTACCTTCTCTGAAAACTCAGACTCCAGGGACTACTTCCAAAAACTCCAGAAAGCTGGAGAGCTAGAAAAGCTAACCAGCCATGTAAGGATTCAGTTTTCAGCTGGTCGTAACCCCCAGGGAACACCCATGGAGTACAGCCTCTGGTCTGAGTCCATGCTGTAGTGGCACCCTGCTGGCCGGGACTGCACAACTCCTTTGCTTGGCCTCCAACACTGTGGATCCTGGGATTACAGTCACATACTCTTGTCACCCGCCTGCACACTTCTGCCGTGTCACTGATGTGGGAGCAGAGGAACTGCTGGGCACTTGCCAGGACCAGTCCTCTGGATGCTGGGGTTGAGCTTATGCCCCCCTCCCTGGTAGCAAGTTCCTCTATGGGAACTTACTTTTGGACTTTCTCTCTCAGCAGGATGCAATGAGGGCAATGTCAGTGTACCAAAGAGGTTTGTATGGAAAATTTTTCTAAGACTTTAAAGTGAAACAAAGGATACTGGGTATCTGTGGAAACACAGATGTTAGGCAGCAAATGTTCCTGAGCTATCTGGTTCTGTAGGCCTCTGTGCCTTTCATTGTCTTAGACTGATTTTAGAACTTTGTGATTTGTAGACAATTGATCGGAATGTCAATGCAAATTATGTTGGCTGTAAGGACACTCGATCCCTCCTCCTCACTGGAAAAAAAAACGCCAGTTTTGCATCTATTTGTAAACTCATTTCAGCATCATGATTAAGCACGTAAGAAAGTGGCTTTATGAATTCTCCTTTGAGCTGATTGCAACATTTTACTGGTTCTCTCATAAATTAAAGTAAAATCTTTGCCAAATGTTCATCTTCCATATTTGTATCAGAGTCATGATTAAACCCTATTTTAAAAAGTATTCTTGAATTGAGGGCTGGCAGAGTGGCTCAAGTGGTAGAGCACCTGCCTACCAAGCCTGAGGCCCTGAGTTCAAACCCCAGAGGCATCCCCCCCCCAGAATAAAAAGTATTGAACTAGTTTTCATACCCTTGATCCTCCAAAGGGTGGACTTTGTCAGCCCAGAGTCCTGTTACACAGTCCCTCGGGACAACAGGTTCCACGTGCCTTTCATTAAACCACTAAGCAGAGCCACTGGCATCATTCTCCCCAGGACAGGGATGATTTGCACCAGGATGACTTATGTTTCTAATTACAGAACCACTGGCAATTTTACATGGCCACTTCTCTCCCACCAATCCCTTCTACGTGGAGCCTCCCTACAAGAATTCACAAGAATTCACCCCCAACTCTGGAGTGAATCTTTGTCACTCTACCTCCCCTACACACTCCAGCTCTGCCAGGGTGAAGATGTGTTTTTATTATTCATCTGTACCATCTCTGCTATGTCTTGCATGCAATAGGTGCTCAGAAAATGCTGAATTTATTGCCTGTGTGGAGCAAAGAAAAATAAAGTGACAAGGCTCTGAAAATGTAGTATGAGGCTGCTGGTATTGTAAAATAAAAGGGAACCTTCACAATCTTCTGATGGGTATGAGGGGAAAAACAAACGGGGAGTGGCAGCAGCCCAAGGACAGTTGTTTCAGATGCTTTTTTCCTAATTCAAGGTCATTTCCTTCCTCTTCTCTTGTGGAGACCAATGTGTTCCTATTGGTTCTATGTGGTTTCATTGTACTTGGATCAGGAATGGGTCTTTACAAAAACAAGGCTAAAACATTGTACCATTTTAAATCGGGGACATGCTGAAGTAACAAGGGCCAAATGATAATGGGCCAAGTACTAATCTAGCACTTGCTGTACAAGGAATTATAGATGAAGAGAAAAACATTCTGTAATACCTTGAAATTCCTTTTTAGCTGGCGCTGCATGATTCCCAGAAGAGATTAAAAATACCAACCCACAGTGTCATCAGTTTAAGGTAGAACACATGTCTTTGACCATTTTTCGGAATTTTATTTTATTACTGCAATATCTAACAGCTCTGCCAGAGCATATCAATAAAATGTTTGTTCCCTATCTATTCATCAGTGAAAGCATGTTGAATAAGTTAATGTGATTGAATCAGGCAGGATGAATATTGATGTAGGAGCTGAGCTCATGATTGTATGTGAACTGTCCCGTGTCCAAGCAGAGCACATGGGAATTTCTGTTGCTTCTGAAGATGAGTATTCATTGAGTCTGAGTGACTGGATACTTCTGGAACTAGCAAGTCTAGCATTGCACTCCCATCTACACTGTGTGTCTGGCCTGACTGGCAGAGCTTGATCATGATTTGTGTGGTTGGAACCTGCCAGCCTCTTTCTGGAGTCTGGACCATGTTCTCATCTCTGCCCACTGCCTGAAATTTTCTTTCAGCACTAGTGAAGTTTCTCCTGCAACTGAAAGAATGATTCCCACTGGTGAACTTAATATCTCTCCGGTGCCGAAAACAGACACACAGAGACAGAAAATCTTGACAAGCAAGTTTCTCTTGATCAAGAGGGTGCAGTTGTACCTGCTCCTCACCTGGGATTTGCCTAGGTCAAAGGTCACAGTCGTTCCTGATTGGCTAAAAGGCTTGGGGGATGGGTTAGGGCATTCAGTTTGGGGGGCAATGGAGTCATACAGGAATCTGGAAGAAGAAGCAAGGATCCTTTAGACATGCAAGTCACCTAAAGTCATGCAAGTCACCTAAGATGGCAAACTGAGGAATTTTTAAGTAACATAAGAGGGTAAAATGATCTTTTGATAGAAAAGATCATTTTTCTTACACCACCATGCAACACACCTGCCCTGCCTCAGGGCTGCTGTGGTCACATCCCACCTATGGAAGTGGACCACTCTGATCAGTGAGCCAAACTTGTGTGTGTCATGGACACACTTTGATGCACTTGGGAATTTGATGAGAGTTAATAAGACCTCTTTACAAACATATGTAGCATTTGAATAAATATTTTGCCATTTTTACAAGCAAATTTAGGGAACTATAGATTTCCCTAAAGTCTAGAGGGGGGATCTACTTATTTTTGTACCCAGTATACTGTATTGTATGTTACACTTAGTGTTTGTTAAGTTGAATTGCATGAACTAAATCTACACTTAGCAACTTAAATAAGACACAACTAATTTTGTGTATATTATTTTACTTGTCTTATTCTCAAAAAGAACTTAAAGTGGTTAGAGCATCTTCCTATATTTTAGGCCTCAGTGGAGACAAATCCTTTCCCCATTAATTCAGCAGAAACTCAATTTTTAAAAAGAAATAGAGAAATGCAGAGAAAAAAAAAAGAAAAAAAGCAATCCCTTAAAATCAATTAAAAGATGTGAAAGTGAATTCTTGTATAGTTTGCATATTCCTTACCACAGTACTTCTTAAACTTCTCTTATATACTCCCCTTAAAAAAAAAGTTAGTAGACTGGCACTGGTGGCTCACACCTGTAATCTAGCTACTTGGTAGGCTGAGATCAGGAAGATCACAGTTTGAGGCCATCACGGGCAAATACTTCATGAGACTCCATCTCCAAAATAACCAGAGCAAAATGGATTGGAGGAGCTAGGCACTGGTGGCTCATGCCTGTAATCCTAGCTACTCAGAAGGCACAGATCAGGAGGATCATTGTTTGAAGCCAGCCGAGCAACAAAAACGAGACCCTAACTCAAAAATACCCAACACAAATGGATTGGCAGAGTGGATCGAATGGAAGAGCACCTGCTTTGCAAGTGTGAAGCTCTGAGTTCAAACCCCAGCACCACCACCAAACAAACAAACAAACAAAAATTAGTATCAGTGGCTCAAAACACAGGAGTTCAATAGGGTTTGGCCAGGAGCCACATGTATATGTGGGAATCATAGCAGAATTTCTAGGAAGAGGATATAGTTTGGCAAAAAGTCTTCTAGGGATTCTGATATTGTATAAGGTGCTAAAACTGTTTTTCTGAAGAGCACTGACTCTTTAGGTGGGCCCACGAATTAACTAAACACAGGAGAAAAACTTAGCACCTCTCTCTCCATTTTGTATCTGTTGTCCTTTGCTCTGAGCCATTCTCTTCTGCAGCCACCTTGGAATCAAGGAAGGACAAGAACGGTCAATAACATCTTTTTGACAAGTAACTGAAACTACCCCAAAGGAACAGCAGAGACCCACAAGACAGACCACTTGCCACACAACAATTCTTTGTTTATCCTGACCAGTGATATAGTGATAACAACTTCTTTGGAACCCCTCCCAAAATCGAGCTAATGACCTAATCAGATACACTTGTGACTGGGACTGTTTATGCATAACTTTTGTCTCCTGCCCTAATTCTTTGTCTACTTAGAAAAACTCATGTGTGTACCCCAAAGATGGCTAAAGATTGACTGAAATGCTTACTTTGCTTCTTCCACAGCGTGTCCTGAGCTGTGTAATAAGTCTTTCTCTGCACCTGGAAGCAAGGGGGATAAAGGGGAGAGGGAGGAGATGGGGGGCAGAGGGAAGAGGCGGCCCAAACAATGTATGCACATATGAATAAATGATAAATAAACCAAAAAAAATCTTTCTCTGCCCTTCACCATGTCTCCTTATTTAGCATATATGGTTAAGTGGGTGGACCTGACATGTGCAAGCCCAGAGTTTGGGCATGGGGTCCAAAACTCCAGTTTCATATCTCTGTCTCTGTATTCCTAATCCCATTTGTGCCCAAAGATAATAGGGAAGACTCAATCATGAACTCAGTTTGGTCATATTGGGTACCAGACCTCCCATTCCTCCGTTTATATGGGAGGAGAACAGGCTTTTGTGTTTAACTGCCTGGATTTGCATTGTGTCACGTCCATGAATACCATTGTCTACCATAGTCATCCCTTCTTTGTATTAACAGAACACGATCCCTTTTGATATTGGTGTGACATCCTTGACCTCAAATGGCCCTCCATCTTATCCTAACCCCAGGGTATGAATCATGATTGGTCAAAGAAAGGTCACAGAAATCTCATTTCCTTTGGTCAAGGACTAGTCTACAGGTGGACCTGCCAAATGGTCACAGCCAGAGATATGTAAAGGCATGTTGGCTGAGGTGAGGTAGGGGCAGAATCCATCCCAAATGTAAGGCAGATGCTTAGGCACTGGGAAACCCTCCTGTCTCCCTACCAGGACACTGACGTGATCCTGGAGGTGTGGTGGTCACTTGCTAGGAAGGGAGGAGGGAAACAGGAAGAGCCAGGTAATTAATTGTAGCCTTTCCACCAGCTCTGGACTTTGGACCTGTTATTTAGTGATAAAAATAAACAACCCATTTGTCAAAGTCCCAGTAAATATTGTTATTTACAGCTGAATGCATGCTTATCTGATATCCTGAGTTTCTAATTTATAAAGTGAGGATAAAAACAATACCAATGGGGGGAGGGCGGCAGAGTGGGGGGAGGTGGCACAAACAATGTATGCACAGGTAAATTAATGTAAAAACAACAAAATAAAAGGAGAAAGAAAATAATAATAATACCAATCAGAAAGGAAGAAGTAAAATGATCTCTGTTCACAGTTGACATGATCTGATATACAGGAAACATTAAATTCTCCATAATCTAGAAATAATAAATTAGAAATGATAAACAAATTCAGCAAAGTTACAGGATACTAAGTCAATGAACAAAAATCAGTTGTGTTTCTTTACACTAACAATAAAATTAAGAAAGAAGTTCTATTTCCAATAGCATCAAAGAAAATAAATAACAGAAACATAACCAGTGAGGAGAAAGACTTATACACTGCTACAAAATGTTGCTGACAGGAAAGAATGCTTAAGTAAACAATAGAAAGGCATTCAATGTTCAGAGATTGAAAGGCTTGGCATTGTTTAGATGTCAATATCACCCTAAGCAATCCACAGATTCAATGCAATCCCTTCCAAAATTCCAGTAGAAAAACCAACTGGGTATGGTGGCACACACCTGTAATCCCAGCATTTGGCAGGGGGGAGAAGAGGTGCTGAGGCAGGTGGATTATGAGTTCCAGACTAGCCTAGGCTACAGAGTGAGACCCTTTCTCAAAAGGAGGAGGAAGAGGAGGAGAAGGAGGAAGAGGAGAGAGGAGGAGGAGGGGAAGAAAAAAAAAGAAGGAGATAGAAAAGTCCACCCAGCAAAGCAAATCAATCTTGGAAAAGAACAAATTTGGAAGGTGCATACTTCCTAATTTCAAAAGTTAGTACTATCAATAGTAGTTTACTGGCACAATGGCAGTGTAATAGAAAGACTAGAGAGCCTAGAAATAAACCCTTATGTATATAGTTAAATGGTTTTATTGGCAGCATTGGGATTTGAACTCAGGGCCTCATGTTTGCTAGGCAGGTGCTCTGCCACCTGAGCCACACTCCAGTTCCTTTTTGCTTTAGTTAGTTTTTGGATAGGGTTTTACACTTTTTGCCTGGGGCCAGCCTTTGACCTTGATCCTCCTATTTATGTTTTCCATGCAGCTGGGATTACAGTTGTGTACCACTGCACCTGGCTTCCCCTCTCTTGATCAACATGTATTGGTCAGCATTTACTGTGAAGCAGATGCTAGGCACTACCTGTGCTCCCCCAGAGGCCTTCAGTGTTACACGGAAGACAGAGAAATGGATGAACACTGAAGATGCAGTGAGGCAAATGCTGTAGGGTAGGCTCCTAGAGAGGCCACTTGCTTTGCTGGAACCTCAGGAAGATGAACCAGGGGGAGCAAGACCAGGAGGTGCAGCCCAGAGGCAGGGGAGTCTGGGACTTTAGGTGGCAGTTCAATGATTTTGACAAGAGTGTCATGACCATTCAATGGTAAAAGGACAAACTTTTCAAAAATAGTTATAGGAAAACCAGATATCCACATATAAATCAACAAAGATACAACCTTATCTTACACTGCATTCCAAAATCAACTCAAAATGGATTAAAAACCTAAATGTAAGACTCTAAACAAAAAAACAAAAACCAAAAAACTCCTAGGAAAAAAAATGGGAAAATCTTCATCCATTGGAGTGGAAGATGATTGTTTTATATGACACAAAATACATGGGCAGCAAAAGAAGAAAGCGAAGTCATACCTCATCAGAACTAAGCACTTTGTGATCCCAGGATACTACCATTAAAAGGAACAGAACCTCCTGAACAGGAGAAAATACAGCACTTGTAATCATATATCTGAGGAGGGGATTAATATCCAGCATACAGAAAGAATTCTACACTCAACAGCAAAAACAGACAACTCAATTTGAAAAAGGACTTTAGTTTACTTAGTGACCTTTAATTTACTTAATTGCATGACTTGAGTAGACATTTCTCCAAGGAAGATATGTTTACATGTTTCCAATAAGCACATGAATAAATATTCGACATCATTAGGGAAATACAAATCAAAACCATAATGAGATAGCACTTCATACAAACAGACAAGTAAGCAAACAGAATAACAAATACTGGCAAGGGTGCAGAGAAATTAGAACCCTTGTGCATTGCTGGTAGGAATGTAAACTTGTGCAGCCACCATGAAAGACAATATAGAAAGTCTTCAAAAAATTAAATAGAATTACCATATGAACCATCAATTCCACTTCAAAAGAGTTGAAATCAAGAGAAACAGATATTTATACCCATGCTCATAGCAGTATCATTCATGATAGCCAAAAGAAAGAAACAACCCAAATGTCTATTGGTGGATATAAGGAGAAACAGAATGTGATATATACATACATGCAGTGGAATATTATTGAGCCTTAAAAAAGAATGAAATTCTGATACATGCTACAAGGATGCATCTTGAAAGCATTATGCTAAATGAAAGAAGTTAAGCACAAAAGGACAAACACTGTGTGATTTTACTTATATCACATATAAATTTATAGAGAAAGAAAGTAAAACAGGGATTATCAAGGCTGGAGAGAGAGGACTGAGGGGTCAGTGTTTAATGAGTGCAGAATTTTAGTCCAGGAAGTTGAAAATTTTCTGGAGTGGACAGAGGTTATGACTGCCCAACAATGTCAATACTTTTAATGCCACCAAATTGTACACTTAAAATGATTTTTTAAAGGCTAAAATAAGTTTTATGTTGTGCATAAAATAATAGCCCCTCAAGGGAGTTCAGAACCTTTGTGCTTTAATTCCTACAAAGTACTGGTGGGTAGTACTTAGCACGCCAGTTGTCATTACTCCTGTTATTAAGTCCTTATAATCATGTCCCTGAATGTCCTGCCCTCCTGTGCCCTGCTTGTTTCAGCTTTGAGGAATGAAACCCTGACATCCTTAGGCTAAGCCCTTCTTGTCCCTGAACCAATGCTAATAAGCTTGGCAGGAATGAGTGGCCCACTCCCTGTGAAGATGTACTCTGAAACACCCATAGCAGCCACAGACCAGCCTTTGGTCCAGGCCTCCTAGCAGGGCCCTAGGTTCAGATTCCTCTCCACTACCTCAGTTGAACTGATTCTGACTCTGCACCAGTCAGGTAAACGTTGCTTTTGCCACCCTTTAGGTAGGAACACAGTAGAAGACAACTGTTTCTCTGCCCTCCAGAAATTTAGTTTTTGGATCTTGTGACTGAATTCGTTAAGAAGATGACCACAGGCAAATAAAGAAAAGGTGCCTTTAAGTGGGTCAGATTCTAAGGAATGGACTCCAGTGATGGAGTGTTTGAAGGAGGACGGGAAGAAGAACACCATGGGTGAGGGCAGGAGTGATCAAGGTGAGTGTGGAGATATTGTAGGGCCTCCTAAGGTCATGGTTAAGATTTGGGTTTTTGATCAAAGGGTAATATTAAACCTTTGGCAGTTTCCAGGAAGAGGGGTCAAGGAATCTGATGTTTTCTCTGGATTATGTAAGGGTAAGAGTGGAGTCAGGGAGGCTGGGTGGGAGGCTGCTGCACAGAAAGCATGGCTTTGACACAGGTGGCACAAGTAGAGGTGATAAGACTTTTGGGTCATGGTTTTATTTTGGAGATGGAGTTGGAGACATTAAGTTGGCAACATCTGAATGCAAGACTAGAGTAAGAGAAAATAGAATAGACCCCCGGCTTTTGATCTGAGCAATTAAGAGTGTGATAGGACAATTTACTGAAAGGGAGGGAGATTGAGTGAGGTCTGGAGCTAGTGGGGAGGGGGAGTGACAGAAAAGTAACCAGATTTGTTTGTGTTCTGTAAGACTGGAATGCCTGTTGGACTTGTAAATTGATGTATAATTCTGGAATTGAGAGTCATAAGCATTGAGATGGCATTTGAGTCAAGGGATTAGAGAGAGTGTAGAGAGAGGGCTAATGGCAGAAACTTGGGCCACCTGAAATACAGAGACCTTTGAGTTAGGAGAAAATCCAGGTGACTCTGATCTTACAAGTGCTCAGGGAAGACTCAAGAATGGGGAAGGGTCAACAAATGTTGCTGAGACATTGAGTACTGGAAAGAGTAAGTGGAAAGAGTACTGCTGACTTTGGCTGGATGTAGAGAATCTATGTCTTGATAATGACCTTGATAATAGAGATGATGCCCAACTGGACTGAACTGAATGAAGAAGGAGGTATAAGGAAGTGAGGATACATACACAGATGACTCTACATAGGACTTTGCTGAGAAGAGCTTTGTGGTTGATTGACTATGGAGGGTGAAGAGAAGAGGTACCAAAACGAGTCCCATGATTATGGTCTGTGTGACTGGCAGTTGGAGGTGTCAGTCATGGAAGTTGTGTCATTGGATCAGGATGTTGGGAGACTGAGTATAGGTGGGTGTTGAAGGGGTTGGGGGCTCTTTTTCAGCTCCACATCTACCCAAGGCTGTTGGAATTTGTGCAAACTGAAGAAATTCTTCCTTGCTCATGACCATCAGTTAACAAAGATGACTATCATCAGAAACCCATGTAAGAGACTAATAATTTACACATAAGTTTTAATTCTGGTGTGTCTTTGAGACAGCAGGCAGTCTGCTCTGCTGTACTCCTTCTAGGATTGAGAAGTCACTTCACAATTATTAAATGACATGTTCTCTACAGCCAACAGTTTTCTTTTAATTTTCTGTGGAAAACAGCAATCAGCATACATGGCCTTCAGTTGTTTGATGAATTAGCCTCAATTTATAGCCGTAGGACTGGGAGCCAGTCCAGGATTACTCACTCTGTCCACGTAAGTTATTAAACATAGTTTAGGCATGAAATAAAAGTTGACTTTTTAAAGTTCAGCAGAAAAAAAGGAAAAATTAGCCTCCATGATAAATTTTAATTTGAAAAATATCCTCCATCCCATTGTTTGGGTTACTCTACCAATCTCACAAGTGTTTCCTGCTTCTAAAGACTGAGGATTTGTTGCTTTTGGAACAAATTAAGCTATACAGTAAAGAAGTTTAAATGAATCTTCTATCTTTAAAAAAATAAAAAGCAATTTGAAAATAATCATAATGCTGTTCCTGCAATAATGTAATCAAATCTTAAAAAAAACCTTAAAAATTATCAGTATTCCTGGAAAGGAGGAACAGTTAATTTAAAATCTTACTGATAATTCCGAATTTCTTTAACATTTATTCTTGTACTATGTACTCCATTTTACCAAATTATTATAAAAATGCTCATTTCAGTAAATCATTGTTGAAAAATTGAAGCAAACACTGGAGGAGGTGGGGCTGTTCTTTCTGAGGCCTAAAGGGGAACACGATTGTTGCCCCTGATGAACACATTCTGAGAAAGCCAAGGTTAAAGCCTAATGTTCACGTAGGATCCTGCTTCTTTTCTTCATTTGTATAATGTACCTGCAGTGCTCAAAGACTTCTTTGAAGAGCTGTCATTTTAAAAGAAGATTTTAAATTTATAAAGAGCCACAGGGTACACAGAGAAATAGCCTCCATCAGTTCCATAGTCACACAGTTCCCCTTGGCAGAGACTGTTTTCAGTTGTGTTCCTCTCTCCTGATTGTTCATGTATTCACATGCAAATACACATACATATGCATGCATGTTTGTCAATTCCTTCTTAAAAATAGCTTTACATTTTGAAATAGTTTAGGAACTACAGAAAGTAGCAAAAACTGGTACAGAGTTCCTATGTATACTTCACTGGCTTCTCCCAATGATAACCTCTTGCTTTAGCATAGCACCTAGTTAAAACCAAGGAAAATGACATTAGTGTAATCGTACCAACTCAAATATAGACTTTATTTCATCCGTTCATTTTTATCCATCTTATCCCCTACCCTCTAAGTAGTACCACATCACACTAAGTTGTTGCTTTCTTTAGGAAAAAAAAATGGAATTTGATCTTTTCTCAACTTCTGGGAATTGCTTCATATTTAGAACAACTTTCATACTCAACATTTATAAAAGTTGTTCTCTTAAATCTTAATCTAATACCATGGGGTATAAACTCACTTGACCCCAGTGCTCCCTTACCCTAACACTTAAATTATCTTTTTCTTACTGGTTTGAAATGCTACCTTCATTACATACTAACTTTTCACATAATTTTAGGTCAACTTATGGACTTCCTATTGTATTCTATCACAATGTCCCAGTGCTTACAAAATTAAGTTATTTTTATTATTGTACCTTTATAATGTGTTTTAATATTTTTTCAGAAATTTAAAATAGATTCCAATTACCTACTGCTCTAGTCTTTGTGTTGCTTGGCCCCATGACAGGGCCTCTCCCTCCTAATTTTATTATCCATAGCCTTTCTGTTGATGTTCTTATTTTGTTTTTTTATTTGAAAGGCTCTCTCCATTTTTCTTATGCAAATTCCATTGCCTGCTTGGATTGTGGTCATTACTTAGGTGGAGATCTATAGGTAGGATCGGGAAAGATGGATATGGGATCAAGTTGGGTTGATCAAGGCAATAAATATTGATAAAGGAGATGTCAGGAACAGTTGATGTTGAGGAGTTCAGAGATATGCTAGGTTTAGAGGAACAAGAAATATCACTAATTGGTACCAACCCAGAAGTTCATAGAGCTGCAAGTTGGTGTGTCTGAGAATCAGGCAAGAAAAGTAAGTTATTCATATGTGTGGATTATTTAGGTCATGATACCAGCAAGCAGTGCAAAGGACTTGAACTAGATATTGAATCTCTTTTTTTCATAGCACCGGGGATTGAACCAGGTCCTGTGCTTGCCTAGCACTTGAGCTGTGCCCCAAGCCTTTGAACCAGGTATTGAGGTAGAAGATTCTAAGCTAGCTGCTCCTGGTATATGTGCAGATCTCTAGTTACATGGCTTTATTGAAATAGTTTTGTGTGTATATGATGCTGGAGATCAAACCTAGGGCCTTGCACATGCTAGGCAAGCACTCTACTATACTCCTTTATTGAGATGATTAAAGTAAGCAGAAACACAAGAGTTGAGGGTATAAGAGGGGGTTGTTATAACAGTGTATCTTGGCTTCCAAACCAAGTAAAAGGATAAGTGATGACATAGGAAGTGGGGCAAGAGAGAGTAAAGTGATGGTGGGGTGAAAGTGGCTAGAGGAGACAGAGCATTACTTTACTTGGGTACTTGAAGGATGAGTTGGAAATGTAGGAAGTGGTCCTGGGAGAGAGGGTGGTGTACTTCAAACTAAGTCTGTGAGGTTGTAGCAGAGACTGCTATGTATTCACAAACTCCATTTTATCTATGTCCTAGGACAGGGCTATCCTAAATTTCCTGTCTTCTCTTGAAAGTGGTTGGGACTTTGTGACTGAGTTCTGATCAAAGGAACATGGGCAAGAGAGATGCAGACTCCTTCCAGACCTGGTGCATCAAAACTCCTGCAGGATCCTTCACACATTTTTGTCTGTATCTGTGAACTCAAGGTAGAGATTTCAAGAGGATCATCTGTGGAGGATTTAGAGGACCTCAGGGAAGTTAGGATCTTAGATGGAAGGGATCTGGCTTCTGAATGACCACAATGAAGATTTGCCACCAGCCCAAGGCTATCCTCATTAGTCTTCATAATCAAACCATTGAGATATGGGAGTTTATTTGTTATAGCTGCTGGTGTTGTATTAGTCAGTCCTGAAACGATGTACAAATTGGTAACCACAATGCATGGGACCTGACCATGGGTTTCTATGGGTTTATCTGACCCAACGGGAGACTTGGAAAAATATTGAAATATCTGTGACTTACAAGGCTGAGGAAATAGGATGGGAATGGGAAACCCCCAGGAAATGAGCCCACTGGAGTCCTGGAATGTTATTTTAGACTGAATAATTTAGACTAGGGTATGCACTGCTGAGGTAAGAGAAGAAACTTGGGTGAAAATAACCATGCCAGCGTGGGGTGTCATTTCTAGTAAAGTGGAGAGATAGTCTATTGATGGTGCCTAGAAAAAGGAACCAACTTAGAGATAAAAGAGAAGCCAAGGCCAGAGGAATGAGATTAGGAACAGGGTGAATGGGGAAACCCCCAAGAAGGGTTGACATGGTTGATTTTTCTTTGGTTGGTGAGAAAAGTAGTATTTAGAAGCTAACTTATTTTAAATACTATTTTATCATTAGTTAGTTAAAGCTGTTATGCTTCTCCTTTTTTGAGTTAGTATTGAGAATGGAAGTAAATGATGAGGTCCATGTTTATACTATATGTTTATATGCACTTCCTGGTTCCTGTAAGAGGTGTCCTTTACTGTGACAAAATGCCTGAGATAATAAACTTAAAAGGAGGAAAAGTTTAATTTGGCTTGTAGTTTTGGAGGCTCCAATCCATGGTCACTTGGACTTGTTGCTTTGAGCATGAGTGACATAGTCTATCATGGTGGGAATGTGTGACAGAGGGGGCTTGTTCACCTCATGGCAGCCAGGAAGCAAAGACAGAGATAGGAAGGGATCAGGGTTCCACTATCCCCTTTGAGGACATTTCCTCAATTACCTAACATCCTTCCACTGGCCCCCCCCACTCTTGAAGGTGTTGGAACACCTCGCAATAATGCCACAGGCTGGGGAACAAGCCTCTGATACGTTAGTCTTTGGAGGATACTTGCCCAAACCATACTATTTGGCAATTACCCATGGTGGGGTGGTGGTTGATAGAGTCCTTGAATTATGGTCTGTAAATAGCACAAAATGAACATGGAACCACAGAATAACAGTGGGAGGTCCATGAAATTTCAAGGTACGTCATCTAGAGACTCCTCCAGAAAGGATATGCTTCACAACTTCTTCCCAAATAGATGTACAGAAAAAAATGCATAGTGCATGTACACAAAACTGTGACTGGCCATTACGTATCTCTGAGCTGTGGGATTGAGATGGGAACAATTTCATATTCCACCTCATATATTTCTGAATTTTATGCAAAAAATGTAATACCGTACTTTGATAATGAGATAAAAATGAATGAGATAAAAGTGTGATTTAAAATGTAAAGGGAATTTAGATTCATACAGGCAGGAAGCAGAACAGTGGTTACCAGGGGGTGGAAAGAGGGGGAAGAGGGAATGTTTTTAGTGTATAGAGTTCTGTAAGATGAAAAAGTTTTGAAGGTTGGTTACATAACAGTGTGAATATACTTAAGACTATTGAACACTTAAAATGGTTAAGATGATAAATTTTGTGCTACATGTATCTTACTTCAATTAAAAAAAAACCAAAAGGATTTTTTAAAATATCTCAAGAGGCAGACTTCAATTCACCATCTGAATCTAGAGTAGATCCAGATAAAAAGCCTTTAAAATATTTAATGGCCATGTGTGATCAGACCTTGAGAGTTCATAACCATCTGAAACATTTAAACCTTCTATTTCTCAATGAAGGAAAATGAGAGCCGGTGAAAATACCCATGGTCATTTTCCATGAGAATGCTTTTTGATATTGACCCTAGTTTTAAGATACGGAAGAAAAAAATCTAAAATTTGTCATTGTTCTCCATCAAAATCCCAAAATCCCAAAATCATTAATTAGGGAAACTTGAATGTATAAGAGTTTGTATAAGTTTATTGTTATAAATAATCTATTTCGTAGATTTATGAGCAAAGAATATTTTCAGGGATAAAGAAGGCCAAAGGTTATTTCAAAATAATAAAGGAACCAACTAATCAAGAGGACAAGAATAATCTGGATGTTTTAAGGGTCAGGTTTCTACCTGATATTCTACATGGAAACCACCAATAAGGCCTTCTGGAGAGGGTGGGATTAATTCTTAGCATTAAGAATGCTAAGTAGAAAAAAACTAGACACCCCATCACGTGGACGTTTGGTTTGACCAGTCCAAGGATAGGTACACAGAGAGGAGTACAGAATATTGGAGATTGGGATTGTTCTGGCTAGTCCAGGGGACACCTTAAACAAATCTGTATGACAATCCTTTCCTTCCTGCTTTCCACAGTGGTTGTTATTGGAATTCATGACTGAACAGAAGTTGTCAATTATAAAGTTGATGTATTTATTTATTTATTTATTTATTTATATTTTTCAGGGACAAAACAGATCAACTATTTATGACAGGAGCAGTATGGCCAAGAAAAGATGTTACAATGTGCATTTGATAAAGTGAATACATCTTTCAAAATATACATTTTTTCTCTGATTTAAATTTGCTACTCAGGGAAAGTGCTCCTGTGCAAAGTAGAATTCTTTGGTGCTTAATTGGATCACACTTCTGTTCTTTTAAATCTATAGCTTCTAGGTTTGCATGACATGTTAAAGGGAATACATAAGTGTATAATGAAAAGCTTTTATTGGGTCCTATTTCCCTATTTTGCTGACGGCGGTTACATAGCTTTAGCTCTATAGCAGTTTCTGTCTTTAATGCACTTTCAGTTCTGCTATCTCTTTGCAATTTTTTTCCAAACTTTCTCAGTCCGTCTAGATTTGAGGAGGCCTTACACTTACCTGTGGGGACTTAGCTAAAGGCCAGTCTTTGCATTCAATGTGATTACAGTCTTAAGGGTTCACAGAATACACAAATAACAAGGCATGATAAGAAAATCGCTTGCATCACCACTTTGGAGTTCTAGTTTGCAGGACTAATTTGGAATCTAGCTTTGTATTTACTTAAGATTTAATGGGTCTTTGGGGGAAAATAGGAGACATTTGGAACTGAGGACCAGACGTGGAAACATTTGCTTTCTTTTACCAATACTTTCTCGCTCTCCCTCTTTTTATAAATAACGCTCCTTGTTCCCAAATAGATTTACTATTTGCCTTGAAAAAATTTGCCACAACAGCTTGATTAGTTGAAACAAAGATTTTATGTAGAAAAACAACCATTTACTTTATTTCTTTGGTGGTACTGAGGTTTGAACTCAGGGCCTCACACTTGCCAGGCAGGCACTCCTACCCCTTGAACTATTTCACCAGTCCTTTTTTGTGATGGGTTTATTCAAGATAGGATCTCTAGAACTATTTGCCCAGGACTGGCTTCAAACCACGATCCTCCTGATCTCTGCCTCCCAAATAGGTAGAATTATAGGTGTGAGCCACCAGTGCCTGGCTTACTATCTAGAAAACTGTTCTATCCAGTGTAATTTCCATCCTCTCTGAATGATAATCTTTTCGAAATCTTCTCTTTTACCACTCATCACCTGCTGTCTTTGCGCTATTGTGTAACAGTCTCAGGCTTGTGTATCTTTTATGCCCCACCTCTAGGGCAGAAGATGAGTCCTATCCCCTTTGAATGTCTCTCAGTACTTAGCATAGCATTTGGTAACAAGAAGGTAATACAACATGCACCAAATGTTTGCTTAATGCATGAAAAAAGTAATGACTTAATGACTATAAAAGCTTGACAACTTTAAGGCTAGATGTAAATCTCCTTTTCAAATTATCATGGGTTGTATTACAATTGAGTTATAATAAATAACCTATATGTAGGCATCTCCTATTTAGGCATATTTACATTTTGAGTTTTTAACATTTGGAGAATATTAATTACAGTAAAATAGCAGGACAACTTCTTGGGACTAGGAGAGGTTCCCAAAATTAAAAGTACGAAGCTATAAAGGGTCTTTAGGAAAAAGGGTAGAAAAAGGAAGCTTTTTAGAGAAACTGGTGGCAGAAGGGAGTCACACTGGCCAGCTGAGGAGATGTGCATTTATTTGACTAGATTCCACAAATAACTGAAAATCCCATTTGGTAACTTAACCTCAGAAGTTTATTTGTGTCATGACTAGCAACCCAGGGCTGGTATCACCAGGGTTCCAATCATTTCTATCTTCCCATTTTTCTGTCCTGAGCATGTAGACATTCATCTTTGTATAGCATATGTGGGGATTCGAATAGCTTCAGGCATCATAGAAAAAGGAGGGTGGAGGGCAAAGAGGCAAAGGAATTTGTCATTTTATTTAAGAAAGGTGGCTTCCCTGGAGACTTCTGGCTATATCTTACTGGTTAGAACTATGTCACCTGGCCATCTTAGCTGCAATGGAAGCTGACAAATTGGATGTTTTCAGGTACCCTGAGAAAATGGAGCTTCTCTTGGTAAGGACAAGGAGTAGGAATAGGGATGAATTTATTTTGGGTCAGCAATTAGCATCTGCCAGAGCAACCTGGTTAGAGAAGCTGGTAACTGGAATTTACCCAAGTGACCAGCCAAGGCAGGAGAAAGACACTAATTCATGGAGAGTTCCATGCTGGGAGGCCCATTGGTAATTACTGATCAGCATGTCAGGGAGTCACTGTGGTCTGGCAATGTCTGGCCTTCAAGGTAACAGAGACATCCACAAAAGAAGTCTTGATTCCTTGCTTCCCAGAAGAGTCTATAAAGAATGTTCTTGGTAACAGAAGCAACTGCAGAAGTAAGAAGAGCATGGGAAGCTTCCATTAAAGCCTGATCCCTATGTTAACTTGTACCTTCCTAAAAGTTCAGAGATGCAAGAGAACTCCAAGATTTAGGCACAATGAGGTGATGTGACTTACCCCAAATAACCTGTAGCTCAGCCTGTTGCTTTAGCCTTATGATTCTCAATTCCTACCGTTTTCACTCCAACAGTTCCCATGAAAGGAAAATCAAAATCACTTGGAGGACTGACAAAAAAAAAAAAGTCAAATTTCTAGCCCAAAAACAAAATTTCTAGGTATGGTCATCAGGAATCTGAAGGTGGATGGAGGCCCTGAGTTGAGAGTCATTTATAGCTTTCTATCCTGAGAGGTTTCTGTGTCTCGTAAAGCTGCTTTCATCTGTAAAAGGGTATTGGAAAAAGAGTCCAGCATGAATGAGAATGAAGGACAGCAAAAATATATAAAGATGCTATCTCAGAGCATAATTTAAAAAATAGAATATTCTCCTTTCTTTGGATGTGGCAGAGGAATTTTACTATGGAGGAGTATTAAGAATGTCCATTTGGAGTTGACTCAGCCTAGTTTATTAATATCAACATCAAAATCATAAGTGATTATACTTCTCAATAATAACACTAGAATATATCAACCACTTGACAATTAAAATTTAAACTCTTCAGGAGGAAATGAAAGCAGTAAAATTGTGGCTTGATTTATGCATCTTTTGATTCAAGGATGTAAAACAAAGCACTTTATGTATTGTAAGTATAGATGGTGGGTAAGAATATATTATTTTGGTCTACTGTCTTGTTAAAGTGGTTTTAAGGCTCCTCCCCCAATCCTGGGTTATAATTTTTCCATCTGAGTTGTTTGTCTTTTCCCTTATCATCTTTCTCTCTTTCATTACTTGCTGTGTAGACAAGTACTAGCAGGTATTGATACTGCCTGAGGCCTGGTGGTTACAGGACACATGGAAGAACTTTTATATTGAGGGAAAGCTCAATTCCTTGAACTGAGAAATTAAAGTAATGGATTTTTATCTCATTTGCCTGTGCAATGGTCCCTGAAACTAGCTGATGATCAGAATCTCTTAGGAAGCATTTAACATTTTTTCCACTGTTGATTAATTAATTTCAATTATAAAAGTAGAACATGCTTTTGGTTAAAATAATTTAAGTACTGCAGAAGGATGAAAAGTAGAAACTCTTTCTTCTCCTCTTCTAGAGCAAACCCACTGGTAATATATTATATGTCTTGCTTTCCAAAAACTTTGGCACATAGCATGTCACATGTATGTTTATATATATCACATGTATATCTCACATATATCACATACATGTAACATCACATACATGTAGCATGTATGTGATATATATATCACAAATATGTATCTGTAGCTTGGTTTTATAGCCCGTTGTAAACTGCTTTATGTATGTATTTGTATGTAGCAAATACAGCTTCTCTTTATTCTTTCTAAGGGATGGATATTGTTCACTGAAGTGATTCTGATTCAAGCCCAGGAAGTTGTGCTTTTTAAAGACCTCCCTGAATTATTTCTGACTGTGTTAATTGGATTTCCATCCCTGTGACAAGAGATCTGAGCAATAAACTTAAAGGAGGAAGGGGCTAGTTTGCTTCACAGTTTCAGAGGTTTCAGTCTATGGTCACTCAGCCCATTGCTTTTGGGCCTGTGGCTAGGCAGGACATCATGGTGGAAGCCACTCACCTGATGTCACTAGGCAGCAAAAAAGAGAGAGGGAAAGGGACAAGGTCCCAATATTCCCTTCAAAGGCATTCCCCCCAGTGACCCAACTTTCTTTCACTAGGCCCCACCTCTTAAAGGTTCCAGTAACTCTGGATAGCGCCAGGCTGTTGACCAAGCCTTTAGAACATGGACCTTTGGGGGACATTTAAGATCCAAATCATAATACTGATTTAGGCTGATCCATGATTTAGAAATCACTGTCTTCATTCATATGGCAAAACAGGTTTTAAGAGATATCATTTCTACATTTAGATGAAACTGTTCCTCCTTCAAAATTGGAAACTCTGTGTCTAATAAGAATGAGAAGGGTTGTGGTCCAGGCCTGCTTGGGCAAAAAAAATGAGACCCTGTCTCCAAAATAACCAGAGCTAAAAGGGCTGGAGGTGTAGCTCAAATGGTAGAGCGCCTGTGAGGCAAGTGTGAAGCCCTGAGTTCAAATCCCAGTACCACCAAAAAAAAAACCCCTAATTCCTTTATCATACATATTTATATACAGGATCAACTGAAATAAAAATTATTACTTTCAAAGAACATTCTCAGATTCCAGTGTGGTTTATTTCTCTTTTTTATCAACCAAGCAATTCTCCCGTTTTGGAAACTGTTAGTTTAAGAAGTCAAACTTCATGCATGCCTATTGTAGCTAGGACAAATTGGAAGAACTGGATGTTTTAGTGTGCATGTCTAATCAGTCTCTGAAGAAGCACCTACTAGTCAATATATTTATTAGTCACAATATCAGTTGCCTTTCTTTGGTTATAGTTAGGCAACAATTTATGTACTCAAGGGAGGCCTCTGGGAAGAAGTAACCAGAAAAGTTTTGGGGAGTCTATGAATGAACTCTTTTGGGCATTGTCACCAGGATGACTTGGCTTCAACTGCCATATAGTACCCATAGCAATGAACTTATGGGGTCAATGTTGATCAGCAGGTCATCCCAAGGAGACCAGCATCCATGTCACCTGGTGAGGGTCAGGCATGCGTGTGCTAATTTAAGACACTGATACCTAGACACATGTCAGAATTTGAATCTTTGAATTTAAAGCTCAGGAATCTATACTTTTAATAGTAATTCCAGTGCTTGTTAAAAACTATGAACTACTGACCTATGGCTACCAGACCAGGGTTACTGTATTGTACAGCTCCAAGGTGTACATCCTCATCATACACCAAATACCCCAGGGGTGCCATTTACATGGAATACAATATGATTGGTGCCCCCTAGAGCTGGGTAAGAGGGAGATTTTGCCCAAAATTTAGTCTACTTTTGCTGCCATGGACCTTCTCCTAGTAGGTGTTGATTTCCAGTGATAGAACCACATCTCTACTTCTGAAGGCAGAGCCTGAATTGACCTTGTAGACCTCTCTGGCAAGATACGGGTGATGAGAATTTTATTCTGTGCCAGTAGACAGGAATTCCTTCTGATTTGTTGTACAGAGAAATCTGGGTCAACATATGAGTGCTCACTGAATGGTAAGAGATACCCAAATTCCAGGACTGTACATTTCACAGGGATGAGGGACTCTGAAGGTATAATTTGTTCCAATTAATTTTTTTCTTCTTGCCTGAACATTTCCAAAGCAAGTACTTGGGAGACTAAAGGGAGAGGAAGTCGGAGATGCTGAACAAAATTGCTTTTTCCCAGCACAAAATTGCTTTGAACAATCTTTGATCTCATTTATTAAGTCCTTCTTTAAACAAGTTCTACTTATTGTGACTCCCTGACTGACTCAGCATTTGTCAGAGAAATAATAGCTTAAGTTGATTGAGAGCTGCCCATGTGTTGGGGGTTCTGGATGTACAAGATCAAAAAAAAAAAAACAAAACAACTCAGATCTTGTGGAATTTATAGTTTAGTTGGGGATGGAGGGAGGCATGAAAGGTGACAAACAAGACATAATGATACAATGTGGTAAGGAATGTACCTAAGGTATACAGGGAGGAGAAATTAATTCTCCTGGGCAGATAGGAGAGGGTATTTGATGGGCTGCATTAGTTAGTTTTTTTTTTTTTTTGTCTACAAGACAAAATACCTAATATTAGCAACTTAAAGGAGGAAAGATTTATTTGAGGTCATGGTTTCAGAAAGTTCACTCTATGGTCACTTGGCTCCATGTTTTTGAGCCTGTTGCGAGGATGGACATGATGGTAGGAACAGGTGGTGGGGAGCTTTTTTACCTCATTGCAGGTAGGAAGCAAGGAAGAAAGACAGGATGGGGCCAGGGTCATGATACCCCCAAGGGCCTGCCCCCAGTGACCTACTACCTTTAGCTAGGCCCCACCTCCCCAGATTTCCACAACCTCCCAAAATAGTGCCACCAGCAGAGGACCAAGCATTCAAAACACAAGTTTGTGGGGGACATTTCATAGTCAAATCATAACATGGGTCTTGATCAAAAGTTGAGTATGAAGGGGCTGGGTGGAGGAGGGGAGGGAAGGCGTGTCTAGCAGGAGCACCTGTTCAAGCATAAGGTGTTATGAAGAAAGCCTGTTTGAAGGCTTAATACACAAGCTCACGAGTGTGAAAGGAGGTAGTGTTAGACTGTATAAAGGCTTTGGCCACCAGCTGGTGAGCTTGGCCTCGATCTTCTCTGTGGGGAGCCAAGATCGGGTTTGCAGAAGAAGGATATGATCAGATAGGTTAGGAAAAAAGAGCACTTGGCTTCAGTGTGGGGCATGGCTGCCTCTTTTCCAGAAATGCCTCTCCTGTCTCCTCCACCTGGCTGGCACCATTTGAATTTAAAGATTTGGTTCATGTCACTACCTTTAGGGAGTGTTCACTAATCTTCCCCCATGTTCTTGTCACCAACCCCTTCTATGAGTCTCTGCTAAATCTAATAAATGTGTTTCAAGGCACCCAAAACACCTTATCACATGTTTGTCTCCCTGCTAGCCCAAGAGTAGGCCTCTTGTCTGCATCTCACTGTGGTCAGCTCCGGGGACAGTATCTAGCCTTCTGTAATGGCTCAGTAAGAACATGCACCACTAAGTGAATGAGAAGAAGCATATTTTCTGAAGTCATAGGTATGCAATTACTAATGTTTGGATGCTTACTGTTTGCAAGGCACTTTTTAATTCCCATACAAAACCATTAGATAACAATGGTGATAACATCATTGCTGTATTTCTATCACTGAAATTGAACTCACATGCGGTGATTATTATAGACTAGACAATGGAATTATTTGTATATAGTAACCCACCTAATTCTCCTAGCAACCTTGTGATGCATGTACCATTAATTTTCCTTTTTCTTTCTTCCTTCCTTCCTTCCTTTCTTTTCCTTTCCTCCCTCCTTCCCTTCTTTTTACAAAGCAGGAAACTGAAACACAGAGCAGTTATGTAACTTTCTAGTACTTAGTGAGGTTAGAATTTGGACCCATGCAGTCTGGCTCTCGTATCTCTTCTGTCTGTTGCATAGATTAAATCCATACCATAGGTTTACAGAACTTAGGGACTTTATAGGTTATTCCACTATAAATGGCAGGACAAGGAACTGACCCCATGTCTGTGTGGCTCCAAAGTCCTAAGCTTCAATTTCCTGCCATGTTCTATGTTAAATATAATGTGACATTCACCAAGATTATCACTAAGACATTCAGAAAACAGAATTTTTATACCGAAGTAAAGTATCATTCGGACAAGTCTGATTCATGGTGGGGTCAGGAATAGTTGTGGGTGAGGCTAGAGAAACTCAAAGTGGGGGGATTGAGTCTGTAAGAAATGGGGACTTGGAAGGTAGCTCCAACCTAGGAAGTTTGCAGTCTGACACATTGCATCTGAAATCATACTTTAAGGTCTTTAAGCTATGAAACACTATAGTAATTTAATAAGTCTTAAAATTTTGTTTGACATCTGTTGTAGCATTTAAAGTCAGAAGAGGACATCTTCATTATCTCTCTGCCTCCGGGTGGATTGCTCTGCCCACAGGCCCTGCCTCACTTTGGAAATCACTCCCTTTAGAAATCCCTTGGAGTCCAAGCGACAGCTGCAGGAGTTCAAATGCCTTCTGCCTTAGCTAATGATTAAACAGATGCTTTTTCCCTTCCTGTACCCTCCCTCTTTTCCACGCAATTTAATCTTCACCATTTGTGGAGGTTGTTTAGTTAGTCATGGCAACAGAGCCATTTCATAGGCCAGTTAGTGACTTTGACACGATACTGACATTCTGGCTGTGTGAGCCAAATTTCTGCGATTCTTGCTTGAAGGTTTGACTGATTTCCGTGTATTGCCAAAATCTCAGATGATGAGAGTGTTGTAGCTAAAGAAAAAGTCTCCTTAGCATAGCAGAATCTATTGATTTGGTTTTCAAATACATTTGTAAAGCATCATGAGAAATGAGAATACAGCTCATTTGGTTTCATTTAAAGTAGGCTATGAAATAATCCAGAGGAAGAGGAAGGAGTATCAGAACATTTCAGGAGAAATGTGCGTTTCAGTATTTCAATATCAAACTTCATTTTATTTTTCTGCTTAGAAAGACAAATATGTAGTCATTAAATCTAATTTTTAAAAACTGAACTTATAAAGAAAAAAATTAAACTTATAAGATGACAAGTCTATTGTAATAAAGACTTCATATATGTTTGCTGACATGACAGTCTGATTTTTCGTAAGATTTGATACTATTCTATTATTTAAAATATTAGATCTTAAAACAAAAGTCAAGGACTATAATCAGTTAATAGTTGTAGCTGAATGTTCAACTTGTAAATGCATTACATAACATTGAAAGAGACTTCATGTTTTAGAAATACCAAAGATTATTCAACCACATTTCAAGTCTTTGAAAATAATATGTAAAATTATGTAAATGAAAGATAGAAGAGTAAACTCAGTGCCAGTGGCTCATGCCTGTAATCCTAGCTACTTAAGAGGCAGAGATCAGGAGGACTGAAGTTTGAAGCCATCCCAAAATAATTCTCAAAAATATCCAACACAAAAAAGAACTGGTGGAGTGGCTCAAGTGGTGGAGTGCCTCCCTAGCAAGTGTAAGGCCCAGAATTCAAACCTCAGTACCTCCAAAAAATATACAAGCTAGAAGAAAGGATTTCAATTGTGTTCCGCCAAAAAGAAGTAATAAAAAGGTTGAGGACATAAGATATGTTTGCCCTCATTTAGTCATTATGCAAGGTAGATGTGCATCAAAACATCCCATGGTACTCCATATGCATGCAGTTTTTGTATTAATTTAAAAATAAGTCTAAAATTTTGAAGTGTAAACAAAAAAATTGTCCATGCACATTACTTCTTGCTGATGGTTTGTTCCAGTCTGCTCTCCCTCTGTCATCAGGCCAAGCTTGTCTGCGGGGCACAGGCTGACCAATGTCTGCCATATCCTAAGCATCAGGTGCCTGAGGAGAGTGCTGTCAGTTTCCTGAAGGGAGAGAGGATATTTTCCAGGAGTTTGCTTCTGAGAAAAGGGCATGACATTATTTATTTCACGTGTACCTTAAGCTCTCATCATGGTGCTGACTAGGAGCTAGGTACCAGGTTTGTCCACTTGCCTATGGCAAATCTTTTCTCCTCACTACCTTCATATTTTAGATAACCATTGCCTCCAAACAAATCCTTTTATTCCAGATCTTGGATGACCCTAGGAGTCTATGAAGCATAAAATGACATACAAACTTTCATCATGTAAAAACTCTATGGAAGAACCCCAAATTTAATAGGCAATAGCATCTCTATTTATATGAAATATCCAGAGTAGGTAAGTCCATAGAAACAGAAAGCATATTATGGATGGTTGGGCAAGGAATGGTGTGCAAGGCTTCTTTTTGGGTAATAGAAATGTTTTGGAACTAGCCAGGTGTGGTGGTACACACCTGTAATCCCAGTTACTCAGGAGGTGGAAGCAGGAGGATTGCAAGTTTGAGGCCAGCCAGAGCGAAGTTAATGAGACCCTGTCTCAAAAAACAAATACAAATAAAAGCACTGGGGGCATGGCTCGGGTAGAGCACTTGCCTAGAATGCAAGAGGTCTGGGTTTGATCCCAAGGCTGCAAAGAAACGTTTTGGATCGAGATACTGATGATGGTGGCATGACATTGAGAAAGTCCTAAATGCCTCTGAGTTGTATGCTTTAGAATGGTTGTGGCATGGGAATTTTGCTTCCACTAAAAAGTGTAATGACATCAAATGGTGAGGGCTGCCAATATTGATTTTGAGGAAAAGGGGTCCCTGCGTGAGTCCTTGTTGAAATCTAACTGGGAGCAATGGGAGATTAAGAAAAGATAGAAGACAGAAGACAAGCATGCAGAAAGCTGGGGTCAGGTGGGCTGGGCACTCGGATGGAGATGCATAGCAGCCTCATCCACCTCCAGCAAGTTTATTATATACAGTGGCAAACAAGGAGGTGGAGCAACAGTTCTGGGGGGCATGACATTGTGGTTACCGGGAACAGGAGGAACCTGTGATTGCAACTCTCTGAACATAAACACCTTAGGAAAAGCAGCCGTGCTGCATTTTGCTCTTGCTATCTTCTGTGGCTGGGGCCGTGCCAACTCAGCTTGCAGATTGTTGGACATAGCTGTGCTTATGTTAACCCACTCTCTCAGGCAGGGCTGTGCCTATGCCTTGCATTCATTCACTCCACACTGTCTTCCAGTCTGCTCTCCACAGGGGTGCTTCATAAGGGATCAACTACCTACTTTTGAACTCCACCCCACAATGGCAAACTGTGTATCAAAAGTAAACATCTGGGCTGGTTGAGTGGCTCTAGTGGTAGAGCACCTGCCTAGTAGTTTGAGATCCTGAGTTTTGCAAAAAAAAAAGAAAGAAAAAAAAAGTAGGTATCAGTCTTGTCAAAACACAGTTGATATGTTTTGATGGATTAAAAAAAAAAATGAGATCCCACCACGTGGCTGATGATAGGCTCTGGACTATGTTTCCTGAGGTCCCTTCTTGCTCTGAAATCCCAGGACACCTGCTTGGTGTCCTTTTCTTTCTACTCTCAGGGTTCTACCTGTACCTTGGTTCCAAGCCCTGAGTCCCAGCACTGTGAAGTGCCCATATCTGATTGAAATAAAGAGCGAAGAAGCTTTAAGACTGTTCATTTAGCTCCTTCTAGCCTCAGATCTCACCTTAAATGTCACCATCACCGCCTAAGTGGCTTCTCCACCATGATTTTAATGCTGGCTGAATATCGTCATTGCATTTTCTCCAACTGGTGTTTTTTTTTTTTTTTCATGTATGTCTATTTGTATTCATTTGTCTGTGATTTGTTTGTCTCCTTTTCTGTGGTGGTATGGATAGGGGTTCCCAAATATTCTTGAGCCCTTGCTTTGGTGCAAGCATTGAGCGAGGTGCTAGAGAAGCAAGGATGCAGCAAAAGCAGGCCTGATGTCTGTCCTAATGAAAACTTGTCCAGCAGGAGAGACTCATACTCTTCTAAGAATCGCAGACCACCAGGAAAGGGCCCTGGACAGCTGTCTTGAGGCCCACAAGGCTCTGTAGTGAGACATTTGAGTTGGTCAGGGAGGTGAGACAAGGCTTTTGTGTAATGCTTGAGTGACACTTGAGTAAAGTCTGAAGCTGAGCAGGAATTGGGCAAAGGAGAGGGAAGAGCATTCCAGGCAGGGGGGAAACAACTTATTTGCAAAGGCCCCTTGGCATAAGCCAGAGTTGGCTCCTGTTGTTTATATCCAAGGATCCTGATTGGTACATACAAAATGAAGGACAATCATGTTATTAAAACTCAAAATTCACTAGAGTAGTCCTCCCTTATCTGTGTGCATATGTTCCAGGACCCCACTGGATGCCTGAAGCCACAAGCTCTTTTATATACTATTTTTTCCATACATATATATATATATATATTCCATATATATATATATATATATTCCATATATATATATATATATATATATATATGGAATAAATATATATATACTTATGGTAAAGTTTAATTTATAAATTAAGCACAACGAGAAATTAACAATAGCTAATAATAAAAGGGATAATTCTACAATATACTGTAATTAAATTATGGGATGTAGGGTCACTTTCTCTCTGGAAAATATCTTATTTTACTGTATTCATCTTTTCTTTTCTTTTTTTTTTCCTGCCAGTACTGGAGTTTGAACTCAGGATCTTGTGCTTGCTAGGCAGGTGCTCTACAATTTGAGCCACACCTTCAGCCCCTTCTGCTTTAGTTATTTTTCAGCTAGGGTCTCATACTTTCTTGTCTGGGCTAGCCTGGGGCAGCAATCCTTCTAGCCACTCCTTTTGTAGCTGGAATTACAGGCATTGACCACCAACCAGGCTTGTTTTTTGAGATAGCATCTTGTGTTTCTCCCCTACCCTGCAGGTCTGGCCTTGAACTTTCATTCTCCTACTTTGGCCTCCTATATAGTTGAGATTATAGGTGTATACTACAATACCTGGCATCATCCTTTTGTTTTTTTCATGGGAATGATGTGAGATGATACAATTCCTAGGTAATGAGGTAAAGTGATGTTGTGATGTAGTGTTAGTGACCTTCTGAAGGTATGTCAGAAGAAGACCATAGTGACCGATGAAATGGGAGATGTGCTGAGTGCCTCCTGGCTTGAAAAGGCTCTCAAAGTGGGGCAAATACCCCTTTTCAGTTTCAAAGTATTGTTGTGTATCCATGTGCTGAGAGCAAGGCAGTCATTCGGTAGCCTGTCAACAGAGAAACAGAAAGACAAATAAAATCCAGGCTGCCCAACATTTTGTGGGGGAGCCCTCCATGGGAAGAAAAATCAGGGAAATTTAAGACTTGCTCAGCTTCGGGTTTTCCTGCCTCTTGCTTTCTTTTTTTCATCAGATCCATTTCAGTCAGACACTTCTTCTCACAACTCAGTTATTGTTTGAAGAATGAAAACAACAGCTAAGTGGTGTGGTTTCACTGCCACAGGGAAAGAGGCTGACATTGACTAGTCAGGAAATGGGCCATGTATTGATGATTTCCTTTTGACTAGTTATTTTTAGAAGTACCCAAATGCAATGAACCTTTGTGTATAAAATAAAATAAATCCCTAAAAAAGGAAAGAGAAGACAGTAGATTTTCTTTTCACTCTGTATTTGAAAGGAGAGTAACATTTATTGTTACTCCTTTTTATTGGGAACTTTTCATATGATGTCTAGTTAAATGACCTTGATTTCCCTTTGAATAAAATTTAACTCCTTTCCCAGGCTGGTCATAGCCACTATGATCTAACCTGCTTCTCTCTGCTCCCCAGCCCCATCTCTGCTCTAACCTAGCCTCCTGGCCTATTTTCTGTTATGAAACATACCTAGCATGTTTCTGCCTCAGGGCTTTTGCACTTGCCATTCTCTTTGCCTAGATGCTCTTTCTTTGGATCTTCATGTGTCTGGTTTCTTCTCATCCATCATACCTTAGCTTAATACCCATCCTTGGTCATCCTATCTAAAATAGCACAACACTTTTCTCTCTCTATTCCAGTGATCTGCTTAATATTTTTCCATTGCACTTAGAGTATCTGAAATGATCTCATTCTAATCTGTCTCTTCCTGATAGAATTTTCCTGTCTTGTTCATGGTCATCTCTCAAGAATGGGGATGAGTGGCTGCCACAAAGGGGATGCTGGTTAGTGTTTGTTCAAAGAATGGATAGATCATATATGCTAGATCCTCATAAGAGGGAATAATGACATTAACAAGGGTCAATGTTCTCCAAAGACTACTAGGACCACATCTGTAACTGAGCAGGTTGGGTTTATTATGGCATACCGGAACCAATAGGTATCAGTAAGAGGAACTTGGGAAAGAACCTGTAGGGTGAGGTTACTATTAGGTGATTTTGGTTGGGATTTAAGGAAGCTGGACTTTTTTTCCTAGATTGGATGTTGTCAGAAATCAGGGACAATTCCATGACATATATATATATATATATATATATATATATATATATATATACACATAAAATTTTTTTTTGAAACAGAGTCTCCCTATGTAGCCCATCCTGACTTTGAACTCATGATCCTCCTGCCTCAAGTCTCTCAAGTGCTAGAATTATAGATGCAAACCATCATTCCTGGCTCCATGAGAATTCTCAATAAATCTCATCTATAGGCAGAGTTATAAGTCATATAAGTCTATAAGACTAGAACTGATAAAAACAGACAAACTATAATTGTCAAAGCAGCAAGTCATTCATGTTTCTAAGCTAGGGGATCTTTGGTGCTCTGGTGGTTTGCACAGTGACTTCAGTTTTGTCAGTTACATAGATGAGGTTACTAACTGGTGTTGTTTTTTGTCTCACTTCGTTAGTCAGAGTGGCCTGGTGTGATATTGATGTTCTGTGCAACTACAGTTTTTGCTTGTTTGTTTTTACCATACTGGGATTGAATCCAGGGCTTTGAGCTTGCTAGGCAAGTGCTCTATCATTTGAGCTATGCCCTAGCCCCATCCAACCACATTTAATAAGATAATGCAAAAGTCCAGCTGGGAATATTAGGATAGTTTCTGGATATCAGGGTCTGTTTTTCTCATTCTTGAATGTGTCCTAGGGCTGGAGTTCAGGATCAGACAGCATAGAAATAAGCAAGAGTATTTTTTTTGACTGTTTGATAGTGTTCCTCTACTTCAATTCTGGATTAGTATTGGGGGTAAGCACAGAACCAAGACAGTGGAGGCCAACATAGAGAAGCAGTACTTCTAGAAGTCTACTGTAAAATGCCCTTATTTGTCCAAGAATACATATCGTCTCAGCATGTAACCACATATACTGAATTTTCAGATGGAGGATGTTGTATCTGTTGTATATTGAATGACATGATTGCCACAGTCTCACCACCTCCTCCAAGGTCATGTGCAACAGACTGCCAGGCCTTGGTTCTAGATCAAGTTTTTCTCTAAACACAACTGTTATGATTTTTTTTAGGAGATCTTTTAGCCAAGTGTCTTTCTGCACCCTGTATTCTTCTGTTGGCTTCCCCGCTGTATTGTAGTTAATTTGCTTATGATCTGTCTGCCTGGGGAGACTGTCTCCCACATGTTTGTATCATTGCTACTTAACAAAGGGCTTGGCACATGCTAGGCTTTCTATAAATATTAAGTGAATTTAAAATGGAGCTTTAATTTCTGGCTGCAATTCACCTCACAATACATTTATGGAGTCTGTATCACGAGCCAGGAGGACACTATGAACCTTTAGAGTGGCCTCCTCTTCAAAGAATCTGTATCCACTCCTAAGAGATATGAGAATCATAGTAACCGTAGCTGGCAGCCATTAAGGATCGGGCACAGGGAAGACCTTTACAGGTACCGAGTTACTGCCATTTCAGAGGCAGGGAACTCTCCTGAAGCCACACACCTATAATCCAGTCTTAAATTCAATATACACTTGCCCAACTATTAGGTTGAAAAGTGCCGTGCCCATTTAGTTATGTTGTTAAATCAGAGCGCAGGTCCTGAATCCAGATTCTAGGCCTCGCTGCAGACATTTTTTTCAAAGTAGAGTAGGTTAATATGACCAACCTGGGGAAGAACTCAGGCTTTTTACTGGTCGGTGAGGATGGGGGGACAGAGCGGCATTAGCGTTCAGTGAAAGGAGAGGAGTTTGGCTGTGGCTTCAGACCTGAACATCACTTAACCAATCCCCTTTACCGGGCATCCCCGACGCTTCAAAGCAGGTGCTCGCGGCCACCTTCTCTCCAGCCCACATCCTGGGGCGGGGGTGGGGGGAAGTGAGGGAAGGAA
The DNA here is from genome assembly GCF_047511655.1 of Castor canadensis. Lineage (NCBI taxonomy): Eukaryota > Metazoa > Chordata > Mammalia > Rodentia > Castoridae > Castor > Castor canadensis. The sequence continues at coordinate 141,486,334 of NC_133393.1, forward strand.
AGACACTGGAAAGAGGAAGTGGAGAGTGGGCAGGTGGGCATCCCCGCCTCGAGGCCCCGCCCCGCCCGGGCCACGCCCCTCAGCCTCGCCTTCGCCCCAAACCCACTTTAAACTCCCGCCCCCTCGTAACAACCACCAATGGCCGGCCGAGGAGCGCGCCGGAGGCTGCGGATTGGTCAGCGCCGCGGTTGCCGAGGGGTGAGTCCCGCGGGGTCCCGGAGCGGGGCGGGGGAGAGGGGGTGCCACGCGGCTTCCGCCCTGCCCGGTGCCCCCCACTACCCTTCCCCGGCCCGGCGGCGGGAGGGGACAGCTCGTGCATCCCCCGGTCCCGTGCGTCCCCCGCCGGTCTCCCGCCGCGGGCGCGCCGCCTCCGCGCGGTCTCCGCCCCCAGGACCTGCGGCCGTCGGCTCCCGAGCGCGGCTTCCCTGGCCGGCGGCGCGATGGGCTGCGGGAACTCCACTGCCGCCAGTGCGGGCGCGGGGCGAGGTGAGCCTGCGGGGCGGGGGTCCTGCGGGAGAGACCAGGGGACGGACGGCAGGAAGGGAGGTGACCGACCCTGGGAGACTAGGGGCGCACAGTCCCCTCTCCCCGTCCCCATTTTCGGGACTGGGGCGGATCGCTCGTTTCTAGAAAGACCGAGAGAGAGAGCGTGCGCCTGGCCGCTGCCCCGCGCGGGGGCGGTCACGCCTGCACCGGGCGAGCCTGGGAGAGAGCGGCGGGAGGACTGTCACCGGGGCCCCGTGCAGTGGGTCGGGCTCAGCACCCTCCAGGGGGTGAGGCTTGCCGGACGGGGCCCCGGTGCCCCCTCCCATCCCCTGCCCCTCGCGCCGCCGGGCCTCTCCCCCAGTCCCGCGGACCCCAGACGCTGCACCGGGAAAAGTGCAGCCGAGCAAATCGGGACTTTTCTGGGGATGGGGGTGGGGCAGAGCGCCAGTGGGGTTGCGGAGAGCTGCAACCGTGTGCGTCCCCCAGGCTTAAGACCAACCGGGCTGAGGAGCTGCAGTAGCCAGGACGATTCGATATGCGTGACTGAGCTTCGTTATTGGCCGTCCTATTGATGTACTTTTCATTTGAAAACACATAGAAACTTCGTTTCACACCACTTCGTTTTGTGGGTTGGCAGGCAGGGCGTCTAGAGTGCCCTGGCCAGCCAGGCTTTGTCTCAAGTGACTTAGTCTAAAACTCAACTCTTCTATTAACCCCCCAGCTGGTGTCTCCTTGATTTAAGATAGTCTGGATTTGTTTTGAGTGGTATCTGCTGACCTATTTTAATGTCCTTTGGGCAAGCGCTCCTAAGCGCCTCCAATTGAGATCGATCAAATGCCACATCCCACCCCAACCAGCAAATGAAAACAGCAGTCTGATGCTGCAGTGTTTCCCTGTTGGGCATGGGTGCCCTGTCAATGACTTTGTAACCTTGGATCTGTCACTTCCCTTAACCCAGACCTCTGAAGTTTTATTTATGTTAAAATTTACTTTGACATTCACATTTTAGGAGCAAATTGGAAAACTGAGTTAATTGGCCAAGTTCATTTTCCCTTAACCCAGACCTCTGAAGTTTTATTTATGTTAAAATTTATTTTGACATTCACATTTTGGGAGCAAGTTGGAAATCTGAGTTAATTGGCCAAGTTCATTTCTTCCCCCCTGTCTTGGCTGTCAGTGAGCACTCATGGGGTATTCCATTTCAAGAGAAGGGGCTACAATGTGTGGGTGTCTAGTCCTAGACTTGTGAATGAGCCCTGACAGTGATTCATGGAAAAGTTGATCTGTTACAGGTAACCTTTACTGTCTTGAGTCAAAATCTGTCCTTGTGATGTGCAGAGAGCCCCTGAGGACCAAATCTTTTAGATTCTGTAACAGTGAGAGGCAGGTTGGTTAACTCCATTATTGCCTTATGCTAAAGAGGGCAAGGACAGGATTCAAGCCTGACAGTGGCCAGAAAGCTCTTGTGCAAACCTGTAACATTATCAAGGCCACTCCACCAATGACTGTGCCTCTCAATCTACCAGGTGCTGGGAGCACCCTACTGTAAAAAAGATTAAGAGCAATTATCCACATTAAAAAAAAATTGCAGGAGGGATTTGTAACAGATTTCTATAAAAGCAGAGCTAGTTCAGTGCATTTACATTTTATTAACAAACTCAGATTTGGGGTTAGAGGGGGGGAGTATCATTGCTAAATGAAAATCAGAATGATGATAAGGAATAAGGAACTCTGAAATGCTAACATAAGAATTATATTTCTTGAGAAAATATGATTCTCTTTACAAATATTTGACTTTTTAAAATTTGAGACAGGGTTTCACTATGTAGTCCAGGCTGGTCTGGAACTTGAAATGTACCCCAGACAGACCTCAAACTCGGGACCCTCCTGCCTCTGCCTCCTAAGTGCTGGGATTGCTGGCATGTGCCACCATGTCTGTCTTTGACCTTTTTTTTTTTCTTGGTGGTACTGGGGTTTGAACTCACGGCCTCACACTTGAGTGACTCCTCCACCCACCACCCCCCTTTTTTGGAGTACATCTCTTACTCTGTAAAGGGAAGTATGCACATTCTTACAGTCACTTTTGCTTATGAAGGACAGTGCATGTGAGAGCGTGTTCTCTCTAGCTTGCTCTTTGCTAAAAATTACTTTTTGTTCAGAGAAGAGCAGGACAGGGAGTGCACACTGTAAAATACAAACAAGAAAACATGAGGGAGTTACTGCCTCATCTCTTTGGAGGATCTGCCGTTGGCTTTGAGAAATTGTTCCCAAACATTCCCCAGCTTGTGTGTCCAGCTGGCTGACTTCGGGATTTGGTCATTGTTGTTTTCTGTGGGCTGGTGGTAGGAGTTTAGTTGCAGAAAGGAAATGCTTCAAGATGAGAGCTAGAAGGGGAAGAAAAAAAAAGACCCCAGTGCAAAGGTAATAACTCTTTTAACTGTGAGCTCTGACATCAGCGTTAAGTAACTATTGACTGAGCTGCAAACTTGACTGAACCCAAGCAATAGGAACTGTCCCTGCCTTCTAGGAGTGTAGAGAGCACAGTGGGAATAATTGAATGTACCCTATTTCCTAGGGCTTATGTGAAACTCACAATCAAATAATGCGGGAAGGCACTTTGTAAACTATAATTACTATGTTGTAGTAAAAAAATATTGCCATGTTGAGACAAATGGCTTTCCTTGCATATTTTTAAATGGCAAATCTACTTTCATGCCATAATATATTGTTATAATGCCCCTGAACCTGAAGTTGCCATTATTAAGCCCCATTTTACTCCCAAAGTAATTGAGGCAAATTCAGATACTGTTTTCCTTTTCTCTGAGCTGTCTAGATGACTGACTTTCTTGGCTTTTGGCTAGTGAACTTGGGTAATATGAAAGATTGCTATGCAGTAATGTACTGGAGTAAATTTGATTCTGTATGCCCACATCAGTGGACGAAATAGATGTGTATGTAGTTCATGGTCCTGTTGCCAATGGGAAAGCAAGACAGGCGAGCCCCTTAATAATTATTCCTCTGGGAGACTTCTGACTTCAGGCTTAGAGGTGGTCCACCACGGTGGGGAAACCACTTTACCAGGAACTGTCTTCTTGTTTCCTAGTCTAGGAGGGAGGAGTAAGCATGTGAGAACAATTGCAAAGCAATGTAGTGTAGAATTTGCCTTGAACTCCAAGTGCTTAGGAGATGTGAATGGTACAGTTTAATCAAAAAAGGCTACCTAGAGGAGTTGAGCTGTTAACAGGGATGGAGTTTGAGAGCCCTTTAGCATACACAAGGCCTCTCCATTGTAATTTTTCCCCCAGTGCTGGGGATCAAACCCAGGACCTAGTGCATGCTAGGCAAGTCCTGTACCACTGAGCTACCTCCCCATCCTATTTCAATGCTTTGATATGATCACTCTTCTAGGAATTTGACTTTTTCCAACCTAGAACTATCATAGGAGGACTTCTTGTATTTCCCATGTTGTGAGGAGTTAACCCGTTTTTCCTGAGAAACATCTGGATTAAATAGTCTTCTTAAAAGTGGCACATTTATAGTAAGGCAGGATGCTCTTGCAATCAGGTGCTCTATCTCTTCGTTTTTCTTTGAACTCCCCTAACAAGGTGGACAAATGAGCAACTCTGCATTTTGACCTGATGAAGGAGACAGGTCCTCAGTTCCTTTCATAAAGTCACATAGGTAGAAACACTTAAGCTAGTCTTTGTAATTAAATCAGAAAAATCCTTAAAAGTTCCAGTGGTTCCAGATACGCACAGTAGCCTTGTTCAATGCAGACTTATTATTTGCCTGCAGGAGAGTTATTTTGGAAGTATTTGGCTTGAGATATTGCTTGAATCAGTTGTGGTTTTTGCCAGACATGTAATTGGCCACTCTCTGACTGTAATTTTGTGGGCAGTTTATTGTCAGAATGTTTCAATAGTGGTTCTTCTATTTATAGAACCATAGTCAGAGGAGGAGCTTAACAATTATTTATGAATTTACTCCAACTCAGGCCTTTTGGCTCTCAAAGTGCACTCACAATTCTGAGGCCTTTAACTGTGTACCTGGAGAGTTAATGTAATCTGCAGTCTAATTATTTACATTAATTATCTCCTGTTCTCAAATAGCTAAACAGTTGCTTTCTGTTTGATACAGTTACATCGGTCTGGCCTTAATTGACATCTGCAGATGGTTTGATAGTGCTGAAGTAGTGCAACTGCTTAGCCCTAGTTCATGCTTTGTGGGGAGACATAAAATTTTGTTGCTGTCATCAGAATGGTCGTTCGTATCTTGCATTACTCCCTCCTCCCCTCACCTAACAATAGGAAGATCACTTCCTTCTGTTCCTTAAGCACGTGGAACTCACTCTGGTGGCTAGCTCTTGAGTTCTTTCTCTCTGAGTCACCTTTTGCTGCTGCTTTATTTCTTCCCCTCCCCCATGAGGAGGTCTCCTGAGAGCCCGTACATATTCACAGCTGTAGCCTCAGCCTTTTGACCAATCTCTAAACTTTGAATGGATTTTTTTTTTGAGGGGGTGCTCTCAAAAAATTGTTGAGTGAATGAGTATATTTGGAAAACAAATAAGAGAAAATTAAGGCCTGAATTGTGTGGGAACTGTGCCTGATGCAGCAACTGAGAGAATGAACTAAAATCTCAAGCAGGGAAGCCTGCTGGGGAGGGGAGGTAGTGGGATTAGACATGACTTTGAAGAATCAGTAAGATTTGCACATGCAGAATATGGAAGGAAGCCTTCCCTTCCCTCCCTTCCCCTCCCCTCCCCTCCTTTCCCCTTTCCTCCCCTCCCCTTCCTCCCTCTCTCCCTTCCTCCCTCCCTCTAATGCCTGGGGATTGAATCAAGGCTTCCTGCTTGTCAGGTAAGTGCCATGCCACTGAGTTACAGCTGCAGCTGGGAGCATGGGTAGTACGGTGTGAGTCCTGGAGACAGACATGGGCTTGGTGCTTGTCCTGGAAGTGAGCAACCTGGCTTGCCTGGCTTCAGTAGTTCACCTGTGGCCAGTGATGGGAAGGAAGTACGAATGGTTCAGATAGAGGATGGGGAGGGTGGAGAGGCAGTAAGTCCTCAGAGTGGAAAAGGGGGCTTTTGGAGCCCAAAGGCTCCAAAGTTGAAAGTCCTACTTTTGCCATTCATCTGCTGTGTGACCTTGGGCAACTTGTTTAAGTTGTCTGTACTTTAGTTCCCTTAACTGTAATGGGGAAGTAATAATAGAACCTACTTAAGATGACATGAGTTCAACATGACAAACTACTTAGAACAGCACCTGGTATGTTGTAAGTACTCGATGTACTATTTATTATTATTATAATTGAAGCTGAGTGTAGCTTATAGGGAAAGACATTTACAACTGGTGTACAAGGGGAGAGCCATTGAGAGTGTGTGCATACAGGAGTGGCATAATTTAAAGCTGTTGTCTGGAGTCACTGAAGTACTGAGGGCCTGGACCAAAGCCATGGGCCCCACTCCAGTGGCGGAGGCCTCGAAGTCAGAGACTGGGGAAGTCAGGCTGAGGAGAGACTGCAGTTGCAGGATGGGGAGGAGGGTGATGTAAGAATGGGCTAAAACTGCTAAAGTTGGGGGCTGGAAGGAGGCTGGTACCCACTGTAAAGGTAAGGTAGGAAGGGATGCGTGGTCTGCATCCTCTTTGATATCCCACTGATGCCTCTGCTCAGGCAGTGATCAAGGTGGAGCAGAATCTGCAAGTTCTGTGCTTCATTCACTTGCTCCAACTCCCACAACTGACATTGCAGCCTTGCAATGTCCTAAGTGAGTTTTTCACTTCTGCCGTGAGCCACTTCTGCCTAGTTCAATGTAGACATGGCTTAAATCATATCATAGTGGCTAAATGTCAGTGATTTTCTTGCATGGTTACTTCTTATCTGGCTGCCTTTATTAAGTTTTTGCCAATCTAAAGTGTAACTACGTAAGAAGGAGAACCTGTAAACAAAGAGATTTTCTGTAAGAGCCTCTCCACATTCATTGACATAATTTTCTATTTCTAAGACACATTGACCTGAATTTTTTTCTTCATGATTTGAAGAAATGACTTATAATTCTGCATATTTTTACTGGCTTCTTAAAAATAAACATTGCTTCAAATGAACGCTTCTTTGGGCCAAATTGAGACGGTGACCTAGTTTTAGAACTATTATAGGTCAGAAGAGCCCATAGCAAACTGTCAGAATTAAAGAGAGTTTTGTTTATTTTTCTATAGTTGTGTTTATACAGTTCTCAGTGGGACTTTTTCTATTATAAAGCAGAATAAAGCCTTCCTGCATGTTTTTATTATTCCCCAGGAGAGCCACAGTCACTTATGTTTCTGATTGCTTATGTAAGAAGAGTGATTCGTAAATGTTCAGGATTTTTTTAAACAAATTCTTCATGTACATAATTTTATTTTGGGGGCATGTGTGTATGAATTATCATCACTTAGTTTGAAGAATGGAATATGACTTAATAGAGCATTTAGCAACTTATTTTTAAATGAATTTTCCCAGTGTGTTTCATAAACTCTATAAAGAGCATATAGTATACTGCTCAAAAAGGTATTAAGAGACTGTTTTCTCAAATAGTCTTTTAGTAAAAATGTATGTGATCTCTTATAAGAGATAAGTAGCTAGGGTGTAGCCCAGTGGTAGAGTACACATAGCTGGCATGTACAGGCCATGTGTTTGATCCCCATAAAAAGAGAGATAATTATTTTATTTTATTTTTAGGTGTACTGAAGTTTGAACTCAGGGCCTCATACTTTGTAGACAGGTGCTCTACCACTTGAGCCACTCTGCCAGCCTGATCAATGTTTTTTTCATAGGAGAATTTGCCATGTGTGAGCAACCTCTCACATCAATAAATGCTTGAATTTGAACAACATTGAAGGCATTCTGGACAGTATAGCTCATTCTTTGTAATGTACAAGATGGACTGATGATACCTTGAAGGAACACCTGCCTATAGGAACCAAGATGATGTGTACGTCTACTTAAAATGACCAACTTGATGGAATGTCTCACAGCTGGCTGGCTTTGTCACTCAGTAGGAATAAAATTTTCTTTGTGTTTTTGGACTGTATGATATATTACATTAATGTAGTCCTGCCAAATAGTAATTTTGCCATATATTTAAAAATATTTATTATTTGCAATATGGGAGATTGAGGCCAGCGTCAGGGCCTCATGCATGCTAGGCCGCTGCTCTACACTGAGTTACATCTCCAGCCTGTAATTTTTTTTTTTTTTTGAGGAGGGAGACAAGGTTAAGAAGTTGCAGTGAGCTAAGCATGGTTGTACACATCTGTAATCCCAGCACTTGGGAGGCTTGAGGAGGAGGATCATGAGTTCCAGACCAGCCTGAGCTGGTGAGACCCTGAACAAAAAAGACAAAGCAAAACAAAACAAGAAGTTGTACTGGGTTGGATGGTGGCCCCTGGAAAGCTGAGTCCGTGTCATAATTCCTGCAATGTTTGCATTTGACCTTATTTGGATAGAGAGTCTGCATAAGTGTAATTAAGTGAAGGACTTCGAGGTGAGATGACTCTAGATTAGCTGATTGGGCCCTAAATCAAAAGATAAGTGTCCTTCTGAGGGACAGAGGAGAAGAAGACAGTGATACTGAGAGGAAAAGGTCATTGATGTGAAGATGGAGGTAGAGTGGAGAGTGATGCGGCCACAGGAGCACCTGTTGCCCTTGAAGCTAGGAGAGGCAGGGCGACCCCTCCCTGGGAAGGGAAGTCCATTCTGTTGACCCCTGGATTTCATGCTTCTGGCCTTTGAAACTGTTTGCTAGAGAACATACTTCCTGTTTGTGGGATTTTTTTTTTTTTTTTTTTTTTTTGCGACAGGGTCTTAATTTGTAGCCCAAGCTGGCCTTGCACTCTAGATCCTCCTGGCTCAGCTTCCTGAGTGCTTGGATTACAAGCTGGTGCCACCATGCCCAGCTTGTGGTAGTTTGTTACAGTGGCTGTTGGAAAGCATTAAAGTTACTTCCAGAAGGGAAGTAATTTGTTACAGTGGCTAGAGAAAGTTTTTTCCTGCAGTTGTTCAGGAATGGAATGAAATCAGCATAGAAGAAAATATTGTTAAAAACGAGTTATTTGCTTAAGGAAATGTAGCCCAGTTCAATGTCAGTATGATTCATGAAGCACAGCGAGGCTGTTTGGAGCCTTAGTTACTAGTGAGATACCCCAGTTTTAGATAGAAGGTGAAGAATGCCTGAGTTTTTTCCTCCTGACAACCAGCAGATTCCTCCAATATAATTCAGTTCTGACACTAACTTCCCAGGGTTTGCAACAAACTGCACAAGTGCAAGAACTCAGCCCCACAAGGCAGCCCTCACTTCAGACACTAGGCATACCTGTCCACTTGACCACAAACTCCTGAACCAAACATACTGGCTAGCATGGCTCACAGAAGCAGGAAGACCCTTCCTCGTGTTCACATCTTGTGAAGGACACAAGTGAACAGCCAGATGAAGAGGTACAGGATGAGGTCTAGATGTGTCCGCAACCCAGGAGCTTCGGTCCCCGTGGAGTTGGGGACCCTCTCAGCACATGGATGTTTCAACAACTTGGAAACTCACAAACCTGGATCCTTTGAAGTTTCTGTGGTGGTTCCATTTCATAAGCATGATTGATCAAGGCATTGACCATTGGTGATTAACTCAAGCTCCATTCCCCAGAGACTGGAGAGTGGGCTCAGAGTTCTAAGCTTCTAACCAAGGCTTCATCCTTTTGGCCACCAGACCCCATCCTGAAGCTATCTAGGGACTTGACCAAGAGTCCCATCATCAGAAGAAGAAAGGCTCCTATCATCCTTTCCACTTGAAACTTCAAGGGTTTTAAGGAGCTCTGGGCCAAGAACCAAGGAAAAGGACCAAGTGTCTTTCTGTGACAGCCCAACATCAGATGGAGTCTTTTTTGTCATTGTTGTTAATATTTGGATAAATGAGTTGCTATGCAGTTTTACGTAAATAAGACTTTTGACTTTGAGGACTGACAGAGTGGCTTAGTGGCTACCTAGCAAGAGTGAGGCTCTGAGTTCAAGCCCAAATACCACCAAAAAAAAAAAAAAAGTTATTCCAGTTTTCAGTAACTCGTCAGAAAAGTCAATTGGCATACTGCCAAAAAATTAATTGAAGACTTTTGACTTTGAGAGTTCTGAATGAAATAATGAAATCATTCCAAGAGCATAAAGTAAAAAGTAAACATTCTTATGAGGAAATGAAGTGATACTGTGAACAACCAACAATGTTTAAGTGTTAAAGTTACTTCCAAAAGGGAATGTTCTTTCTTAGATTCCCTAAGCATTTGCAGTTACCTTTTGTTACTATTTGTTACTCCTTTTGTTATTATTTGCATATAACAATTTTCTGAGAGCAAACCTTCTCCCTCTCTATTTTTTAGGAAGATACTTAAAATTGTGATTATCATTTATACAGTTTGGACCACTAGGCTTAAATCTTTTAACTCATGAAATTTCTAATGTTCTGTAATTTGGGGTGCCTTTCATAAGCGTTGTTACCTTCCCTCTATCTTTATTTCTTCTAAGGCCCATTGTATTAATCCACCAAGGCTGTTTAAACAGTAAAGAGCCAGTTTGGCAGGAAATGATGTGGTATTAGATAAATATTTGCTTAATAAATGATAAATCACATGACTTGAAAATATGATTTCAAGCAAATGGGATTTTTGTCATTTGATTCTGGTCAAAGTAGTTTTTGGCATAAATTATCTGGATTAGAAACTTTGATCTGGTTATTTACAATTGAGTTGTGATTAAAATGTTGCAGCAACAGTTATAATTTTTCTTTTTCTGATCACTTTCCTGATTTTATACTTTTGCAGGACAAATAGACTTAACATGTTGCCTGTTGTATACCTGTGTATTCTGATAGTTTTGCCGAGGCTTTCAAAACATTAAATTTATTGGTTTTTTTTTTTTTTTGACTCTTGAGAAGTTATATGTTGGGGAATCATAGTTTCCCTACCCTATTAGAAGGTTCTCATTAGTTGTCATGTTACCTTGATTCTAAGATGCACGTTTTCTTCTCCTTTTGAAAGTGAAGTGCATTTTACATTTGTGTGTATGTGTGTGTGTGTGTGTGTGTGTGTTTGCTCTTGTGTCTCTGACTTTGCTCCATCCCGACTGCTGCAGTTACTGCTGCCCTTTCAATGAGGGATGTTTTAGAAGAGAAAGAATGACCTGTGGTTTTGCAACTGGAAGGTGGCAGCATCTCCCTCAAGCCTGCTGGGCTGCTAAATGTGTGCCCAACAGGGAGAGGCCCTGATGGTGCTCTTAGCTTGGTGCAATCAAGGTAAAGTGGATGGAGAGCTCCTGAGGGCTGATTAAAACAAGTTCTGATTGCACGACACGTTGCCATTTATAAACTCATTCCTCACACATTATCGTGCTCTGCCTTCTTAGCTGTGTTTGTTGGCCCAGTGTGTCCCTATTTATTAGACACTGAAGCAAAAATGATTTAGTGACTGTTAGACAAACACTGGAGTCCAGTCCTGACTCTCAGTTCCGTGCTGTGCCTTCACCGCCCTGCCACTGACCCTGAGATGCAGTGGGGATGACTTCTGTCCACTGTTCTCTGCCAGGATTGTACTGGATGTCCTTAGTAAGTGTGAGGGATCGAGGTCCACATTATAATCTCTGTTTTCTTCTCTGTGTAAGACTTGGAAGACCAGAGTTTCTGGCACCTCTTGATCACACCTACCCTGACCACAACAAACCTTAAAACCATTCCTTGTCCTTTTCTATGAAGATAAAAAATAGAAAAGGATATTATTTTCTTGCTAGACTTTCTTCCAGATTCTTCTTGTTTTGACTCTAAAATGCTCACTTTCACATGTTTTTGGTGGCACAAATATTTTTTCCCCTTATCAAAAACCTGTTGCTGGCTGTTTTTCTTTTTTTCTCTCTTTTTAAATCTATTAATAAAATGAGAGGATTTCATTGTGGTAATTCAATACATGCATGCAGTGCTCCGTGAACAAGTTCGCTCCTCCATTAATGGTCCCATTTCTCCTTTCCCTCTTTCCCACTTTCAAACAGTGTTTGCTGGGTTTCAGCATTCTGTCTTTAGATTTGTATGTGCAGTGGTGTTCCATCCTCTTCACCCCTCCATGTCCTTTCAGTATTTCTTAAATGTTATGATTTTGGTTTAAATGATCTCAGATTCCAAAGTACATGCTCGCTCTTTCCATATGTATATATATGTATAATATATATAAACACATACAATTTTAATGATAATTGTGTCGAAGAAATGTTACTCTTTCTTGAAGAAAGGAACTAAGTTCATTGCAAAGTTCAGGTTTAGTCAAAGTCTTAAAAGGCTGTTTGAGACCCCACCTCAGTTTTCTTTCTGATCAGTTTTTAATTTGCACTAGTATAGATCCTAAATTAATATCACTGGAGCATAGTGGCTGGAGTTTTGGAAGTCACCTTTGCTGTGTTATTTGCTTACTTTGTAGCATACCTTTTGTTATTTTCACTTTTATATGACTTGTGCAGAAGTTATTTTAATTTCCATTTTGTAGATATGAAAATTGAGATACTAAGTCAAGTGTGAGTGTAATAACTTGGTGTGCTCATTTTGTATGCCACACTTTGTGCTAAGTGTTTACTTATATCTTTTAAAATCTTCAGAAATAACTTTTGAGAAAAGTACTCTTCCTGCCCTCATTTAACTCAGGAGATAAGGGAGTTTTTAAGAGATTAAGGGATACTAATTCCACATTGCAACTAAGGGTTGGACCCAAGATCTGTGTCTTTCAGAGAAGATGCTGGGGTAGGAAGTGTGAGCAGAGAATCTATAGGGAGTTATGGGAATGGGGTCTGGTTTTTGTATGTGGATGGGAGACAGAAATGAGAGGGTTCCGTGACAAATGAACACAGATTGAAATGCCAAGGACTCCCTTTGGAGTCAGGATGGCGTCCTCATTCATAGAGTCCCATCACCTCCATTTTGTGCCGTGACTTTGCTTTCATTTTGTGATTAGTGGGCAGTGTGACTTACACTGCACTTTGTTGACACTAAATTAGAAGGTCTGTGTGGCTTAGGAAAGAATGTTCCTCAACATCTGTCAGTTTCTTCATCTATAGGACCCCAGATTGGGTCCCAAGATCTGAATAATCCCTTTCAGAACCTTGTCATCTATAGGAGTGGTTGCAAATAGAAAAAATAAATTCTAAATTTTCAATTTTATGATTTTCTTGCCCCCTTTTTACATGTTTTGAAATTATTTTTAAATACTATATTCTCTCATGTAGAATTTTATTTACTTAGGTATTGAGCTAAACATTTTGATAGCAATACTATCACACCAATATAAACTTACCCTTTTTTTTTCTCCCCTAGGCCCTGCAGGAGCAGCTAAAGATGTGTAAGTATATAATAATACCACGATACTATAAGCTCTTTCTGAGGAAAATGCCGAGGAAGACTGTGACCCATAGATATCTGTAGGTATGGCTGGAAGTGCTTTCTGTACTATGTGTAACTACACAGTATCATTTGGTTTCCAACCAAGTGCTAGTGGAAGAATGTTACCATTTGTGACTTTTCATTTTAGCCTCTCAGTTGTCCCCGTACTTTAACTCAGAACCTTAACAGTGAAGGAGGGGAGGAGGTGTGTGTGCCTTGGTTTTCATTGTGGTTGGGGAGTGGGCAGAGGTGTGACCTTTGCTGGCCCAGGGAAGAAGTGCCCGGGCTTTCTTATTAGCTTGCACAGATGTTGGGCAAGTGTGGGAGTGATCCAACACTAAAAATAGAATCAGGCCTTTTTTATTAAGAATATTTCAGAGAGGATTGGAATGGGGTTGTAAAATTTTCTGGGAATTAAGTATGCATTTTATTTGGGACTTTAGGCACAAAAGAGCAGTAATTGATTGCTTCAAACTCCTGGTTGCAGGTGCTTGAGTTTACTGCCAAAACATTTAACAACAGAGCTCTGCATCCTTACTTCATTCCTATTATCAGTGTTTGGGGCTGTCCTTTAGTCTCTTCCTTCTATTTCTGTAGGTTGTTGCCAGGCTAATTTTTCTTAAGCGCTGCCCTGTGCTCGTAGAACCTCTGCTCAGAACCTTTCAATTAACTATTGGTGGCCCATGGGAGTGAGCCCAAATCTCTAAGAAATAGAAGGACATTTACTTTTTAAAAATCCTAAATTCTTCTGATTTAAGTTTTCTGTGACCATACCTCATTGGAGGTCCTATAAGTAAAAATAGTAGTTTTGTTCAGTGACCCTTTAAAAAAGAAGTGCAGGAAATTCAACTGGAAAAAGTTAGCTTTATAGTATTAACTTTCCACGCACAAAGGTATATTCTAACACATCCTGTTGTTTTGCAGTAGAAGGTATAGATTTAGAGATCATGACTCTAACAGTAGGTAATGCCATGAACAAACAAGGTGCTAAGAAACTAAGATGATTTCACATACTTATTAGGAAGATCAAACATTTTTATATTATTTTGTATGCAAACAGACTGAACCCGGACCAGAAGTGGCCAAGATAACATAATGTGTATCAAGAATAGAGAACCTCAGCTAGGATAACCCCATACTATAAAGGCCACGTAAAGTCTTTTGGGAGAATTACAGTCAGTTTTGGAAGCCAGAAACACTTCAGTTACTCCCATAATACTTACATTAAAACATCAGTTCCCTAGGAAAAGTCTGCAAGTTTTACTTTCCCTTCTTTTTCCTATTCAATTGTGTATTTTCTATAGGAAAGAAGCCAATGTATAATAAATAATATGCACTTCAGTAGATAATTGTCTCCTGGTGATAGGGCTAATTATGAAAATTGTCAGAATTTAGTGTTGACCTGCATCTTAATGGATGAACAAGAGTTCATGCAGAAGAGGGGAAGAATGACCACCCAGGGCAGAGAAAAGGTGCAAGGTGCCAGAGAGTGGGGCATCATCTAGGCACAGTCACCCAGCTGGTCCCCCAGGAGCCTGTGGAACAAGTGTGGCAGAGATGTAAGACAAGGTTGACCAGCTGGGACCAGCTTGTGAAGGGCCTTTGGTTCCAGGCCAGTAATTGGACTTGTTTTTGTATGTTTCTAAGAGCCATTAGAGACTTTAAAATGGAGGAATTAAATGATAATGTTTGGGGTTTGGGTGATAACTTCCAGAGCAGTGTGACAGATGATATGGAGGAAGGGTGCAGGCATGGAGGAGTGATGAAGGTGAGGCCATGAAAGGTCGGCTAGCATATGGGTGTCTGGAAAGGAGAAGAGCTGATAGTTAGGAAGCATAATTGATAAGAAGTGTTAAGTGACTAATGAAGGGAGGGGAGAGACAAGAACACCTGAGGATAATGCTGCAATATCAAGCTTGAGCCAGAGAGGTGATGCTGATGCTCCAAAGAGGTCAGAGGAAGAGAAGCCACTGGGTGTGGTGCCAGCGCTACATCCGTCCCCACGGGGACTGCAGTTTCAGTTAAGTGGATTGAATAATAATTGAGTCAAAGTGGAAGTGAGAGAGGAGGCAGATAGACTGATGCATGATGTTTCATTTACTGGCTTAAAGAGAAAGTTTATTTTAAAAATACATGTTTCTATTACAAAAGAAATACCAAGAGAATTTGGAAAGCAGAAAAGTATTTTTTTTCAAAGAGAAAGAAATCAACTATGATCCTACTACCAGAGACAACCATCATTAGCATTTTATACTGGTCTCTTCAACATTTTTTTGTTAGTATTTCTGCCTAGTATGAGTATGGACAACTTGGTATATTTAAGTCTTTTTCTGTTTACTGTTTTAAGTGTAGGATACATAGGCTAAAGAGTAGGAACCCAGAGTAGGCTGGGGCAGTTTTGGGAGGGGTTGTATGTAGAAAGGGAGAGGATAATTAATAGAATTTAGATCCTAGAGGAGTCTTCAGAATTAAAATATAGATGGAAATGAAACATGAAAGCCTAGGTGAAGATATCTGGGGGTTTAATCTCCCAAGACAGACTCACAAACCTATCAAACCAGCTCTTTTACACTCTCCCCATCTCTAGATCACAGTGCAGTAACAGAACAAAACAGAAGTAAATTTAACGTGATGACATTTGGCTGTTTTACAATTCTGCAAAAGTCAACTATGCTTTTATTTAATTTCAGTGAATTTTCTTAGCTATTTGGCACCAATAGGTTGTGTTGGGATATTTTTGGTTGGAAATGGCAGAAGCCAGCTTAAATTGTTCTAAACAAATAAACAAAAAGGAATTTATTGGCAAGTGTAGTGGAAAGCTCCAGGGGGGTTGGCTGGCTCCAGGTGGTCAAGTGACAGGAAGAAATGCTCTTCATCTCTGCTTTCCTGTTTTGGGCTTCGTGATCAGGCAGCTTTCCCGAAGTGGTGCTAGAGATGTGGGCAGTCTATATCTTATCAGTTTAGTGATCCTGTGGAAAAATTGCTGCTCTTCCCAGTAGTTTCAGCAGCAGCCCTAGAGCCAGCTCTCACTTGCCAAGTGGGGGTACAACCTACTCTCAGTCAGTCAATGAGCCAGGATAATGTGGGATTCCAATTGGCTAGGCCTGGGTCATGTGACCCCTGTAGGAGCCAATCAGATAGCCTCACCTAACACATGGCCAAAGCTGTTCCCCAAAGAAAAGGATGCTAGTTCCAAAAAGTGGCAATCATAACTGGGCAGGCAGAAACAACTTGTTTTCTGTATCAGTCATGATTCATGTTTCAAAAAAGTAATCTTAATTTAAAGATTAAGCAAAATTTGTAAGAATATTATGAATGTTTCAAATAAATAGTATTAAATAAGTTGACTGAAATTTACATATTTGTCATTGAAAATAAAAGAATCATATTTTCTCTATTTAAACAAGATAATTTAAGCACTTTCACTTTGAAACTTAAAAAGTAACATTAAGATCCTTTTCTTGACAGAGATATTTTATTGTCATGGAAGGTAGCAACTATAGAGAAAAATATCTTGGTATAAACTAGCATAAAACACATTGACAGTCTGTGTTTTTTAGAAAATGAAATTTCAAATCTCTGATATTTATTTTCCTTGGAATCCTTTATAAAATTTCCTATGTCTTATGTTCCTGTGTCACCTGAGCCTTTTCTGCTTTTTGTAGTTATAAACCTGAGGGTATCTGATAGCCTTTTTCCCTGTTGGTGCATAGGAGGCATAGCTGCCTTTGGAGGGTGGAGAGGGTGGGGTTGAAAAAACCTCATTTGAAAGCAGAGACCTTAGTTTCAAATCCCTTCGACCATTTGCCAACCATTTGATACTGGGTTTTTAGTATTTCCTGTAACACTGGAAACATAATAATTGCAGGATAATTGTCTTCCTCATTACCATCATTCTTAGATTAGCAGCTAATCCTTGTTGAGGACTGTGTACTGTGTACTGGTTCTTTGTACTTTATGTACATTATCTCATTCCATACCCACGACAGTCTGATGGAGAAAACTATGCTGTTTCATACTACAAATGCGGCACAAGGCTCAGAGAAGTACCTGTTCAAAGGCTCTGTCAGTTATAAACACAGTATACTCAGTGTCCTAGGATGTTACTTGGCATCATGTTTGTTGCACTGATAAATAATGGCTATAATTAATAGGTGACTTAAGGGTTATTGAAAGGACTTGCCAGAGGTTCTGTCATTATTATCCAATGGCAGAGGACACAGAAGACACAGTACATTGAGAGCCTGGCTGTGGTTGGAAGACATGGATGGGTTTTCCTTAGGTAGGATCCAGTGGAGTAGGAACAGGAAGAGAGAGAGCAGATCCTCTGGGGATGGAGAGGGATGGATGGTGACCAGCAAGTGTGCCAAAATTCTTGACTGTTAGACACAAGTCAGGGAGAAAGGAAAGGGAAGCCCAAGGGGGTGATGGATGGGTAAAATGGGGTGAGGTGGGTAGACTGGAGAGGATTACCCTATAGAGAGCAGGATTCTTGGGAATTGTAGGAAGCTTAGAGTGAGGATTTTCCCCTCATTTTAGGGATTTCCTACCCTAAAATGTCAGAGGTGAAGTAGTTTCAGGAGCAGCCATAGAGGGAATTATCAGAATGGCATTTAACATCTGTAATGATATGCTAATCACTGTCATTTGATTATCATGCATCATATACATGGACTGAAATACCACGCTGTACCCATAAGTATGTACAATTATTATGTATCAGCCAAAAAGAAAATTCTAAAAATTGATGATTTATGTAAAAGTAAAAAAACATGTTAGAACAGAAGAAATCTTATGTGAGATAAGATGTTGGAATGGGTGGTTGTCATGGATTTCTAAAATAGACCAAGATTGTAATGATGGTCGGAAAGAAAGACTGTGGGTCAGGGCCAAAATCTTTAGTGCTTTGGAGGCTTTTATAGCAGGGGCAAAATGCCAAAGAGGAGAGTTTTCAAGTGCAGATGAAATTGGTGCCATCGGAAAGAGCTCTTGGGGGAGGAGAGGAGCAAGTGGGCTTTTCCTGTTCGGAGGTCCTGGGGTGTGTGAAGCAAGCTGCATGCTCTTGAGGTTTTGAGAAAAATGGTGCTGTAAGGCAAAGGTGGGGTTTCTTCAGGTCAGGGACAGAGCATTCCTGCCTGGCCTGTAGCAGTGGTAGTTTCACACTTGATACTGAAATGACCCTCAGTGCTGTGTGCTCTCTGGGGAGAGAGCAGTTAGCAGTAGAGCCGCAGGCAGTGGGGAGATAGATAGCAGTGCAGCTCTTGATGAGGGCCTCTGTCCAGAGAAGCTGAAGCATTCCTTTGAAGTGAATGTCACTCACGTTCTCCAGAACATACTCAGGCAGAAAGAAATGGACCACTGTTGGCCATGGGGCTCATTCAAAGGGGTGAAATGAAAGATAACCGCTCAAAAAAGCTTGAAAATTAAGAACAAATGGATAAGATTAAAAATAGGCCCAGTCAATGGTAGACCATGAATTCTGAGAAATCATGTGTAATTTTTGGGCAGAATTGACTGGCACCACCCTAAGAAGCAGGAGGCACCATAAACTATAAAGAAAATTAAATGATTACTTTTTCTTAGGAGAGTTAGAGTAAATATTCTCAGTTAATGAAAATATTCCAAAAGAGTATCATGCGTGATAAAAAGAGAGCACTGGAGCCACACTCATGCTCTGGAGGCTTCCATATTAAATTTGTACTGTTTGCGAATCAAAACAAGCTCAACCTGTCTAGTGGCCCTGCAAATATTTGAAAAAAAGCAAAGAAGACAGGCTGTTTTTCTGCTTCTTACATCAGCTCTAATAAGAATAGCTCTATATTTAGAACATTTTTCTTGATGAATAAATAAAAAAATACATCATGTCTTTGCCATATAAATATGTTTGTTCTGGAAGAGAAAGGGAGGGGAGAACTTTCTGAATTTTCAGGCAAGTTGTAGCTAGGGTGAGTTAAAAAATGTTAATTGGAGTGGTTGGCTTCTAGTATTTGTCATCTTTATTTGTCCTCAAACATTACTTGGTTCCATTATTTTACCTTTGAAACCTTGAGGTCACTTGTGATAGATATTTTGTATAACTAAGAAACTAAGTAAATATAATGGTGAAAATATTTTGATTACCACATATTCTTAGGGAAGAAGAAAGTAGTAGTTTATGTTTGATGTATTGATGTTGAGTAAGATTTCTTTTTAGTGAAAATGATAGTTATTGATA
This sequence comes from Castor canadensis, assembly GCF_047511655.1. Classification (NCBI taxonomy): domain Eukaryota; kingdom Metazoa; phylum Chordata; class Mammalia; order Rodentia; family Castoridae; genus Castor; species Castor canadensis. Next base: position 141,505,461 of record NC_133393.1, read on the forward strand.
GAATGAAAATCATAGTATAAAGTGATTGAAGACTTTAGATGCTCCATACAGATGGCTGATTTTAAATAGGCACACACAAATACATTATTGAAAAGAAGGATGGGTAGAAGAAAGCACAGCCGTCCACGGAGTAACCACAGGCTGCTGCCGGTCTGGAGACAGCCCACCTGCTAGAACCCCAATTTATGGGAAATTAGAGCTTATTTATGATCAAGGAGACATTCGATCTCTGATTCATTTAGGGAAAATCTTTAAGATGAGTATGAAGCAGAAAGGTACGTAATTATCTAAAGCCACTGATCGATACAGATATTCAATCTGAGAAGGGCAAGAAGAGCACCATGCTGGTTTTAGTGAATTTGCAGGAAGTAGGCTAAAAGTGGGATTCATGGGTTCTCTGAAGCTGTCCTTGCTGCGTTGTTTCTCTCTCTCTCTCTCTCTCTCTCTCTCCCTCCCTCCTCCCCTTTCTTCTTCCTCTTTCTCTCTCCCCCTTTTCCTCTCTCCCTCCCCTCCTCTCTTCTCCCTCCTCTCTCTTTTTTCTCTTCCCTTTATCTCCCCTCTCTGTCCTCCTATTTTATTTTTCTGCCATGCCAACCATCAGGTCAACTTTGGTAAGATACATTCCACTAAACAGTATGTTACTGGCAAGAGTGAATCATGTTTAAACTGTCAACTGAGAATGTGTCTTTTGAAATGCTGAGAGAGGGAATGTGGCCCACTTTCCACCTTTAATAATATTTGTTTTTGGAACCTTATTTTATTGATGCTGTGACCAGAAGTCTGAGTCAGAGCCCTATAAACATGTGATACTAGTCTAGGAGATAATTGTGATACTCCGTGGGTGGCTTTAACCTTGACACGATCTTTCTCCTTAGACACCTGTTCTTTGATAAAAGAAGCTAAATCTCTGTTAACAGAAAGAAACCAAATTTCAATTATATGCCCAATTTATTTTTTACATCTGGTCCAGAAAGGTTAGTGCATGTTCCACACTTCTTAGGAAATGTTCTTGTGGTTTAAAACTTTTAAGGTTTTCTTCATAAGATGCTATGTGAGGTTATGAGTAACAAATACTTCACTCTTAGGTTTTATCAGGTATTATACCACATTCCACAGTGTACATGTGGTCCTGATATTAGGGCATTAGAAGTGTTAAACTGGGGCTGGGTGGTGTGGCTCAGTGACAAGAGTGCTATTTAGCATGTGCGAGGTCCTGGTTTCAATCTGCAGCATAAGAGAAAAAAAACAAAACAAATGTATAAACAATTCTTTTCCCTGTTTCCTGTTTAGATTCAGTTCCACACTGCAGGGGGGTGTCTTGTAGCTTTTAGGCTCTGGTTAGTTAGGTAGGAGACAGCTGTTGTATCCTTTGTAATTTCTCTTTTCCTCGCTCAAGAGATAGACTGGCCTAAATCACATCTAAGGTGAAACTAATGAAGAGGACTTGATTTTTCATATACCATTTTGCCAGCCAGAAACTTTTGTTTCTTTGGCAGAGCCTGTGAGAGAGCGCTGGGCAGCTGGGGTTTGGGCAATGTGGTCCCCAACCTAGGGTATCTACCTTGCTCAGGGTGCTTGTCCCCCTCAGCACCTGGCCCAGATGTTTTCTTAGTTCTTAGGTTCATGGGTGGAATCCACACAATTTCAGACCCCTGAAGTCAGGGCCATTGTAATGGGAGAGGCCAGGAGCTGCATGAAGCTGCAGGACAAGATCAAAGAGCTCACAACTGCAAAATAATTACAGAATTGCATAGTTGACATTGATGGACACCTGGGGAATATGCGGGGGAATGGATTCTAAGGTGAAAGACCAGACAGGAAGGGGTACACGCTGAACTAGACTTGATTAACACACTGTAATTAAAGTCTCTAGATTTGATAATGTAGGTGCAGGGCACTGAGACCTAGGAGCTTCCACTCTAACCAGAAGAGGAGTATTTCAGGCCTTCTGTTTCAATGTGCAGGAAGGATGCCGGAAGCTTGAGATGGGGAGCTCAGTGTGAGGTTCTCGAGTGTGACTTGTGCCACCACAGAGTACACCCTCGTTACTAAGGCACTGAGGATACTGAGAAGTACATTAGGGAAGGGAGAGACCCTGAAAAGCTCTGAGTTGGCATCCTCTGTAGGAGGCTGTGACAGTGGGGTGTTGCCGCCAAGAGGGTTCTTGATTTCACTGGGTGTGCTGGGATCCCAAAAGAGCAGAGTCCAGGAGGGAGAACCTAACCACCCAAATGGGCACTCAGACTGTGATGGGCAGGGGAGACAGGCGGCTCAAGTGCCTTATCCTGGAGCCCTGGGAATAAATCTCATCAATGGCAGCCAGTTGATCACAGTTTCCCTAGGGATAAATTAGGAGGACAGCCTTCTAAATATTAATTTTCTCCTTCTCTCTTTATATATTTCTTTTTTGCTTAAATTTTATTATGGTAAAGTACACAGAATTGGGCATGACAGTATATACCTGTAATCTGAACACTCAGGAGGCTGAGACAGAAGAATCATGAATTCAGAACTAGCTTGGGGACTGGAGATGTGGCTCAAGTGGTAGAATGCCTGCTTTGTAAGCATAAAGTCTTGAGTTCAAACCCCAGTCCCACCCAAACAAAACAAAACAGAGAAACCCCAAACAAACAAAAAACCAAACTAGCTTGTGTTACGTAGTGAGACCCTGTCAAACAAAACAAACAAAACCACCTAACATAGAATTTATAAATACTTCTAAAATGGAAAACTCCTGAGTATGTGGGCCGGAAACCTGATTTAAGTCACTACTGTGAAAAAAGCACAGCCCCTTGGGTTCAGTTTCTGGACCCAAGTTGGACACAGAGCTGTATGATTGAAGGGGAACAGGTGCCTTGAGGAAATTTCCAACAGTGCCAAAAGAATGTCCTGTAGCTATTACTCGAAGTTGTCCCAGGGGGTGTTGTGTGAGTGACTATGTCCAGAGCACAAGCCAGCACCTACATCTCTTAGAGATCCTCAAGACACTGACTCTGAGTTGATGTTAACACCTGAAGATCCACAATGCAGCCATTGTCCAGCAGTCTGTGTATGGGTTTATGGTCGTTCAGTCAAAAAAAAAATGGAATTTGGGCAGCAGTTTGAAGTTAGAGTGATCCAGTAGTCTGTGGATCCACACTCTGGTTGTTTCCTTAGTTCTTATACTCACGATAGGAATAACATTTGCCAACTGGCAGGCTCCGTCATGGGCTCTCTGACCCTTGAAGTCAGGGCTATCATGGTAGAAAGGGCCAAGTGGAAGCCATGGAATTTCCTCCCCCTAGTTGGATGGTGAACAGGGACTACTGTATCCATGGGGGGCTGCAGAGATTAGTGTCCCCAGGGCTCTGTGCTTGCTAAGGAAGGCACTGTACCACTTGAGCCTTGCCCCAGCCCTTTGTGCTGTGGTTAGTTTAGAGATAGGGTCTCACTTTTTCCCTGGCTCTGGACAATGATTCTTCCTGCAGTAGCTGAGATACAGAAGTGGGCCATTGTGCTCACCTTTTGCTGGATAGGAAAGGAGGTGGGATATTTGTTTGAGTCTGACTTATTTCACTTAACGTGATGATCTCCAGTTCCATCCATTTTTCTGCAAACAATTTAAGTTTTTCTTATTTATGGCTGAGTAATATTCCATTGTGTACACATGCCACGTTTTCTTTATCTATTTATTCATTGATGGGCACCTAGGCTGATTCCATATCCTGGCTGTTATAAATAGTACTGCTGTAAGCATAAGTGTACAGGTATCTCTGTTGAATATGTTGACTTACATTCTTTTAGGTAAATACCAAGAGTGTGATAGCAGGATCATATAGTAGCTCTACTTTTTAGTTTTTTGAGAAACCTTCATAATAATTTCCATAGTGGCTGCACTAATTCCCATTCCCACTAACAGTGTATCCCCAAATCCTCACAGCATATGTTGTTTTCTTGATGATAGCCATGCTGACTAGGGTGAGATGGAATTCCAGCGCAGTTTTGATTTGCATGTCGTTCATGGTTAAAGGTGATAAACATTTTTTCATGTATTCATTGTCCATTCATTCTTCTTTTGAGAAGTGTCTGTTTATTTGCCTACTTAGTGACTGGACTATCTGGTCGTTTGGTGTTTAATTTTTTGAGTTATTTGTATATTCTAGATATTAATCCCTTCTCATATGAATAGCTGCAAAGATTTTCTCCATTTGTATATTTGCAGGCTGTCTCTTTGTTCTGTTGATTGCTTCTTTTGCTGTATAGAAGCTTTTAATTTGATGCAGTTCTACTTGTCAGTTCTTGCTGTTATTTCCTGAGCTATTAAAGTCCTATTCAAAAAGTTCTTGCCTATGCCTACATCTTGAAATGTTTTCCCTATATTTTTCTCTAGCAATTTCCAAGTTTCAGGTCTGACATTAAGGTCTTTGACCCATTTTGAGTTGGTTTTCTGCAGGTTGAGGGACGGGGCTCTAGTTTCAGTCTTAGACACTTAGATACCCAGTTTTCCCAGCACCATTTGTAGTAAAGGCTGTCTATCTTTTCTCCATGTTTTTGGCATCTTTGTCAAGAATCAGATGGCTGTAGCTGTGTGGGTTGGTTTATGGATCTTGTATTACATTACACTGATTTGTGAATCTGTTTTTGTGCCAATACCATGCTTTTTGTTACTATGATTTATGGTATAATTTGAAATTGTGTATTGTGATTCCTCTATCATTATTCTTTTTGCTCACGATTAAGTTGGCCACATTCGGTCTTTGGTGCTTCCATACGGCATTTAAGATTTTTTTCTAGTTCTGTGAAGAACATACTGGGATTTTGATGGGGATTTCACTGAATCTGTAGATTACTTTTTGTACTTTGACCATTTTCACAAGATTAATTCTGCTGATCCATGAACATGAGAGGTTTTTCTATCTTCTTCAAGTACTTTCTTAAGTGATTTACAGTTTTTATTTTAGAAGTCTTTCACCTCCTTGGTTAGGCTTATTCCTAGGTATTTTTATTAGCATATTATAGGTGTACAGGGGTATACATTGTGGCATTTACATGTGCTTGTAATTTATCTTAATTAGATTCATCCCCTCCATCTTTCTCTCTCATCTCCTCTCCCCCTTCATAGAACAATTTCAGTAGATTTCATTGTTCTGTTTTTCATACATGAATACAAAGTACATCACCATATTTGCCCTCCTTCACCCTTTCCTCCCACTGGTACCCAGCCCCTGGACAGGACCTGTTTTGCCTTCCTGTCCTTCAATAAAAAAATTTTTGTCGGTATATGATAATTATAATACTCCTAGGTATTTTTTGAGACTGTTATAAATGAGATTGTTTTCCTGATTTCTTTCTCAGTCTGCTAATTATTGTTATGTAGAAAAGCTATTGATTTTCGTATGTTGATTTTGTTTTCTGCTACTTTGCCAAAAGTGTTTAACCTATCTAAGAATCTTCTGGTGGAGTCTTTAAGTATAGAATTATATCATGTGGAAACAGGATAATTTCATTTCTTCCTTTACTATTTGTTTCTCTTTTACTTTTTTTTCTTGCCTTCTTCCCCTTGCCAGGAAAATTCCTGCACTATATTGAAGAGTGAAGCAATGGGCACTCTTGTTTCCTTCCTGACTTTAGAGGAAATGGTTTCAGTTTTTCCCCATTGAGGACAATGTTAGCTGTTATAGACATCTTTTAATATGTTGTGGTATGTTCCTACTTTGGGACTTTTGTCATGAGGATTATTGAGTTTTGTCAAAGTATTTTTCAGCATCTATTGAAATGACTGTATGGTTTTTGTCCTTGATTCTGTTTTATGCACATTTATTGATTTTTGTCCTTGGAATGAAAGCAACTAATCATGGTGTATGATCATTTAAATGTGTTGAATTCAATTTATAAGTATTTTACTGAGAAGTTTTGCATCTGTGTTCATCAAGGAAATTGCTATGTAGTTTTCTTGTATCTTTGTGTGGTTTTGGTATCAGGGTAATAATGACTTCATATATTGAGTTTGGAAACATTCCTTCCCTATCTATTTCATGGAGTAGTTTGAGGAGCATTGGTGTTAGTTCTTCTTTAAAGGACTCGCAGAATTCAGGTGTAAATCCATCTGGTCCAGGTTTTCTTTGTTGGGGAATTCTTTATTACTGATTTAATCTCATTATAGATCTGTTTAGATTGTTTGTATCTTTTTGGTTCAATTTTTGTAGATTGTACGTGTCTAGAAATTTATCTGTTTCTTCTAGATTTTTAAGTTGACTGGAACATAAGTTTTAAAAACATTCCCTAATGAACCTCTAGATTTCATTGGTATCTGTTATAATACTCCTTTTGATTTCTAATTTGATTGACTGTGTCTTTTTTCTCTTCTTTCAGTTAGTTTGGCTAAGGGGTTGTTAATTTCATTTATTTTCTCAAAGAACCAACTCTGTGTTTCATTGTTCTTTTGGAGTGTTCTTTAGTGTCCATTTCACTGATTTCTTCCCTGTTCTGCATTATTTTGTTCCATCTACCAATTTTGGGTTTGGTGTGATTTTTGTTTTTCTTGGGCCTTTAGGTGGACTATTAGGTCATTTATTTGAGATCTCTTTCATTTTTATTTACTTATTTTTTGTGTGCTGTGGACTGAACCTTTTTTGTTTGTGAGATGTAGGCACTCATAGCTCCAGACTTTCCTCTTAGACTGCCTTCACTATATCTCAAAGATTCCTTTAAGTCATATTTTCATTTTATTCTAAGAATTTAAAACTTTACCTCTGGTTTCTTCAATGACCCATACATCATTCAGAAGTCAGAAGTGTATTGTTCAGTGTCCATGTATTTCTATAGTTTCTCCTATTGACTTCTAGTTTTTTGGGGGGAAGAGGACCACTACTGGGGATTGAACTGATGGCCTTGCACTTGCTAGGCAGTTGCTCTACTGCTTGAGCCAAGCCTCCAGCCAGATTTCCTATTTTGATTCATTATGATCTGGCAAGATACAAGAAATTATTTAGTTTTTAAAATACTTGTGAAGACTTGCTTTATGTTCTAAAATATGGCCTATTTTGGAGAAAGTTCCATGGGAAACTGAAAACAATGTGTATTTTGTACCTATTGGAGGGAATATTCTATTGATGTCTGTCAAGGCCATTTAGTCTGTGGTGTGGTTTACCTCTGAAATGTCTGTGTTATTGTGTTTTGGCTTTGGTCTGGGTGATCTATGCATGGATGAAAAGTGGGTATTGAAGTCACCCACTGATATTGTGTCTGGACCTATTTGTCCCTTTATGTTTAGCAATGTTTGTCTTATGAAGTTGGGTGCACCAATATTTGGGACATATGTATTTATAAATTTTAATATTTTCTCCATAGATCATTCCCTTTATTAATATGTAGTGACCCAGCAGAAACAATGTCTCCTTGTTGCAAAGTTGCCTTGACTTATTCAAGAAGAACTTGAACAAGTTGGACAATAAATAAATAAAATAAGTAAATAAAAATGAGAGAGATCTCAAATAAATGACCTAATAGTCCACCTCAAGGCCCAAGAAAAACAAAACCACAGCAAACCCAGAATTGGTAGATGGAACAAAATAATGGAGAACAGGGAAGAAATCAGTGAAATGGACACTAAAGAACACTCCAGAAGAACAATGAAACACAGAGTTGGTTCTTTGAGAAAATAAATGAAATTAACAAACTAACTGAAAGAAGAGAGAAAAGACACAGTCAATCAAAGTAGAAATAAAAAGGAGTATTATAACAGATACCACTGAAATCCAGTTATCTTTTCTCTGAAGGAAGGAAACAAATGTGAAAAGCCCACACCAGTTGTACTTATCATTACTGCCAAAAATGAATTGCTTTAACTTTAGTTTAAAATTATGTGAATAAATATTTTGATTTCTAAAACTCTTAATACCTATGTTAGTTTAGAAATATTTTCATTGCATGCTACTTGGATATGACTAACCTTTTCTTTATGTATTTAATACCTCAAAGTGAGCAGAATCTAAACACTGGATTCTCCTGTAGTTTTTCTTTAGTTGCTAAGAAAAGGTGTGGGAGACAGGGGCCTTCTGGATGCAAGGAGACAATCACCTGGCCCATGTCTCTCTCACCAATTCATGTACCCATGTCCCTACAGATCAGTTCTACCAGGGAGGTGCTAGTTACAGCAAATAGTAACAGCTACTTGTGGCAGGTAATGTAATAGACATTACATTCCTTCATTTGTTATTTCTTTGTCCCTGTTACTGTCATGGTTCTTCAGTTTCTTCAAGTCTTACTATAACAAGGGCAAGATCTCATTTGTTTTTATAGGCCCTTTGTACCTCCTTTTTTTATATTTATATTGAGGGAAAAGAAGTTTTCTAGGGCTAGCATAATATGGCCTACTTTATAAAATGGCTAGATCTACACAAGAAGGACCTGAGTTCCCCCTCTTTGATGTGTATGTGGGGGTGTCATGGGTGGTTGGGCATTTTTAAAAAATAAAGTATGTAATAAAATAATAAATTATGCTAAAAATATGCAGTCACTTTTTTTATCCCTTCTGAGTAATTTTGGTTTGGACTCTGCTTTGTAAACTATTAGTATAGCTACTCCTAGTTGCTTTAGGATTCTGTTTGTCTGTAATATCATTTTCTACCCTTTCACTTTGAGTATGTACGTGTGTCTTTGCCAGGAAGGTGAGTTTCTTGCAGACAGCAAGAGTCGGGTCTTGATTTTTTTTTTTTTTAATCCATTCAGCCAGTCTGTCTTTTAATTGGAAAGTTAAGTTCATTTACATTTAGTGTGATTATTTAAAGGTATTTACTAATTTCTGCCTTCTTTAGCTTAGAGCTAGTTTTCCGAGTTAATAATGTTTGGTTCTTTTCTACTTATCAATTATGAGATTTAGTCTTTCATGAGTTATCTTGATTGCATATATATTGTATAGTCTTCCTTCCTTCCTTCCTTCCTTCCTTCCTGCCTCCCCCTTCCCTCCCTCCTTCCCTAACTTTCTCCCTCCCTCCCTTCCTTCCTGGCATTTGAATTCAGGGTCTCACATTTGCTAGGCAGGCACACTACCACTTTAACTACTTTGCCAGCCCCATGTAGTATTTTTGTAAGTATCATCTCCAACACTGGCTTAGTGGTCACAAATTGCTCTAGTTTATGCTTATAATGGAAGGTCTATAGTTTTCCTTCACTTTTAAAGAATAACTTCATTGCATATAGTAATCTTAATTGGCAGTTATTTTGAGGTCTGCTATTATTTGATTGGTTTGCCTTTGTAAGTAACTTATCACTTCTCTCTTGTAGCTTTTAGTATTCTCTTTTTGTTCTGTATTTTTGGCATTTTAAGTATAATATGAAAGGAGAAGTTCTTAGTCATGTCTGTTTAGGTTTCTAAATGCCTACTGTATTTGAGTATTTATTTCTTTCCCAAGATTTGGGAAATTTTCTGCTATAATTTAATTAAATAAATTTTCTATGCCTTTATAGTCTGATTCTCAGTTCCCCCTTCTACACCACAGATTCATAGGTTTGGTCTCTTAATAGTCCCAGATGTCTTGAACATTGTGGACCTGATTTCTTATATTTTTCATTACTACTATCTGAATATAACAATTCATCAACCTCATCTTCAACCACTGATATTTCTTTCATCTGTGTAGTCTATTGACAATGCTTTCCATTGAGTTTTTAAGTTTGATTTATTGAGCCATTCATTTCCAACATTTCCATTTGATTTTTTTTCAGACCCTTTAGTGAACTTCTCATCCAAGTTATATTTTTCATCCAAGATATTGAATTTTTCATCCAAGACTTGAATTGACTTTTTTCCATCATGTGTTTATTTGATTTCTGTTTGAGGTCATTGATCATTTTTAAAACTAGATTTTGAATTATTTGGTATTTCAATACATTTGGATCCAGCTATTGAAGAGTTATGAATTTTGGAAGAGTCATGTTGCCTTGCCATTTTACATTTCTTGGTTTCTGTGTTGCCTTTTGTGCATCTGTTGGGATGAATATCTCCTCTTTTGTGTGGGGGTCCTAGAAAGCAGCCTTCTCTTGAGGGCCCAATCCCCAGTAGCTACTCAGAGAAGGGACAATAGGTCACCATAACAGCAAATCACCAAAACAAACTAGATACAGAACTGCAATAGAAACCTATTAATGACAGCTATTACACCACCAATAACCATTGAAAAGAAAGTGGTAAAAATAATGTATAATAAACTGAGAAGTTAAAAGTTAATAAAGGCAAACATAGCAGCAATGAGAGAATACAACCAGCATCCAACTTGAGGGGTGTCCCCTGAGTAGATTAGAGAGTAGGGACACAGAGTTCTGCACTGGGTAGGTTGGGAGTGGGGAAAGAACTAGGGAAACTGTGCATGCTGCCTGTGGGTATCTGAGCTTTCAGGACCCACCTGGCACCTCCCCACACTGTGGTAAGGAGGAAGCTGTAAAAATGGAGTGATCCATTGGTCCTGGGCTAAGAGCTTTCAGTCCCCCTTGACAACAAATTACACCTAGTAGGAAGACAGCTGTGGCCAAGGCTCAGAGTTCTCAATGTCTGCACTAGTCCTTAAGCAATGGGCTCACTTCTTGTCACAGAGGGCAGGGCCACAGGCCGTGGTGCCCTCCACAGTCTGAGCTTCCTACTGCTTAAACTTCTCAGTCAGTCTGTGTCCCACCCACCCCTATCTACAATTGCCTGTCATGGCTGTCTCCCACACAAACACTGTGGCAGGTGTCTCCAGGCTCCTGACTTGTGAGCATTGGTAATCAAAACAGAGATTTTCAAAGCCCTAGAATAATTCAGGCCCAAACAATAGGCCCTCTTTCAAGATGGTGTCCTGCTATAGCTCTCTGAGTTACAGAGAGGGACAAAATGGATTTCTTCTCCAATGCTGGACTGGGGAATGACTGTCACATCAAATACCCCTGCTGGATTAAAGGTTTTTGAGTACTGTGGGTGTCTCTTGTGGCTGGAACTGCCAGTCTTGCTGTCAGAGTGGCCTGGCTTTACCTTGTGGTTGTGGCTTTGGTTCTGCCCTCCTATCCCCCAACCCTGGGAATATACACAGACATTGCCTGCCCACTTGAGCTGTAGGGACCAGGAAGGAGAGTAATGGAGGTCCTGGGAGTGCTGAGAGAAGGCTGGAAAGCAGCCAGGTGCTGCAGCTCCTTCTCCCCTTTGACATTTTGGTTTCTCTCTACCACCCCCTGTTGATAGAGCAGGTGGCAAAAGAGAGTGTGGTTTCTAGAGTCTGGGTCCCAGATGCAGGTGTGGGTGATGAGATGGCTTTGGAGGAGAGCACCACAGTGTACTATCCAGCATGGGTCCCCTGGCAAGAGCAGAGTTTTGTCTTGACCCGCTGCATGAATGTTCCCAGAGCACCCTGATCCCTGGTAATTCGTGGTAGTTTCTTTTCCCCCTTACTGGCTCCAGCCTATGGTTCCAAGATGGTGAAAGTGAAAGAGTCCTGTTAAGCCCCAGTACTTGGAGCCAGAACAGAAGAGGTGGGAGGGAAACTGGAAATTTTACCTTTTACTTTTTGGAGTTAGGTGATTTGGCTTATAGTACCTGCTCCCTCATCTCCTCGTGACTGCATTCTAGTTCTCTTGGTTTAAGTCTTTTGTTTGTTTTTATTTATTTTTTAATTGTTGTGCTGGGTGGGGACACATTGTGGCATTTACAAAAGTTCTTGCAATATAGCATAAGCCTTTTTTTTCAAGATTTTCTCCCCATGTATGTTAGATCAAGGGGTGTTCTTACTGTTCCTAAATCCCTTACACATTCTCTTTCTCTTAAAATGCAGTGCTTCTGCTAGTAGGGGGCTGGGCACTGGCTCGTGATCACACCTTCTTGAGGAGGCTGAAATTGAGAAGTGGATTTGGACATTACTTAGGAGAGTTCATCCTGTTCATGAATGCCGATGGCGCTGTTTCTAAGGGACATATTGTGGGTAAGCTGAGCTCATAGACATATTTGGATCAATCAATTCCTAAAGAGTGTTATCAAGTGCAGCAGAGCTGTCTCCCTCTTCTCTGGTCATCCACTGTGAATTGGCCTTGTTTTCACTTTATTTTTCCCAGCATGGAATAATTCAGTCTTCACACTCTTCCTTCCAAGGGGGAGATTCTAAGAGACAAAGTCATTCCATTCTTTGCTCTTACTGATCTGCATTGTTAGTCTGGCAGGTAATAGAGTTATGCTTCCTGTGTTGGAGAACCTTTTGGACTCTCCATGAGTAGCTGGCTTTCTCACAGTACTGGGGAAGATGTGACTCTGTGTTCTGCTTTCCCTCTCCACTTCTCTGGCTTGGGAGGGGCGGCAAATTTTATAATCCATTAGCAATCCCAGCTGCAAGCCACACAGTAGTCATGGCCTCCCACTGGAGCTATAGCCGCTGTGACAGAAAAGCAATCACGCCCTCATCAGAACTTCATGGTGTGGACATTCCAGCCCCTAGCACATTTCCCAGTTTGACATTCTGGAGCCTCAGCCTTGAAAGTGGACCATAAGCTTTTGTCATTACTTCTAAAACCTAGCAGAAATCTGCATATGCCTACAATGCTGTGCAGGCACACCAAACTTGATGTTTATTTACCTTTAATTCAAATTGCATATGTTCCCTGTGGGAGCCGTGGCTATCCCATGCTTATCAGACATTCTCCTTAGCACTTACCTAAGAAATATTAGCAAATTAATTATTCAGGCAAGTTTTGATTAAAAAACTTTCAAAATACAGAGTTCTGTGAGGGGAAAATTGTACAGTGATTGCTTAAAATGGTGTACAGATGAGGCAGCCCAGTTTTTCAAACAGCAAGGGAATTCAAAACTTGAATTTGAGAACAAGATTGGAATTCCATAGACTTAAAGAAGTTTCTTGCTAAGCTCCTGATAAGATAAATTGAACATTCCAGTTTTGAAC